>NC_044304.2:9073549-9390426 GCF_007474595.2 Lynx canadensis
ATGTGCACCAACGCCCGCCGCGTCGTGCGGAAAAGCTGGATCCCCAAGCTCAAGGTGCTCATGGCGGAGGGCGATGCCTACACCACCTTCATCAGCGACACGGGCAAGATCGAGCCGGACATGATGGGCGTGGAGCACAGCTTCGAGACGGCCAGCCACGACGGCGAGGCCGGCCCCTCGGCCGAGGCCCTCCAGTAACTACCACCGGACCCTCCCCGCGGGGCCGTCACACTCCCCTCCCCCCCCCACCCACCCGATCACGCCCACCTACCATCTTGGTCACGAGCTACTGTCTGTCCCTCCCCAGGACCCGCGGGGGGCGCTGCATGCTCCCAGCCCCTCTGCCTCCCCATCCCACTCTCTGACCCCAATCCGAGCGGGCTAGGAGAGGGCAGCGGCCGGTGCGAGCTCTGCACTGCCTTCCCTAGCACACTCGGGCGCCGTCAGGGGGGCTCCTGCTCCCCCTCTCCTAACCCCTAGCGGTGGTCTCCCCACTCACCAGGCCAGGTGGGGAGGGGCCGGCCTGGGGGGCTCAGGAAGGCTCCCTCCCCAGGCCCTGGGCCCCTTGCTGCAACCTCTTGGGACTTGCAGGGGCCCCAGGGTTCTCAGGACCCCTCCTGCCACCACCTCCCAGTGCTTCCATGTTTCCAAAAGCGCCTTCCTGTCTCCCTCGTCTGTCCCTGCGCCTGGGGGCTGGGGTAGGCGAGGCTGAGGGGACTGCCCATTTCACAGCTGAGGAAACTGAGGCTCAGAGAAACTTCACAACTGATCTAAGGTGGTGGGCAGTGGCGGGCCCGGCGCCCCTCTCTCTCCCCACCCTGTGCCCACCTCTGTTGCCCCCACTTTTCCCCTGGGGCCTGAGTGGGGCAGGTCCCGAGTGGGAAGCTCTTGGGGAAAGACTGAGGGTCTCTGCGAATAGAACGAGAGGTTTCCTGGGCTCACAGAAGTGTGTGTGTGTGTGTGTGTGTGTGTGTGTGTGTGTGTGTGTGTGTGTAGAAGTTTTGCTTTTAAACAAATGGATATGCGAGGCAGTAGGGCCAGGGCTAGCAGCCAGGGGAGCAGGCTGGGGGGCTGCTGCCCTCCCCCCCCACCCCCACATCCCACGCTGCCCCCACCCCCTGTACATACTTTTTAAAGCATTTTTTTAGCTAATGAAATATTGAAGTATAAGATTCCTTTTATTTTTCAAACCAACGGGACTGTCTGATGTCCCCTTCAGTCCCCGGGGGACGCGGCAGGCAGGACGGGGTGGGGGACGGGGGCAGGCTGAATGAATGCGTGCGTGCGTGAGTGTGGAGTGTGGGTGCGCATTTCTGAGGTGGGGACCCGGCCAGGCCTCTGCTCAGGCTCCTGTGGGTCTGACCAGCTCCTCCCTTGCTCCTCTGTTCCCCAGCGGGGCTCCATTTGAAGGGGGGGTGGGGGGGCCTGGCCTTGGCCTCTTGGCTGAGCCCAGCTTCTGGGGACAAGGCAGGGCCCACTTCCATTGTTAGCAGTTTGCAGAATTTTCTCTAACCATTCCTCTTTCTGTCCTCGCCCAGCGCGAGGGGGTTGTGTTTTTTTGAGTTTTACATGTGAACTCTGTGGAGGGTTCTTTTTTTTACTCCCTGTCCCCCCACACTGGGTGTCCTTTACAATTTCACCTTTCCCTCTAGCCCTGTCCCCACTGCCTCTCGCCGCCTTCTCCCCAATCTGACCAGCCCATTGCTTCCGGCAGCCTCTCCAGAGGCAGGGGGATTGTGGGAGGTGGGGTGGGGGTCAGCCCCAACCCTTGGAATCTGACTCAGAGGTCTCCCCCACCCCCTCCAGCAGCCCCCACCAGTCTGTGAAGGGGTCCCCTCCTGACATCTTTTTGTGGGGGTGGGGGGGCGTCTGGTCTGGCTGGGGTCCTGGCATCCCACTTTCCTGGCCTGGCCCCTGCACCTTAGCCCTCAGCCGGCCCAGTGTATGGGGGGAGTCGACGCCCCAGCTAAAGCACAAGCACCTTAGTCGCACCTCCCCCACGCCCTTGTCCTGGCTTTGACATCCCACCCCAGCATCTATCCCAAAGCACAATATCCTGGTCACTTGGCAAGCTGCCGGGCCGGCCGAGGCCGAGGGGCGGGCTGGGGCTCCAGCCAGACCCCACAAGGAAGGAGTCCCCAGGCGCTCCCCTCCTTCCAGGCCTTAGCAGGGGCCAGCTCTCTGGGACTGGGGTCTTCTCCCTCCCCACCCCTTTGTCCTGGACAGGCCCCTGCCCAGCCCCTCCCTGCCTTGTCCTCGGGTGGGGCTTGCCCCTGTCCCTCCTCCAAGCCCCTGCAGCACTGGGTTGGGTGGCAGAGCCCCTCGTTTCAGGGACCCCAGGAGGTGCCCCTGGCTCCCGGGACTGTGTTGGGGGGGGGGGGAGGGGCTGGGCAGGGGTGCCGGGGAGGAAACTCCTCACCAGGAGAGCCAAAGACAGGGTTGTGCCTTACCCCAGGAGCCACCCCTGCGCCCCTCCCGCCCTGCCCTCCCCACCTCCTGGGCGGCCTGCTGCTTTCCCTTCTCTCCCTCCCCTGCCCCGCCCTGCTCTGAGCTGCATGGTCCCCCCCACCCCGGGCAGCCCAGGGAGGAGCACGAATGGAGAATCACCAACCAACGCAAAAAAAAAAAAAAAAAAAAAGACTGTGGGCCCCCCCCCTCCGCCTCCCCCGGCCGCCCACTCACCCGCCTCTTTCACGCAGGACAGACCGCCCGCCCTGTCCGTGTGAAGTGCCAACGCCCTCCCCGCCCTGGGCCGACCCCCCACTCCCCGGGCCCGTAAGTGAGATTGCACATTAACTACTGTAAGGAGAGGAGCCGCACTGGGAAATGTGAACCATGAGAATATCAGTGACACTGAGGAAAATAAACTAAACGCCTTTGTAACAGCCCTGCCGTATGCTGCTCTCTGGGGGCGCCGGGCCCAGGAAGGGACGGTCGCTGCACACTAGGGCACCGTGTGCTCGGGACAGCCAGTGCAAACATCACACCTCAGAACGCCACTGTGAGGGGGGGCCCTGGGCCACAGCCCCTGCCACTGGGAAACAGGCTCCAAGCCAAGCGGCCAATAGCTTCCGCTTACGGCGGGGTGCCTGGCCTGGCTCAGTCGGTAGAGCGTGGGACTCTGGATCTCAAGGTCCTGAGTTCGAGCCCCACAGTGGGTATGGGGCATTCTTAAGAAGTAGCTTCCGCTTAACACCCCCTTCTGGCTACCCTAGTGTAGACACTGGGATATATGTACATCCCCCCAGGGCTGTTCCTACACACGCATGAGCCCTAGGTCCTACCTCAGTGTCCTACAGGATCGCCTCCAAGAAGGGCCTCTGTTGAGTTGGCTGCATGACAGAGCCACTGGCTCCCTCCCTTCTGTGGTCTCTTTGCCACCCCCAGCCCCAGATACACATCCTGAACACACCCACACCCTTCACGGCATCTGAGCCGTTGGGCCCACGCACGCATCAGAAGGAACACAGAAGTTGAGACGGTAAGTCCCGTTCGGTGGGCATCCTTTAAGATCCCTTGAAGAGCCACAGGTTCTGAGGCTATGAAGCCAAGATGTTCTCTCGAACCAGATGGGAGAGATGCAGATGTGTGCTAAGGTCTCCCCGATTCAGAAATGTCTCTAGTAGTGTAGGAAGGTTATTCACTGAGGTTAGGGAGCCCACCGAATCAGAAAGTGTTTGCCTTGGGGTGGAAAAGGAAGTTTCATCCCTGCCCGGGGCAGGTCTGGCCGCTCTAGTAACTAGCAAGAGCATCCAGACGGACGTCCTGGGGAGGTGATCAGGTGGGATCTCGGTCCCCAGGGAGGCTCGGTTGTACTTGAGGAACACCAGCCCCAGCCTCGGCTGCCACAAAGGGTTCTGACAGCCAGCAACACCACCACCAAAAATCCAGAGGTGACCGATCCAGTCACCTTGGGTAACGGGAAGTCTTGTCTGCCTTAACATGCGGGCAAACCCAGGTACGTGCGAACACCATCCCCTCCCAGAAGTGCACCCTTTAACCTCAGGAAGACTTGGAACAGAGTACAGAGAGATCAAGAGAACCCAAACCTCTAGTGGGTTTGCATGAAAAAGGGAATCGGCACATTGAACACGGGTTCTTTTTAAGGTTTGACAAGTCAGCCTAACGGAACAACACCCTTGTAACAGGCAGCACTTTGCGATGTGTAAATGAGCCACTAAGACGCGTGGTTCTGATGCGGGACTGCGTCACGCGCGGAATGGAAACATCTGAGATGGCAATCTAAGGTTCGCGGCACTTACGAGTTTTCCTGGCTCACAGGAATCACTCGGGCAAGCTGTGGCAAAGCCCTGGAATTTACAAACACTGCCTTGTCAGTGACCGGGTGTACATTAGAGCCCGGCGGTACTCGGGCGCCTCAGAAGTGACTTGCTCAGCTCCACTGCTGAGGCGGTTGCCTCCGGTGGGCCGAGAACGAGCAGAAGACGTTTAGACTAAACTTCAAACGCTCAAGGAAGAATCAGGCTTGGGGTTTTTCAGCCTCATCCGCCGTGAAACCAAGAAATAAACTGGCCTAGTCTTTTCTGCACCAAATCCTGACCACTGATACCCCTACTAGGCGCGTGCCTGTGCACGTAGGTACACACCCGGGCCCCAGCATGTGCAAGCAAGGGGCTCGCAACGGGAGTCCCATTTAGGGGACGGGCACGAGTTAACGAGCCACAACACACAGTAAGGTATAGACGTGTATTTAAAAAAAAAAAAAGCTGGGATTTTTATTTCCAAGTTGGCACGCGCGGAAGGCACAGGAGCAAACGGCTTCGGGGCACCAGAGTAGAAACGGGGAGGGGCGGGTCTGAGGTTCCCCTACCTCTGCCACCTCCTAAGCACACTTGAGACAGGACCAGTGGCAGGGGCTCTGGCCCAGGGCCCCGAGGGTCCCACTGGCTCCGGATGAGAACCTCGAGACCAGGAAGAAGCCCCTTCTCCCAGGGGGCAGGACCCTGCCAGCTCCCACAGCTAGAAGGACCGGCGCCCTGGGGAGGGCCGGCGTCAGAGGGAGAAGAGCAGGATGAGAACCAGAAGAAGCACCCCCAGCAGCACGACGATGGCACACCACTGTCGGCGATCTGGGGGAAAAGGGTCAGAGGTCACGGGGGGGTGGGGGGACGAGGTACCACCTTCGCCCCCCACCCACCACCCCTGAGCTGCCTCCCCAACGGGGCTTACCGTTCGTCATGTGGGATACTTTGGCCATCTTCCGGAGGACCCCATCCATCCGGGACTGGGTGTGGTCCATCTCGTGAGCAAAGGCATCCAGCATGCTGTTGACACCGAGATGGCGTTAGCCTCCAAAAGTTCTGGCACACCAGCGCGGCCAGCTGAGGGCACCCGGCCCACCCCCAGGATCCTGGCCTCACACGCCCTGCTCATCCAGCTCCTCCCCGACACGGCCAGACATGTGCTTCAGAACCCGGATGCTCCCGGACACCATTTCCAGCTGTTGATTCTGTTGGTCCATGATCAGCTGCAGATTGGAGGAGTGGGAACTGCCGTCAGCGGGGGGCCCTGAGCTGTCCGGAGGCCCCTCCGGCCCAGGATCCCCGACTACCCGCACGAACCTGCTGTGTGGCCTGCTGCTCCTCAATGTAACGAGAGGTGGCTGCGGCCATGCTGGCGTCCAGCAGGTCGCTGGATGGCTTTGGGGCGGCTGGCTTGCCTGTCAGCATCTATGGGGGCACAGACCACAGGTTCAGGGAGAGAGGGCCACTCACAGCAAAGCCACAGACTGGTGGCAAATCTAGATGGCTGTTGCTCAGGAAGGTGGTCTTAGGAATGGGATAGCCTGGGTTCCCCAAGCCCACCGCTTGCTAACAAGGTGACCCCAAGGTCCTATCAATTGACCTCCCTATGCCTCAGTTTCCTCCTCTGTAAAACGGGGAAGTTCCTGGGGCTGGAATGCGGATTGCCCCAATCCATGGGGGACTCATCGTATAAACAGATGTATTTAAGAATTTGGACTTTGACCCTCAAGGCAGCACACCTGGAAAGCCCGTGGGCACTGCTATAGGACCCCAAGCCCGTGCAGGTCTCGGCCCTACACCCTCCCAGATCCCACATGGGCATCCCATGACGGGTTGGAGACAGGCTGGATGGACACACAGAAGAAAAAAGTACCAACAGAGGCAGCTGGGGGAGTGCGCACAAAAGGCATACGCAGGCACATACAGGGCAGGCACACCCACGGAGGGAAATGGTATGCAAGGGACTGCAGATGGGGATCTACTCAGAGGCCAAGTTCACAGGCTCAGAAGTGCCAGGTATTTGGGGCGCCTGGGTGGCGCAGTCGGTTAAGCGTCCGACTTCAGCCAGGTCACGATCTCGCGGTCCGTGAGTTCGAGCCCTGCGTCAGGCTCTGGGCTGATGGCTCGGAGCCTGGAGCCTGTTTCCGATTCTGTGTCTCCCTCTCTCTCTGCCCCTCCCCCGTTCATGCTCTGTCTCTCTCTGTCCCAAAAATAAATAAAAACGTTGAAAAAAAGAAATTAAAAAAAAAAAAAAAAAGAAGTGCCAGGTACAGACACAGAAAAAAAAGGTAGGCATACATCCTGGAAACAGTGACGCAACAAGCAAAAAGAAAAAAAAAAAAAAGAGAGAGAGGGGGTGGGATACAGACCCGCACTAGGAGGCAGAAAGGATTCTACACCCAGAAAGAGCGGGCAGGTAGACAGCCAGGAACCAACTGCTCAGAGAAGATGGGCACTGACACAGAAGAGACCGACTGTTGTACGTGCAAGGGAGACGAGTGAACACACACAGAGGGGTCAGGCTTGGGCTCGGGTGGGTGAGGATGCTGGGTCCGGATGCCTTACCTCTCTCTTATTCCTCTCCATAAAGGCTATGGCTGCCGGGCTGACCATATGGTCCTTCATATCCTGGGGGGTGAGGACGCCATCAGAGAGTAAAGATACTCCAACCTCCCCACACTCGCGCCACCGAAAACTCTCCTCACCTGGACTGCCTCCCGCATCCGCTCCACGAACACCTTTCTCTCCTGCAGGTCTCCGGCTGGGAGCTTGAACTTTCCCGGGTTGGCTTCCACTATGCGTAAGTCGCGAGTCAAGGGTCAAGGCCAAAGCCAGACATGACCCCCTCCTCTGCCTCAAGCCCTCAACTCCACCCAGGTGTCCGGTTGCCCCCTGCCACAACAGTGGGCTCTCCCAGGACGCCTTGCAACCCCCCAGGATATCGATGGTCTCCTCCAGGTCCTCGAGGTCCCACTCGATGCTGCGCAGGCCATTCCGCAGTTCATTGGTCGTCCAGTCCAGCTCCTCGCGTCCGACCGCCGCGTCCTCTTGCAGGAGCTCGCACCAGCGCTGGTACAGCCCGCGGGCCGTGTTCACCGCCTTCTGCACCTCGCTGCCGGGCAGGGGCACACACAGCGGTCACGGCTGGGGGCAGGCGGTCCTCCCGCCGGCCACTGCGCCCCCAAACGAGTCAGGGCTCAGGATATCCTGATAACCCCCTGCGCACCCATCCCACTCGGCCACGGGTCTTCCCTGACCCGCGCACCCCGACGGCCGTGCCCAAACTGCCTAGCACGCTCTGCCGGACACGCGGGCATTGGTTGGCGGGGGGACCGAGCACCCTCTTCTCTCCCCCGTTGCTGTCACTCACCCTCGGACAACAAAAAACGGGTCCTCAAGAGACATGTCACACAAACCCCGCCCGAGGCCAAGCCCCACTCCCCTCTCGGCTTTGGTAGCGGGTTCCCTCCCAGCAAGAAGGGAAAGCGCCGCCTCCCCCGCCCCCGTCACGTGACCCGCATCACCATCGAGAACCTGGACGCCAGGGTAGAAAGAGAGGCCTCGGCCTCGGAGGCCCGCGCTTCCGCCCTCCTCGCGGCCATCTTTATTATGGGCAGAAACAGCTTCGCGTCCCCGTAGCTCGTCGCGCCCCCCCCCAGCAGAGTCCCAGTTAAGTCTGGCTGGGTTGGGGGTCGGAGCTCCAAATCTCTCGGTTGGAGGGCTAGCCCTTCGCATTGTTGCCGCAGCAACCTCAGTTTCCCTTTTGGGCAATGTGAATAATAATAACCTTCTTCACATCAGAGATTATGACTAGGGAAGGGGATCATTCGATTGGTAGAACCTCTCTCTCTTTTTTTTTAATGTTTGTTTATTCTTGAGACAGAGAGCAAGCGCCGGGGAGGAGCAGAGAGAGATGGCGGGGACAGAGGATCCCAAGCGGGCTCCACGCTGACAGCAGACAGCCCAATGCGGGTCTCGAGCCCACGAACCCCAGGTCGTGACCCCAGCACGACCCCCAATTTGGGGCGCCCCCAATTTGAAGACGCTCTTAACAGACTTCCTGAGCCTGCACCTTGATCCTGTACTCGGAGATCGTCCCAGCCCAGAGTTGGGAAGGGGTGGGGGGAGAGGTAGTCCTCCCCACTTTACCGCAGGAGGAGGAGTGAGGTGCGGGCATTCTCCGGTGGAGAGTCTTGCTGGACTGCCCCTCCTCTTTTGTTCTACGGAGGAGGGCGCCCCAAGATCGCCCTGGGGTGGGGTGGTTGTGAGTGGGAGCCCCAGAGATGCTTCTGGGGTGTGGGATCTTTCTGCGTGCGAGGCAGGAGTCGAAAAAAGGGGGCGTGGTGGTGGCTTCTGTATACAAGAAAGTTCTCGGTGTGTGGGGTCTCCGTCTGTGGAGGGACCAGGAATGTCTGGAGACTCATAGAGTGGATCCCTGTGTGACAGAGGCGATCTGTGTGACAAGGTCTCCGGAAAAGCACTCTTTTTTGGAGGGGCGGGGGGAGCCATCACTTGAATGGGGTCCTAGTCTGTCTCTGGGGAAGTCTGGGCAGGATGTCTGAAGTTCTTGGAGAGCCTGTGTTTCGGAGTCTCTCAGAGACAGAGCCTGGGCTGGGAATATCACTGTGGATTCGCCGTGGGGGTCCTGGGGGAGATGGGGGCGTCCTCAGCGGGTCGCCGTAGTGTGTGGCAGGATCGATGACTAGGGACAGTTTTTGGAGGGGTCAAGAAGATAAAATTGTTGAGTCCTTAGGTGCAGGGGGTGGGAAGGCGGGGCGTGGGGTTCTCCAAGGGTGCATGATTTGGGGGGGGGGTGGAGAAAGAACACCTGGGAGAGAACCTTGTAGGGAGAAATAATTGTGTGGGTCTCTATGGGGGAACAGGGACGAATGGGTCCTCAGCGAATCGCCCCTCGTGTTAGCAAGGTCTTTGGGGAGGGTCTCTGGGAGATGGCGTCAGTGGAAGCCCAGAGATCGCCCCTACCTGCTGGCGGGGGGCTTCCCGGAGAGGCGTCACGCCTTCTCGGCCGCCGGAGGGAAGGAAGCGAAGCCTTCCCCTCCTTTCCCGCCCGCCCCGCTAAACTCTGGTCCGGAAGCCCGGGACTACAGCCTTCCTTAGCGGCTGGGAGCGGGGGAGGGAAGGGAAGGGGGCGTGTTCGGAGGCCAGGCACCGCCCCCGCCCGCCCGGAAGGAGGCTGCCTCGGCTCAGAGCGGAGATCCCGGCCCCTGTCCTTATATGGGCAGCCGGAAGCGGCTCGCGCGCCTGCCCTACGTCATTATACCCAAATTTAGTCGTGGAAGTCTGGCGCTTCCAGTGGCCGGAAGACTCCGCTCTCCCTTCGGCGCGGCAAGCGGGGGAGGGAGACGAGCCTTCCCTTAAAGGGCCCTTGCCACGAATGAATGGAGCTATAGGAACAATTTTGCATCTTATTTTGGAGGAACTGGAGCAATAGGGCGTAGCGGAGGGTGGGGCCGATGTTTTCTATCTATCCGCTCTATCTCTGCCTTGCTCAGTTTACAGCTCCTACCCCAAGCACGCTTCCTGGGGCGCAGGGGCGGAGCAGGGCCGTGTTGTCTAAGGGGCGCAGCCACGTGTTCACCCGGACTGTCCTGTAGCCCGGGTCCTGCGTCCTGCGAGCACCCAGCCCACCCGTGGAGCTCGAGTAGAGGAAAGGGGCGGGGGGTGTTCGGTGTGGAGCGCAGGAATGACACCCAGGGCTGCGTTCGTGTCTGCAGACATCCAATGCCCGCGGAGTGGGCAGCTACGCCTAGGAGCCAGCCCCCGCTGCCCGCCTGCTTACTGCCTACAGAGAAGGAGTGAGGAGGGCTGGCTTAAGCTAGAAAGACGCAAGAGCTGGAGGCCCCAGTGTCCCCTTTCACTGCAGTGGCCGTTTATTCGTTTAGCAAACATTGGACGGGTCACTCTGTCTCGATTTCCCCAGCGGAAGAAATCAGGTACAGCAGTACCCTCCGCGGAGTGGAGGTGAGGCATTTAGTAAAGGAAAACCCTTAACAGCGCCTGACGGGTAGTAAGTGCTTTCGTAAGTGTTAGCACGGTTACTGATTCAAAAAATACGAATCGGTTACTGATTCAAAAAATATTAACTAGACACCTAGTAGCTGCTAGGAACTGTGCCCACGGAGGATATACCGGTTCGAACCCCGGTCTTCCCCGGTGCGAAGGGAAACTCGCTGCCTACAAGCCACTGGGGCTTCAAACGCAAGCACGTGGGTGGACTCTGATCCCCCATCCGCCGCCCTGCTCTTCTGGGCCCGCGCGCCTGCTCATTGAGGGCCCTGGGAAAGGAGACCACCCCGAGAGCTCTGCGTGGACTGGGGAATGCTCCCCCACGCCCCGACTCCCTCCCTTCTCCCGCCTCGGTAAATTCTACCCTGTCGCTTTAAGGAGTCTCTCGCCGTGGTGCGTTGGGAAGCCCGGATGCGGCTCTCGGATTGGGCGGGGCGTCTCCGTGACTTCACCCCGGGTACAAAAGGGCCCGGGTGGCGGGCGCCGGGGCAGAGCGTCCTAGCAGTGTCACGGCGTGGGTTGGCGCGAGGGGAGAAGCGTGAACGAGCGCGTAGCCCGGAGTGCACCTGCTACCTGTCCTGCCCAGTCAGGGAGCCCCCGCCGTCCTCGCCCCCGCCGTCTAGCCGCCATGGAGGTGCAGAAGGAGGCTCAACGCATCATGACCCTGTCGGTGTGGAAGATGTACCATTCGCGCATGCAGCGCGGTGGCCTGCGGCTGCACCGGAGTCTGCAGCTGTCGCTGGTCATGCGCAGCGCGCGAGAGCTCTACCTCTCGGCCAAGGTGGAAGCCCACGAGCCCGAGGTGCCCTTGCCGCCCGTCCGCTCCCCTGATCCTCGCCTGCACCAGTTGCGGGAAGCGGAAGCTGTAGCCGAGGCAGCGCCCCCCGACGGTGAGCAGCCTTCCCCGGAGCCTATGGACACGCGGGAGGCGCCGGGAGCCGCGGAGACCCCAGCTCCCTGTGCCCCGCGCCCCACTAAAGTCAGCCGCAAGCGGCGGAGCAGCAGCCTGAGTGACGGCGGGGACGTCGGACTGGTCCCAAGCAAGAAAGCCCGTCTAGAAGAGGAGGAGGAGGAGGCAGGGGCCTCTTCGGAGGTCCCTGATCGCCTGCAGCCACCTCCCGCTCAAGCGGAGGGCGCCTTCCCCAACCTGGCGCGCGTCCTACAGAGGCGCTTCTCTGGCCTCCTGAACTGCAGCCCCGCCGCCCCCCCGACGGCGCCGCCGGCGTGCGAGGCGAAGCCTGCCTGCCGCCCTGCGGACAGCATGCTGAACGTGCTCGTGCGGGCCGTGGTGGCCTTCTGAGGGTCCCCGAGCGGCGCTACGGGAGCCCAGAGCGCGGGCCGAACCGTCGGCCGGAGTGCGCACACCCGAGGCGAGGCCCGCCCCCGGGGGAGCGCCCGCTGAAACCGTGGAGAGGAGCTGCCGCCCGGGCTGCTGAGAGGCCTGAGGAGGGACTCTGCCCCCGGGGAGCCGTCGCCGCCTGTGCGCAGCGGCGGCGCCGAGGAGCCTGAGCGGGGAGCGCGAGCGCCTTCCGCCGAGACCTGCTGCGCCCACAGGTGCTGTCTTAACGGACTGGGACGTGGACCTTTCCCTCTCCTTCTGGGACTGGGAGCAGGGAGGCTAGGTTCTTTAAAACTCCTCAGGGTCGGACTTTATTTTTTATTGGGAGCTGTACTGCCCTTTCAAGGTTTTTCAATAGTTGGTGTTTGCATTTCCAACCTCAGAATTCCAGGCAGGCGCTCCCTTCCCCCACCAGTGACATACTTGTGCAAGCGGTCATCGTTGCGTCATGGGGCAGACGTGGGGAGCTTCCTGTTGCCTTGCGTGGGTGTGGGGCCTGGGAGGAGGGTCTGGGGTGTGGACCGCCCTGGGGAATGGGAGGAGGGCGTCCTGAGTCACCTCGCCCCGCGCGCTGCGGGTTTGTGCCCCGCGCCCCTGCGCCTTCGGCTGTATAGCGGGGGCAAGGTGGGGGCCCGATTTAATTTCAGGTTACAATTTTCCTCATCTGGTGCGTGAGAGGTGGTAATACGTTCCCAGTCTCCGGCGTGACCGTCCCTCAGACACACAGACACAACCCAGACGATCCTGGTCTGAATCACAAAATTGGGTGGGGGTGTTGAGAGCGCTTGTAAGGCTGCGCTGGGACCAGTTGCTGGTGAGACTGGGCCGGTTTGGGAAGGGGAAGATTCTTGCCAGGGCGTGCTGAGGTCTGTTTACCTTTACTGTGGTGGATTCTGTTTAATTTCATCTATCTGGCTTTTTGCTAGAAACGCCAGATAGGAAAATAAAGACCATTTGAATAAAGTCTGTGCTGCCCGTCTGGTTTTCTTCCCTGATGGGGGAGGGGCAGGGTTAAGGGGTCAGGAGCTGGCGGCGGCTTGCTGGGGCCCCAGAAACCGGTCTGACCGGCTATCACGTGGGTAGAGTGGGCGGGATGGGGCTGGGCCCCCTTTTCTTGGCCAGAGCGTTTCCGTGCTGGGTGCTCTGGTCCTCTGACTCCTTCAGCTCCCCCACATTCGGTGGTTCCGTCGAAATCCTGCAACTCGGGGCAGGCGGGGGCGGGGGGGGGGAGCGGAGAGGGCTTGACGAGTTCAGACCTTCGAGGGGGATTACCGATGGGTCCAGTGCCCCAAACAGAATTGGGAAGGCCACGCCTCCTTTGGAGGCTTTCGGAGGATGTCAGATCTCACTTCCCCCCACCCCACTTGACCAACTGAATCAGCTTTGGCGGGGGTCCCTCAGCTTGCGGGGGAGCTGAAGTGCGCTTTGGGGCGCCCTGTATACCCTTGTTCTTATCTCTGGCGGTACCATTTTGTGACTCAGGCTGGGAGGGGAGTTTCCCAGCCTCAGTCTCCCCATCTGTGAAGTGGGCCTCTAAACAGCTTCCCCGAAAGGCGGCCGTAGATTTAGAAACACCCCCCTGAGAGCCCTAGTTATTTGCTTTGGCTCTATCCCAGCTCCATTTTAGTCACCCCAGAGCAGAAAACGCTCATAACGTATCCAGTGCTGATTTAGGAGAGGGGCTGCGAGGCGTCGCCCCAGGGCGGGTGGCGGGGTGGCAGTTAGGAGGACAAAGGAGCCGCAGGTGCGGGCAGTGAGGGCGGCGGGAGGCGCCGGGAAAGCAGCCGCCCCGCCTCCAGACGGCTGGCTCCGGCCCTGCCAGCTTCCCGCGACCCCGGGGGACCTGACCCCGAGGCCGTAGGGTGGAAGGAGGAGGGTGAGATGGAGGGTGGATCCGCCCCAGAACTCCCGCCTCCGGCTCCCCTCCAGCCTCGTCCACCCACCCCGCTCCCCGCCTCCCTCTGGGTTCCCCCAGGGGAATCTAGCCCAGCTCGCCTCCGCGGCCACCTGATTCTTTCCTGGAGAAACACGGGAGACTTAAGCGCCACCCACTCGGGGTCCTGACCCGTAACTCCCCAGTGGGACGTGGCGGGGGGGGGGGGAGACTGGAGCCCCACACCCCAGCGGCAGTTCAGTGCGTTCGCGTGGGAGCAGCTCCCCTGAGAACCTGGCCTGCCCCGGGAAGTCCCCGGCGGCTGGGGAGGGGGCCCTCAGTGCGCATCCTGTCGCAGGAACCTCCTGGCCCTTCCTTCCTCCCCGGGAAGCGGTCAGGCTGATCTCCGCCCCACCTCCTGGGGGTTTCCGGGCTGGGGGCTGGAGATGATGAAGTGGGAGACAGGAGAAGCCCCCCCCCCATCCCTTTAATATATCCCCCTTCCCAAGACCCCATTCCACCCTTCCGAATAGGCAACATTGAATATTCGTCACAATAACCTGGGTTTTCACACCGTTACATGGCATCGGATCATTGGGCTAGGCCCTCTGGGGGAGTAATTCATGGGACAATAGTTGTGAAAACTAAAAGTGTCACAAGTCCCTTGACCAGCAGAGTCCCCCCGGGGGAACCTCAGGCCTGCAGCGGGAGGCTCCAGAAGGCTGTTCATTACAGTGTTGTCCACAGTACAAATTGGAAACAACCTACACGCCCATCCCATCTAACCGGTCTGGTAGAATTCGGACTATCCATGCCTCCCCGGAGAATAAATGGCCTGAGCGGGGACAGATCTACACTCTCTGGCGACACCAACGGCTCAGAACCATGACGCTGAGGGACAAGGGCCGGCGGCAGACCTTGTGGGGGTGGGAACACAGATTCTGGAGCCCGCCCACCAGGTTTACTTGCTTGCTGTGCAGCTTTGAGCGAGTCACTTCATGTCTCTGGGCCTCCGTTTCCCTGGCTGTACACTGTGGGCAACCATAGCCCCTACCTCTTGGGGTCCGTTGCGAAGATTAAGTGAGATAATAGATATAAAGGGCCTGGTGGGATGCCTGGCACACCGGAAGCGGTGTTATTTTATTATTGGTAGAACTCAGAATAACAGTGCCGTCCATTTAAAGGCGCATACAGCAATACAGGCATTTGGTGTGGCAATGTGGGTACAGATGCTGTGCTCATCCCAGAGAGCTGGAGAAATAGTTCCTGCCTCCAACAGCTCCGTGTGCATGAGGGTCAGCGTCCCCGCTCAGCTCCAGAGTTTGGTTTCATCCTAGGGATTTGACCCGGTTGACTCTTGCCTCCTCCCAGGCCTCCACACTTCTGGTTTCCTCCCACCTCAGGCCCTGGGCCTCTCTCTGGCTGTCTACACTCACCCCTTTGTAGGTAGTCTCATTCAGTCGCAGGGCCTTAAATGCCACTCTATGCCGGCTCCCAAATTTTGCTCTCCAGCCTGGACCCCCTCCCCCACCCCCAGGCTTTCTGTCCGAGGCCCCTTCCCATGTCTCCCTGGCCTCCCAACTGAGGAATCCTCCTTGGATCCCTTTTTCTCCTTCCTGCCCATGGCACCCAGTCACAGGTGCTGTCAACTTGACCTCTCATCCCACTCCACTTTCTCCACCTCCTGGCTCTGATGTTGGTGTGGGCTGCTGTTACCTCTCACATGGATCAGGGCAGTGGCTTCCCCCCTGCTCTCGCCCCCACAATCTATCCTACCCCGCAGCCACACAGATCTTCTAAAAATGCAAGTTGGATAATGTCACTCTCCAGCTCCCCTCTGCTTCATCCACCGTGGCCTCTTTTCTGCTTGGAGAACAGGCCAGGCATGTCCCAGTCCAGGGCCTTTGCACTTGGTGTTGCTTCTGTTTGCAATGCTCCTCTCCCAGACATCCATTCTCACTTTGTTCAGATCTCTGCCGGAATGTCACCTCCTGGGAGAGGCCTTCTTTGGCCATCTGATCTAAAGACGCTCCCCACTCTGCCTCCCAGCCCCTTTACCCCTCTTCTCAGCCTTCCTTCAAACACTACTCACCGTCTGGAAGGGTAAATTAATGTTCTAGTTCGCATCTGTGTTCAAATGTCCGTCCCAGGAATGCCCAACCCAGGCCTGGAAGAGTCGATGCGGTTGTCTGGGGGAGGCAAGTGCTAAGTGCTTAGTAGTTATTGTCGCATTTAATCAGTGGCTGCCCATGACTCTTAGCATAGAATTTACCAAATTTCAGACCGTTGATGGCCAGGATTTTTGTCATATCTGCAA
Organism: Lynx canadensis; assembly: GCF_007474595.2. Classification (NCBI taxonomy): domain Eukaryota; kingdom Metazoa; phylum Chordata; class Mammalia; order Carnivora; family Felidae; genus Lynx; species Lynx canadensis. The sequence continues at coordinate 9,089,371 of NC_044304.2, forward strand.
AACAACTGTACTATTATTTACCTAAAAATTTTTCTGAACGTAAGCCACTTGTTAATCACGGACCATACTTAGAAGGTAACCTTTAATACAAGCTACAGTGAAAACAAAACAATGTCTTAAGATTCTGCTGAAACAGTAGCCAGTATGAGGGTCCAGACAGCTTTCTTAGTTAGGCACAGAGATTCGCCACGGTTTACGACACATTATTACCACAGGAGACAGGAAAGGGCCTATCTTCAGTCAGAAGACTAGGGAAAGTCTAAAAGCTGAAAAGAGAGAAACAAAGGGATTCGTCCTCTTATTTAAATAGCATTGAATCAGTTTGGCCACCGTTTCAGAGTTAGAAAAATTCTGCCTCTGGAAGAGAGACAAAGCTACAAGTGCCCCCCATTTTGGTCCAAGACCTTTGTTTACGGACGCTCAGATTAGGAGCTTTTTTTTTTTTTTTTTCCCTGTAACATCACAAAGCAATTTTATACTCGTTTCTGGGTTTGTCTCCTCTTCTGGCCTGGGGCCTCCTTTCGAGGCCAGAGACGAGTCTAGCAGGTGCTTGCTAAGTGGTTTTTGTGAATGAATGATTCATTTGCAACCTCTCCTTTGAGACTGGTCCTTTTAACTCCACCTTTTACGGATGGGAAACTGAGGCCAGAGAGGATCGCCCTGCAGGAGAGCAAGTAAGGGACGGCTCTAGTCGTGTCGGCCATCCAAGATCCCCTCCACTCTCCTCTCGGCAGGACCTAAGGGACAGGCGCCCCGCTAAAGCCTCCGCAAACCTGTGAAAGGGCTGAGCCACAGAAGCAGCACCCGGACCGGTTTGCCCGGTTCCAGGAACCTGGGGCGAGGTCCGCGCGTCCGAGCCGGGAAGGCGCAGGCCTAGGCCAGGCGGGGCGGGGCCTCGATCTCCGCCAGGAAATGTGAGTCCTAGGCGGGAAGGTCGAGGTCAGTAACTACCACAACGCGGGGCGGAGCGATCGGGGTGTCAATCACAGACGGGGGCGGGATAGACGAGTTCACCTCGTCTCGCGCTCTTTCCCCCGGGTCCCGCCCCTGCGCGCCGCACGGAGCGACTTCCAAGAACTCCCAGCGCAGTCAGTGACTTGGGCCACGCCCCTCGCCCCCCCAAACCGGTCTCTTCCGGAACGGATTCCGCCCAGGCTCTCCGCGCGGGGCGCCCCCCCCACCCCCAAAGCACGCCCCGCGGATGCGGGAGTGGGACTTAGGGGCCGGGCCGGAAGGCGGAGGCCGCGCCGGGGCGTGTGGGGCTGGGGGCCTGATCCGAATCAGGTAAATCGCGGAAGGAGCGGGAGGGAAATGGGGCTGCGAGAGCTTGGGGTTCATGCTACCCACCGCTGTCGTGCAGGCTGCTGAAGCTCCCCACGTGTCCAGAGGAGCCCAGAACCCCACACCGGTGTCCACGGGGAACCAGAGCCCCCGCAGCAGTGTCTCGTGGCGCTCGGATCCACACACGTGTGCTCAGGGGCGTCCACACCTTCCCACCTGTGTCCACAATGGGTCTCACTAGGGCACTAGGGTCTCACTAGGGAACCTGTTCTGTTCCCCCAGGCTCAGCCTGGAGGTTTATTCCGCCCACCTCGAAATTTGTGTCCAGGAGAGCTGAGCCCAAGGCCTAAGGCCCTCCACCTACATACCCAATCCGTCCCTAGATCGACCCCCTCTCCCCCCAGCACGTTTTTGGCTCTCAGTGAAGAAATAACCTCAACAGGGGCGCCAGGGTGGCTCGGTAGGTCAAGCGTCCCACTTCGGCTCAGGTCATGATCTCACGGTTCGTGGGGTCGAGCCCCGCGTCGGGCTCTGAGCTGACAACTCGGAGCCTGGAGCCTGCTTCGGATTCTGTGTCTCCCTCTCTCTGCCCCTTCCCGCTTGTGGTCTGTTTCTCTCGCTCTCAAAATTAAATAAACATTAAAAATAATAATAACCTAAACATTCACTGCCCCCCTCACTCCTTCAGCTCCCTCCCGCACCTGGGCGGCTCCCCTGGCCCCCTGGGGACCTGCCTTTCCTCGCCGGCCACCGACTGGCACCAATTAATTTCCTCCTCCGTCTGTCCACCCACATCTGGTGGCCAGCTGCTCGTCCTCGCCCTGCCCGCCCCCAGGGTCTCCCAGGGAATTGCTAACAGCCCTCCTCCTCCTAGCGCCCCTCAAACCCAGGACGCCCTACCAAAGCACCCGCTTCCTCCATCCCCCACCCGAGGCTGCTAATCAGAAAAAGCTGACGGGACCTGGAGAAGAGAAGATCTGAAATGCGATGGAGGAGGGGCGGGGTGTGAAACTTTCTGAACCAGAGATGGGGGGGGGGGGGAGCGGAGGCGGGAGGGGGGGGGAAGCGGGGTGGAGGGAGGCAGGAGCTTCAGTTGTACCTAAAGGCTCGAGATCAAAGCTTTCTGGCTTCCAGATGGGGACCGCGGGGAGGGCTGCCCACTCGGGGGCAGGCAAGGCTGAGCACCCCCCGCCCCTTCCTCGGAAAGCCCCCGGGGGATGTGGCGGTGACAGCTGTGCCCCAGCCCGCGCCCGGCGGGTTTCCTTTTCCTGCGCTCACTCTCCCGACTGGCTGGCCAGCAGCCTGGAGACACCAGTCCGGCCCTTTTGAAGGGGCTCCCCAGAGGGTCATCCTGGACCAGGGGGAGGGGATTGACAGAACAATGGGCTTCTGTAGCTGCTGGACGGCCAGGCGCTTCCTGTTAACCCTTCCCTCGGGGGTGCAGCTTGGGGGAGCATCTCAGGGGCCTGGCCTGTGGAAAGGGAGCCGAGGGGATTTGTCCCCCGAGCTAGCGAACAGGCCGCTCTTTCTCTCCCGACTCAGGTCTTGTTTTCACAAATGATCAGAAAGGGCAAGGCAAATGCACCCCTTGCGGTCCTCAGTGGAGTGATAGAGCCTGGTTCTCTGCTCTCTGGTGAGCTGAGGGTTGTGTCCACCCCCCCCCCCCCGGGGGTGGGGGACGGGGCATAGCTAGCCTGGGAGAATCCGCTGTGCTGAGGGCTGAGACATCCCAGGATCTCTGGGGGGTGGGCTTGGCCCGGCCGAGGGACCCAGGTGAATCCAAGGTCTTGCCGCCCTGCCAGATGAGCCGGAGGTCACGACCCCCCAGCCAGTCGGCTCCCTGGTCCGGGCCTCAGTTTCCCTGCTTGGGAAGTTCTTCCAAGGGCCTGAGAGGAGCACAGCGCGATCCTAATGGGCCAGAGCGACCTGAGCTGGGGGTCTGGGAAACCTTTTGCTGTCTCTTGGAGCTCCGGGAAGATACGCTGGGGAATTAGCTGTTGTGTTCCGTGAGAATTCATGCGAAGTCTCTTCTGTTTACAGAGCTAGCCAGAGAGGTTCACCCTCAGGAGAGTCTGTGGGGCTCCAGGAGCTTCTGAGGGTCCCTGGAGCCCCAGCATCCGGCCCCGGAGGCTTTTGGGTAGTTACAGGCCAGATAACATGCCCTGTTCTAAGAAGAGACTGCACACAGGGATGCCTCCCACCCAGTCAGGTGCTGTGCCTGGTCCTCCCACATTCTCAGTTACCCATCACTGCAAGCCTAAATCAGAACTAAAGCAGGCCTGGGGCACCCGGGCGGCGCGGTCCTCGAAGCATCCGACGCTTGATCTCCGCTCAGGTCACGATCTCGCAGTTCGTGGGTTCGAGCCTCATGTCAGTCTCTGCCCTGATGGTGTGGAGCCTGCTTGGGATCCTCTCTCTCCTGCTCCCTGCCCCTCCCCCACTTGTGTGCTCGCTGTCTCTCAAAAGAAACAAAAAAATTAAAGTAGACACTTTCACTGGCCTCGTTTTACAGATGAGGGAATTAAGGCCTAGAGCAAACGTGTGTCTAGTAAAACAAAGTGCATTGTTTTTCTTTCTCTCCTGGATTGGGGGGGGATGGGGTGGGGGGCAGGGGTCACATAGAGGCCCTTGTCCACACCCGTGGACTTTTGCTTGTATATACCCAGTGGCTTATCTTCCATTCACTGATAAGGAAAGAGAGCTGGGGTGGGATGGGGTGGGGTGGGGCGAGGGCCACGGGGCCCCAGGTCTCCCTGCCACCACTAGGCGGCCTTTTCTCTCTCTCCTTGCATCCTTGGCCCACCACCCACCAGGTTGGTCCACCAAATGCCCTCTTCAGCTTTTTCACACCCACTTGCTGGGTGACTGTACCATTTTTTCCTCCCCTTTCTGACAGCAAAAACCTCCCCAAGGGCCAATGTGTGCACGTTCAACCCAAGGGCTTGAGGAGGATAAAGTTGGTTTGGGGGTTGGGGTGTTTTGTTTTGTTTTGTTCTTTTTTTTTTTTTTTTTTTTGGTAACCAAACTTCTAGACTGCAAAGGCTGCTGCCAGGCCCCCTTGCTGGTGTCTGGGACAGGAAGTGGCTCACTGCTTTGCCTTTCAGACCGGAGGGCAGGGGGGGGGGGGGGGGGGGGCCTGTTAGAGGCCCAGCAGCTGGGGTTCGGGCCCAGGCCAGCCTATCGCCAGCCAGCATCCACCTGAGGCCCCCTTCCCCTCTCCTCCCCTCCCTTCTGTGGCCCGCCCTTCCGGAATGAACCTTGTCCTGGCTTCTAGCCACCACCACCCCACGGGGGAAGGCAAAGCAGGCCTGCAGTTAACCCACTGCCGAGTCCCCGCAGGCGGCAACTTTCAGACTCCTCGGGGTAGGGGTGGGTAGAGGCGAGGCGGGGGGGTGGGGGTGGAGGGGGGAAGTCTAGAGACCCTTTCCCGCTCAGGCTCTGAATCCGAGCAGCGGCTGGAGTCTGCCACACTGAGTTCCATGTATTCCCCAGCTACCCTCCAAATCCCCACGGACACTGCCTTATAAACAGTCACCGGAATTTTCAAAGGGGCCACATGTGGTTTGGGACAAGGCATTCTCTTCTGAGAGGGGTGGGTGTGAGGCCGGTTCTGAAGAAAACAGAAGCGGGCCGTGGGAACGGGGCCCGCACTGGGACCACCGAAGCTTTCCTTTCAGCCGGGATGGGGGGGTGCGGGGTGGGGGGGGGATGTCTTCCCCTCTCCCGCTTTGCTTTGCGTCCCTGGCCTCTGTGGAGCCCCGGCTGCCATTTGCAGGGCCCTTGGGGACGCTGTGCATCAATGGCTGCTTCCGGGCATCATCGTATTTCCCTGTGCCTCCCTCCTCTCTCCTTAGGCTTGCCCCTCTCTCTCATGACTGTCTGTTCATCATGGGAGGGGTGTGGGCACACACATGCACCATCTCCCAGCAGTTCCGCTGTGACTCAAGCCAGCCCTATCCCTGAAGGCTGGGAAGGCCAGAGCGAGGAGCCTCCCCAGGGCCATGTCCCGAGAGCTTGGACCCGGGTTTCTGGTCGGCTGGGGAGAGCGGGCTCAGTCCCCTCAACACCGTGAGCTGAGTCTAGGCCCAGTGGGTTACCCACACGCTCGCTCACGCACACACACGCGGCTCCGGAGAAATTCTCTGTCCCCGATTGTCCTAGATTACCCTAGTGTGCCTGTTCCCTGCTCTCAGTGACTTCCCCTCCTTGCAGCTGGCCTGTATGTTCTAGAAAGCTGGGGAAAGTTCCTCAGCTAGAAGGCTCCTGCCAGCCACACTCCAGGTTGGCCTGGCCTCACGCACGCACGGGGCCATATGCTTCCCGCTTGGTGCTTGTGGCCAGCGTGAATCCTCCCTGAAACCTTCGCCTCCAACTCTCTTGCACCTGAGCCCATCCTGTCCCGTTGCCATGGCATCCGTGGAACCCAGAAGCCAGATGGTCTTATGTCCCCTCCTGCCCCTTCCAGGCTCAGGCCCTCCTGAGCTCAGCAAGAGTTTACTCAGCACCCCTGTGTCCCCAACGCACATTAAGGCTGTGTGCCCAGTAGCTCATCTGTTGCCCCTGGTGACTCCGGAGACAGGCAGTGACAGCACTTATCCAAATCCAGCTGAGAAGTATCAGGGGTTTTTTGTTTTATTTGTGTGTGTGTGTGTGTGTGTGTGTGTTATTTTTTGGTTTTTGGGGTTGTGTGTGTGTGTGTGTGTGGTTTGTTTGCTTGTTTTTTAGTAAGCTCTATGCCCAACATGGGACTTGAACTCACGACCCCGAGATCAAGAGGCTCATGCTCTCCCCACTGAGCCAGCCAGGTGCCCCACGACAAATGTCAAATTCGAATTCAAGTCTGTGGTACTTGAAGCCTGAGGTCTTCAGAATGACAGCGGGATTGCCTGGCTGGCTCAGTCAGTACGTCATAGGAATCTTGATCTCGGGGCCGTGAGTTCGAGCGCCGCGCGGGGGATAGAGATTACTTAAAGGAGAAAAAGAAGAAAAAGGAGAATGACGACAACCATAGAAGCTAGTGCTTACTACTTAAAGTGCTCCACTCCCAGAGTCCTCACTGCTTGACTTATTATGGCATTCTCCTTGTTTCCCGTGGAGGAAACTGAGGCACCATGGGGTTAGATAGCCTTCCTCCTGCATATAGTCTTTACAGCTGAAAAGTGCTGTCGCCTGGATTCGAACCTGGGCACATGGCTAGCGTTTCTGGACTTTTTGTGGCCGGATGGCTCTCTGTGGTGGGGCTGCCTCGTGCATCGGAGGGTGTCGAGCATCAGCGGTGGCCTCCACCCACTAGGTGCCACCAGTGCCTCTTCGTGTAGTTGTGGCAGCCGAGAAACGTCCCCCAGCGTGGCTGAATGTTGGGGTGGAGTGGGTGAGGCGTAGGCTCGCCGCCCGCCTTCCACTGCCCTGCCTCTCCCCACTGTGTGTGTGTGTGTGTGTGTGTGTCTTCCCAAATACAGATGTGGAGTCAAACTTGGGGCCTTGGCTGGAGTCCTGGGCACGGAGGTGATTGGCAGGTTCTGGCATCTTGGGGAGGGGCCAGCAGGGCGACCTTTCTAGGCCACATCCGCTCTACCTGGAGACAGGGGTGCTGGCCTCCCCAGCCCCTGGTGGCTGGACTTGGGCAGTGCCCCAGGTGGGTGGCGACAGGCAGCCCTTCCTTCCCGGTTCCCAGGGCAGCAGACGTGGGAAGCCCCAGCCTGGCCTCTGGATGTACTGAGTAGGTGCTGGGGCGTGTGCTCTGAGACCCAAGGCCCTTGTGGGCGTGGGGGAGAAACCAAGGCTAAAGTAGGTCTCCCCGCCCGCCCGCCTGCCGCCCTGACATCCCACCCAGCCCTGGCTCTGTGCCAGCGAATGCCGGGATGGTGACTCACGAAGCTGCGAGCAGAGGAGGGAAGCACTGTGCAGGCTGGAAGGGAGGGGGGGAGGCCCCCTCATTCTCAGCTTTTCCAGCATCCCCATCACGACCAGGACCCTTGAAGCCACATCTCAGACTGGTCACACTGGCTCCCTCCCTCCTCCTCTTCCTCCACGGCCCCCAACCTTCCACTTGGATTTTTGTTCTTGAGACTATGCTGGGCAGAAAAGCGGAAATGAGCGTGGGGTGTGGAATGTCCCTGAGGTTGGAATATATTTAGGCCTGGACGAGAGACTGTGTGTGTGGTACCCAGCAGACCTCGGCGTCGGCCTGGGCTGGGGAGGGGTGCACACGAGGAGTGAGGTCCCGGCTCTGAGCCAGCGCGCGGGAGGCTCCTATCTTCTCTCTTAGAGCTTCCTGGTTTCCCAACCGCCCTCCCCCACCCCTGCCCCGGAGCTGGAGAAGGAGTGGGAGGAACCAGAGGAGGCCCGGTAAGTGGAGGCACACCCAGCACGGGTGCCAGCCTAGATCGTTTACAGCTGAAAACCCAAGGCCCAGAGAGGTTAATTGGCTTTCCCGAAGGTGCTCAGGACAGAAGCGAAGGTTCTGGGGTTTGCTTGCTGGCCAGCTGTGCCATTATTCGTGCATGCACGCATTCGTTCGTGCAGCAAGTGCACGACCCCAGCCCCTGCCAGTCCAGAGGCACAACACGCAGGGCCGGCAGACTGGGCCGGGGTCTCGAAACCACAGCCCGCGGGCCACATCCACCTATCCTCCTCGCGGCCTTCTGGTTCAGAATGGTTTTTACATTATTAAACAGATGAAAGCAAGAGAAAAAGAGTATTCCATGAGACACAGAATCATAGGAAATTACAGTTTTGGCAGGCGTAAATTATGTGGATGCAGTCATGCCCATTCACGTCCATATTGTCTGCGGTTGTTTTTCTTCTTCTTCTTTTTTTAAAATCTTTTTATTTTTGAGAGAGAGAGAGCGAGCATGAGCCAGGGACGGGGAGAGACGGAGGGAGACACAGAGAGACGCAGAATCCGAAGCAGGCTCCGGGCTCCGAGCTGTCAGCACAGAGCGCGACGTGGGGCTCGAACTCAGGAACCCGAGCCGTAGTCGGATGCTTAACTGACTGAGCCACCAGGCGCCCCTACACATATCTCTTGAAGACCCTGCTTTCAATTCTTTGGGGGCGCCGACCCAGAAGCGCCATTGCCGGGTCATATGGTGACTCTAATTTTGGGGGGAACCAGCATGCTGTTTTCCAGGGTACCCGCACCGTTTTATGTTGGTGGCAACAGTGTGCAGGGGCTCCGATTTCTCCACATTCCCCACTGACGCCCGTTTGGGGTTTTTTGATGGTGGCCACCACCATGGGTGGGAGGGAAGAGCACGGTTGTTGCCACAGAGACCCGCAAAGCCGAGCACGTTTCCTATCTGGCTCTTTGCAGAAGTTTGCCAATCCCGGGGCGCCTGGGTGGCTCAGTCGGTTGAGCATCCGACTTTGGCTCAGGTCACGATCTCAGAGTCTGTGAGTTCGAGCCCCGCGTCGGGCTCTGTGCTGACAGCCCAGAGTCTGGAACCTGCTTCAGATTCTGTGTCTCCCTCTCTCTCTGCCCCTTCCCTGCTAATGTTCTCTCTCTGTCTCAAAAATAGATAAAAAAAGAAAATTAAAAAAAAATGTTTTAAAAAAAAAAAGAACTTTGCAAATCCCTGGACTGGGGGTCCAGAGGGTCCCCGTCTTTGGAGACCTTGTATGCACGTATGTATTTCTATTGAAGTCCCAATCAGTTAACATATAGCGTAATAATGATTTCAGGATTTAGTGATTCATCACTTACATGTAACACCCAGTGCCCGTCCCAGCAAGTGCCTTCCTTAATGCCCATCGCCCATTTAACCCATCCCCCTACCCAACAGCCTGCCAGCACCCCTCAGGTTGTTCTAAGAGTGTCTTATGGGGGGGGGGGGGCCTGGGTGGCTCATTCGGTTGAGCGTCTGGCTTCGGCTCAGGTCATGATGTCACAGCCTGTGAGTTCGAGCCCCGCGTCGGGTTCTGTGCTGACAGCTCGGAGCCCGGCGCCTGCTTTGGATTCTCCCTCTCTCTCTCTGCCCCTCTCCCACTCATGCCTTGTCTCTCTCTCTCTTTTTCTCAAAAATAAATAATAAACACTAAATTATTTTTTAATTTAGAGAGTCTCTTATGGTTTGTGGAGACCTTGTTTCCTATCGGGGTGGGGGCCAGGCGGGATTGAGTGGCCACAGACACTGTGAAGTCAGATAGAGATAAACACTCCGAAGAAATACAATAGGGTTGTGAGAGAGGGAGAGAGTTGTAGGGGACTGGGGAGACTGGTGGCTGATTTGGGAAGGTGGTCAGGGAGAGCCCGTGGCAGGGGCACATTAGAATGTTCTGCTCCCCACCCCCCGCCAGGAAGGGAGAGGTCTCTGTTTGTTGCAGTCAACAGCCCTCATCTGGTCTCTTGCAGCCTGTATCTCCCGGGCAGCGGGGGTTCCTGGGAGTCCACAGGGGCCTTCAGGGACTCCCGTGTGTCTCCACTGGTGGAGGCCCGGCCCTCAGTGGCTGCTGCTCAGGAGGGTGGTGGCGTGTGTGGCTTCCGACTGTGGCCGTGACCGAGTGACGTGTCTGAGGGTTCGGGACGGCGTCTCTGGGCAGTTTGCCCTGGGGATTTGGAAGGTGACAGATGTGGGGGGCCGGGACAGGGGAGGAAGACAAGAGGGAGGCCGTCCCCGGCCGGTGACAGAGACTGAGGTGACCTACCGCCACACTGAGCTGACAGATGCGGGGCCAGGCTGGGCGCCTATATGTGGTTCCTTGATCCTTTCCAAGAGCTTGTCTTGTCGAGGGGCTTGTCCGATCCTGTCTGTTTCCTGTGCCTCTCCTTCCTCCGCCCTCCCCTCCCTGGCACTTGTCGGCGGGCTGGGAGCAGGTGGCCAGGGGGGCGGTGAGCCCCGTGGGACAGCGGGCCCATCCTTGCTGGGGGTGCTGCCTCCGCTCTACAGGCTGACCTCACCTCCTGGGTTGTCTTGGGAGAACCCTGGCAGCCTCTTCCTCTGTCCCTTAGAGCTGGGCTTTACCTCTGGGACCTTTCCAGAAAACCACTAGGAGTTCAGGAAGGAGTCCATACCCCTCCCTCTGTTTCGCGGGGCTCCTCTGCCTTTGCATCCCCCTACCCCCCCAGCTGGGGCATTTGAGGCTCTCACCTTAGCCAGACACCTTCTCAGTCACCCAAAACGGCAGTGCTGCGGAGGAAAGGTTCCTCAAAACGTTGATTCATTCATTTATTCCACCCACATTTGCTGAGCTCTCCGTTGTCATGTCCTTGCTGTACTGTTGTGTTTTTAATGTTTATTTATTTTTGAGCGCACAAGCAGGGGAGGGGCAGAGGGAGGGGGACAGAGGATCTGAAGAGGGCTCTGCGATGACAGCAGCGAGAGGGATGTGAGGCTCGAACTAACAAACCTTGAGATCATGACCTGAGCCGGAATCAAGAGTCGGACACTTAACCTACTGAACCGCCCAGGTGGCCCTAAAATAAAATCTTAAAAAAAAAAAAAAAGAAAGAAAGAAAGAATGAATAGATAAACAAATGTGGTCCCTCCATACTATGGACTATTATTTGGCCATAAGGAATGAAGTTCTGACACATGCTCCCACGTGGATGAACCTTTATGTTCAAACACATTGTGTTCAAACACATTATGTTCAAAGCCAACCACAAGAGGCCACTATTGTGACGTCATTTACATGAAATATTCAATACAGGCAAATAGAGACAGAAAGTGGATTAGTGGTTGCCAGGGGCCCGGGAGGGGGAAATGGGGAGTGACTGCCTTTTTTTTTTTTTTTTTAAGTTTTTTGTTTATTTTGAGAGAGAGAGCACCCGCGCCAGTAGGGGAGGGCAGAGAGAGAGGGAGGGAGAGGGAGAGTCCCAAGTAGGCCCCGAGCTGTCAGCGCAGAACTGGACGCGGGGCTCGAACTCAAGAACCCTGAGATCAGGACCTGAGCAGAAACCAAGAGTCAGTGCTCAATGGGCTGACTCACCCAGGCACCCCGGGGAGTGACTGCTTAACGGCTCCAGATTATTCCTTGGCGAGGCAGGGGGCTCAGAGGCGGGGCGGTGGGCATATTCTAGAACTAGATAGTGGCAATGGTTGCACAACATTGTGAGAGTCCCACGTGCCGCTGAGTCATACGCTTTACAGTGGCTAAGGGTTAATTTTATGGTCTCTGAATTTTATCACAATTAAAAAAACAGAAGGAAGTCAGCAAGCTGGAAGTGTTTCACGCTTCTGCTCTGGCTTCAAATGAAAGGATCTACAGGGGTGTGTGGTGGGAGGCAGTGCTGCGCAGGAGTGAGGGGAAGGAGCCTGCCCCGTGCTAGGCCCTGCTCCTGCAGGAGCCTGAGGCTTCCCTCCTCCCAGACCTGTCTGCACAAGTGGAGGTGGCCTGGCCTTCGGCCTGTGTGTGTGTGTGTGTGGGGGGTGCATCGCGGGTGCCGGCCCCCTTGGAGCTCCTCAGAAACCGAGGTAGGTGGATGGTGGGGAGAGCGGAGCCACAGCATAGAGCAGGTGGCTAACAGGGGTCACCCAGGTGGGAGGGGAGATGGGGCAGGGCAGGGGGGGGGCCTGGAATGATGACAGGGGTGTCTGGAGAAAGAGGCCTGTTGGTGTCCACAGAATGGGTCCTCCTATTCACTTGCTTATTAAAATCCTCCCCTGCGGATGGGGTGCCCGGGTGGCTCAGTCGGTGAAGCGTCTGACTTCGGCTCAGGTCATGATCTCACGGCTTGTGAGTTTGAGTCCCGCGTCGGGCTCTGTGCTGATGGCTCAGAGCCTGGAGCCTGCTTCGGATTCTGTGTCTCTCTCTGCCCCTCCCCTGCTTGCTCTCTCTGTCTCTCAAAAATAAACATTTAAAAAATGTAAAAAAAAAAAAAAAATTAATTAATTAATTTTTAAAAAGTAGTGTTGGGGCAGCTGGCTGTTGCACTTAATGAGTTCAAGCCCTGCATCGGGCTCTGTACTGATGGCTCAGAGCCTGGAGCCTGCCTCAGATTCTGTGTCTCCCTCTCTTTCTGCCCCTCCTCCACTCATGCTCTGTCTCTGTCTCTCAAAAATAAATAAATGTAAAAAAAAAATTAAAAAAACAACAAAAAAAACCCCATGAAATCACAACCTGAGCTGAAGCTAGATGCTTAGCGTGCCACCCATGGGCCCCCCACCCCCCCAACCTTCTAATATCATTACTTTGGGGGTTAGGATTTCCAGGGGGCGGGGACATACTTATTTAGACCATCAGGGGGCGCAAGTACCTTCACTCTCCTTGTTCACTCAGAGAGGTCGGTCCACACACCTTCCCAGGCGACCCCGTCACCAGTTTTCCAATCATTTTCCTTTCAAGTCATCGACCTTCCGGCTACAGCCCACGAACCAGCATATGATTGCACATCGGCTATTTCTCCCTCCAACGGAAATGAACAGCCAGGTGCGCTGTTTGAAGCTCTGCCCGCCGGGAGGCTGGGAGGATTGCCCTTCGCAACTGTCCTTCCAGGGTGTCCTGGGAAGGGACAGAGGTACTGCCGCTCCCTGCTTCCAGCGGCTGCCCGCGCCTCGTGCCGAACCATCTGTAGCTGGAGCCTGAATGTTCTCTGATCCTAAGGAACCCCCATGAAGCTATGGGTGCAGGATGGGAGACAGAAGGACTCTGTACCACGGGACCTTTTGCTTATAGCAATGTGGGTCTATGTTATCTTTTAAAAAATTTTTAATCTTCATTTATTTTTGAGAGAGAGAGAGAGAGAGAGAGAGCGCCAGAGTGCGAGTGGGGGAGGAACAGAGAGAGAGGGAGACACAGTATCTGAAGCAGGCTCCAGGCTCCGAGCTGTCAGCACAGAGCCCGTCGCGGGGCTCGAACTCACGAACCATGAGATCATGACCTGAGCCGAAGTCGGATGCTTCGCCGACTGAGCCACCCCAGGCGCCCCTCTATTATCTTCATGATGCTATCTTTTTAAAACCCCGGATCATCCTTCCAGACTCCCTGCTATGGTATTAGAAGGAGCAGATGTGGGGCAAGAGGTGGTGTTGGAACCATCCGCAGCCCTCATTTGCTAAATGCAGCCTGCTGCCTGCGAGTCGAGAATGGCCTTTTCGTTTTTAAATGGTTGGGGAAAAAAAAAAAAAAAAAAACAAACCAACCCACCACGATGTGAAAATTATATGCAGTTCAGATTTCAGTATCCAAGGGGGTTGGAGGGATAGGACAGATGTTGTTTAAGGGTACAACCTGGCAACGAGTAGAAAATAAGTCCTGAAGAGCTAACGCAGGGTAGAGTGGATATATACAACAATATCATAACCATCAGATTTGCTAAGAGACCAGAACCCTTGATCGTTGCAACTCCGACCAGGAGATGATAATTCCACGATGCGATACGGGTGCTAGTTATCGCTCCGATGGCAATCGTATTCCAACAGCTAAATGCGTCAGATTCACATCTCGGACTCCTCGAATTCACACGGTGTTCCCTGGCAAATGTATTTCCGTGGACTAACTCCGGGTCCGCAGATAAAGTTTTATCGACACACAGCTGCGCCCGTTCATTTCCCTGTCGGCTGTGGCGGCCTTTATTCGAAGTGGCAGAGTTGAATCATTGCAACGGAGACTGACTGCCTGGCCCCTCGAAGCCGAAAAGAAAAAATACTTCCTGTCTGGCCTTTCCCCCGCCCCCCCCAAGAAGTTTGCAGACCCCTGCTCTACAGGGCCTGAGAACCGAGCGTCAACCCGCCTCTGACTCAGGGCTTCCGGGGATGTTTCCTCAGTGCACAGGTGGGTGGCGTTTGCGTGGAGTGGCTCGGGGACACACAGGGACCGATAATCATGCCGGGCAGGGGAGGCTAGGACGGTCCTCAGGGGGTGGGGGGACATCTGGGCCTTCAAAGTGGAGTGGGATTGAACAACGGGACGGGGCAGGAGGGGGGCGGGCACAGCTGGGACACGCGGTGAGGGTTCCAGCCCCAACAGAACCACCCCAAGAGCCACGGCCCATCTAACCAGCCGCCACGTCCCCTCTACTGTCCCAGTGTTTTCCCTTTTCCTCAGCCTTTCCCTGCCCTCACCTGCTGTCACCTCCCTCGCTGGGTGCTGTCACTGCCTTGGGTCTAGAGACACGTCCGCGGCCAGTGGGTTTGCCTGCCCTCCCCACTCCCTCCCTTCCTCCCTTCCCTTCCATTTCTTTCCTTTCCTTCCTTCTTTCCTTTCTTTTTCTTTCTTTTGGCAAAACACATGTAACATTAAATCAACCTGTGTGTCTGTATGTATGTATGTGAGCTCAACGCCCAACATGAGGCTTGAACTCGCGACCCTGCGATCAAGAGTCTCACGCTGTCACAGCCTGAGTTAGCCAGGCGCCCCTAAATTAGCCATTTTAAAGTGGATGATTGCCTGGCATTTAGTACGTTCACCACCACGCTTTGTGCCTGGCTTCCTTCAGTTAGCGTGGTTTTGAGATTCATCCACGTTGTATGATGTAGCAAAACTTCGTGCCTAAAAAAGCTAAACTAAAATAAAACTAAACCTTTTTGCCTGTTTAAAAAAAAAAAAGACAAATTGGATAATAAATTCAGAGGGAAAAAAAAAACTTTGTTCTTTTTTTAAAAGTTTATTTATTTTTAATGTTTATTTATTTTTGAGAGACAGAGAGACAGAGCGCGAGCAGGGGAGGGGCAGAGCGAGAGGGAGACACGGAATCCGAAGCAGGCTCCAGGCTCCGCGCTGTCAGCCCAGGGCCCGACGCGGGGCTCGAACCCACGAACTGCGAGATCGTGACCTGAGCCGAAGTCGGACGCTTCACCGACTCAGCCACCCAGGCGCCCCTACTTTTTAAAATTGTCATAAAAGACACGTAAGATTTACCATTTGAACCATTCTTAAGTGAAAGTTCAGTGGCTTTGCGTATATTCGCCTTGTCACGCAGCCCTCCCCACCATCCATCCCCAGCACCTTTTCATCTTCCCAAACTGAAACTCTGTCCCCGTTAAACGCGAGTCCCCCACTCCCTCCCCACCCTCTGGTAATCACCCGATCCACTCTCTGTCCATAAGTCGGTGGAAGTCCGAGCATGCCAGTCCTCCTGAGCCTTCAGTGGCTCCCTACTGCCCTCAGGATAAAGACCCAATAGTCCCGAGGAGGATGCACGTTGCATCCTGGTCCTCTCAGTGTGCTCCTTCTCCGTCTCACGGACACTTTCCCTTCCCTTTCTGAGGAAGGCCGGCTTCCTCCCAGCAGTCGTTATTTCCATGCTTTCTCTTCGGGTTTGTTGGTGTAGGTCTCTTGATGTGCTTTGTGCCTCCTCCATCTGACCGTGAGCCCGTGAGATATGGACGGTGCCCGTCTTACTCACTACTGTGCATGCCCTCACTGCTCCTGGACCTGTGCCCGACACACAGCTGGTGTTCAACATATAGGAGAAGGACTGGCAGAAAGCAGGGAGTGGTCAGCCGTCGGGGGGGGGGGAGCGGGGGCGGACTGAGGGGGGAGGTGGCGGGTGCTGTTGTATCCCTGGCCACCCGACGCGTGGGGGCCAGTCCGGGCGGGAGCCCTGTGGGACGGGCAGCCAGGAGCAGGGTGTCCTTGTGTCAGTGAAGTTCCTGGGGCAGGTTTGACTCGCCTTGGCTCAGGGCATCCGCACCATTTGCAACTTCTTTCTTTCTTTTTATAACAAGATTTACATTTTTTTTTTTTTTTTGAGACAGCAAGAGAGAGAGAGAGCACGAACCTGGGAAGGGCAGAGAGAGAGAGAGAGAGAGAGAGAGAGGATCCAAAGCAGGCTTTGCCCTGACAGCAGCAAGCGCCAAGTGGGGCTTGAACTCACGGAACTGTGAGATCATGACCGGAGCCGAAGCGGGACGCTCAACCGCCTGAGCCACCCAGGCGCCCCACAATTTGCCATTTCCAGGGCCCGGTGTGGGCCAAGGAGAGGGGCCTGGATAAAGTCAGACTTGGCTTTCCCCCAGCTGGCTGGCCTCCTTCTGCCTGACGCTAAATGCCAGCTTGTCGCCGTGTCACACGCTGCGCCCCTTCGGGGCGTGTGTTTGCAGTGCTCAGGGCCCTATGGGGGCGGTAGCTCTCCGCCAGCCAGTGGCCATTCCCCACCCCTGCGCCGCCCCCCCCCCTCCCCCGGTTCTTTTTATATCTCACATTTACAGAAAGCCTAAACATCTGAGCCCTTGAGGGAAGGGGCGGGGAGGCAGGGAGGCGGGGGCGGGGGTGGGGGTGGGGGCGGTGGGGGAGGGGCGGGGCGGGGAGGATGTCTGAACCTAGCGCGGAGGGAGGCTGGCTGGGTCAGGGGCGGCCACTGGCTTCCTTCCATCAGTCCCGGAGCATCAGATGGTGCTGAGCTATATTTAAAGGCTGCTTTCTCCGCCTCCACTGCGGGGTCCTCACCAGGATGGATGAGTCAGAGGAAGGCCTGGCGTGGCCCCCCCAGGCCCGGCGGGTCTGCCCCGAGAAAGCTGGGAACACCGCCCCAGAAGCAACCCTGTAACAGCCCCCGGCTGGGTCCCTGTTGACCCGAGGTCTCCCTTGCCCCGGCTGCCTTCTTTCTCCCAGCCCTGCCCGGGCTCTGCACCAGGGGACAAGCCCAGTGCATGACCCGCTGACTCAGGGGAACCCACAGGCCAGCAATGGCTCCCGGGTCTTAGGCACTGGCCTCTGCGGCCGGCGTCTCCTGCCGGGTGCCCAAGCCCCCTGCGCCCCCCGACCCCGGAGGCACGCGGCCTCCTTCTCTTGCTCTACAGCATCATCGACCCGCACGCACACACATCCTTCCTATTTCGCTCCTATTTTATTGATTGGAAGGCTGAGGTCCCCGGTGGGGACATATCTCAGTCAGCGCCGGCCGCTCTAACAACCGTCCGAGGGACGTAAGGGCGACAGACGTTTGTTTCTCACGGTTCTGGGGGCTGGGAGTCCAAGATCAAGGCACCAGCAGGTGGAGCAGACGGTGAGAGTCCTCGCCCCGGTTCACAGACGGCAACTGCTCATCCTACCCCGACCTGGCGGAAGGGCCGAGGGAGGGCTCCGGGGTCTCCTTCGCAACGGCACGGTTCCCGTTCAGGAGGGGTCTCCTTTGTGGCCTGAACACCTCCCAGAGGCCCTCTCATCACACCGTCACCTTGGGGGTTAGGGCATCAACATATGAATGCGGGTTATAGCAACATAGGACATTCACAGCAGGACACGTGCCTGTGTGGGTGAGGCGGAGCAGTGGAACCAGAGGTGACAGAACGGGGATTGGAGGACAGCCTGTCCCACCCTAGCTGTGCCGGCATCACCTGCCTACCCCAGGCCGAGCCCACAGGCGGTGGGGGGGGGGGCATCCGGCATCCTGCCCCGGACCCCCCGGGGAACTGGTGGCACAACAGAGCTCAAGAATGACCCCAGGAGGGGCACCTCGGTGGCTCAGTCGGTGAAGCGTCCGACATCGGCTCAGGTCATGACCTCGAGGTTCGTGGGTTCGAGCCCCGCGTCGGGCTCTGTGCGGACAGCTCGGAGCCTGGAGCCTGCTTCGGATTCTGCGTCTCCCCCTCTCTGTCTACCTCTTCCCCGCTCGTGCTCTGTCTCTGTCTCTCAAAAATAAATAAAAAATGTTATAAAAATAACAAAGAAAGCAGATTAGGGGTTGCGAGAGGCTGAGAGAGGGAGAAATGGGCAGCGACTGCTCATGGGGACAGGGTGTATTCTGAAATCACACAGAGGTGATAGCTGCATAAGACTGTGGGTGTACTAGGTGCCATGGAATTGAACACTTTATTATTTTTTTTAATTTTTTTAACGTTTATTTACTTTTGAGACAGAGAGAGACAGAGCATGAATGGGGGAGGGTCAGAGAGAGAGAGGGAGACACAGAATCGGAAACAGGCTCCAGGCTCCGAGCCGTCAGCACAGAGCCCGTCGCAGGGCTCGAACTCACGGACCGTGAGATCATGACCTGAGCCAAAGTCAGCCGCCCAACCGACTGAGCCACCCAGGCGCCCCTGAACACTTTATTTTTATCTATTTATTTTTTGCATTTAAATGTTTATTTATTTTTGAGGGGGGGCAGGGCAGAGAGAGACGGGGACAGAGGATCTGAAGCGGCCTCTGCAGTGACGGCAGCGAGCCTGATGTGGGGCTCGAACTCACGGACCATGAGATCAGGACCTGAGCCAAAGTCGACGCACAACCGACTGAGCCACCCAGGCGCCCCAGAATTGAACCCTTTAAATGGTTAATTTTCAGTTATGTGAGTTTCACCTCAACTTGAAAAACCTGAAAAAGAAAATCACCTGTTCTTTTTTACTTTTTTCAATGTGGCAACTAGAAAATTGCAATGTGACTGTTTTCAGACTGCTGCTGGGTGACTCGGCCTAGACCACTGTGCCTTCAGGGGAATCCGGTCACATCTGCGTCCTCTGCTCAGCAGGTGAAAAACACCAGGACCCTGCTGACCCAGAGCAGGGCAGGGAGGAGCTGTAGTCACGGGGGCGCTGAGGTAGGGAGAAGAAACTGTCCATCCACCGGGGACTTTTGATTGTCTTGTGTTCCCGAGGTGGCAGGACTGGCGCTGTCCCTGCCGGTGGGGAGGTGTGACAGATAGAGACTGGTGCGATACCTTGACCCACCTTGGGCTTTTGGCCACCTGAACTTCAAAGACCTGGAGACTGTTGTTCCCGGTTGGTGGGTTAGTGGTTTGCACCCCCAGTGGTCCTGGCCGCAGGGAGGCAGCACTTGGGAGAGGTTTAGGATGAGAGGGGACAAGCGTACTGGGAAAGGGGGCACGACAAGTGCCAGCCAGGAAGGGTGTGTCCTCACCCTCTGGGAGGCCACAGGGCTGACTGGAGGGAAACCAGCTGGGTGCACTTTTAAGGTTCCCCTCCCCCCGCCCCCCATGTGACTTCGGGCGAGATCTTGGACAAGGGATTGAACCTTTCTGACCCTTAGTTTTCTAACCTGCAAATACCTTCCTCGTCTCCTCCTCTTAGCCAGCCCCTCCACGCACGGTGCTCCCGGAGCTCCTCTGCAGCCCTCCCGCCTCCCCAGGGCTCTTCCTGAGAAGGAGGAGGCTCACAGGGCCTCCAGCGCCAGCATCCTCTCCGGCCCCTAAACGCTATAGGTCTTTCCTGAGCCATCTACTCTGTTCCAAGCAATCGGTAGAAAGTCTTTTCCATAGAGCGGCCGGGCATTTACATCCGTATTGTCCCTGCTGGTCCAGCTTCTGTCTCCGGAGCCGGGAGTAGGGGTACTGTTGTGCCCCTCACTCCCACCCCAGTGTCTCTACTCCTGCCTGCACCCCCAGCTTAGCGCCTCTCCCGGCAGATTCCCTGAGGGGTCTACCCCGCCACGCCCTGGCCGTTCGCCGACCGGCCTCTAGGTGGCGCTGCCTATCTGGTGTACCTGCCCGCGTCCCGCCCGCGCAACCTCAGCTCGACCCAAGGCTCCCCTGGGCCCTCTTGGGGGCCAGGAGCTGGGGCTGGAGATTGGAGATGCGGACCTTAACAAGGCCCAGACTTTGGTTTTGGGGGGGGGGGGCTCTGAGTCTCATTTGGTAGTCCAGTTGATCGATTATTATAATATAGTCTTTGATCCCACGGGGAAATGTGGGCTCCGGAAGCTTTTTTTTTTGAGAAGAAGTCATTTGGATGCCTTTAAAAACTGTTTCCACGTGGCAGAAGCAGTCATGAATTTTGGAGAATTCAGTAAAATACCAAAGTCTACACAGCCCTCTGTGGCGCGCCTTCCCAGCCCCCGCTGGAAGGAACCACTGTCCTCAGCGGGCTGCGTATCCCCCCAGATCTTTTTTTTTTTTTTTTTTTACAGGAATAATGCAGTCTTGGAGAATAAGCTGGGCAGGGCGAGGCCTTCTTTACGTTTAAGGGCTGGAGCAGGGCAGCGGGGGGGGGGGGGGGGGGAGGGCTGGGTCTGCGCAGACCGCGTGGGAAGCTGGGGGGCGGGGGTAGAGCTCTGGAAAGCTCGCAGGGCCCGATGTGGTGGGCACGTTGGGTGGAGCGCAGAGGGGCTCGGGCTGCTATTCCGGGCAGGGACGGGAGGCCAGATGGAGCGTGGGTGTCACGTTCAGCAGATGGGGCTGTCATGGTAGATCCAGGGCAGGGGTGGAACGAGAGCGGCTCCGTGCCCAGCCCCTCTGAAGACTACTCCGGCCAGCAGCCCTTGTCTGCTCGTGCCCCGTTCAGGCCATCTTCGTCCGTTTGGGCTGCCACGACAGAAGACCACGGACCGGGGGCTTGTAAGCCACGGAGAGTTATTGTTCACGGCTCTGGAGGCACCAGCAGATGCGGCGTCTGGTGGGGCCTGCCTGCCTCTTAGCTCAGAGACACCATCTCCTCGCTTCTCCCCCCATGCTGGAAGGGGCGAGAGCTCTCCCGGGGGTCTTTCATAAGGGCATTAATCCAGGTGGCCTGGGGGCGGGGGGGGGGCGGTGCTCAGTCGACTCTTGGCTTTGGCTCAGGTCACGATCTCGGGGTACGTGGGATCGAGTTCCAAGTCGGGCTCTGCGCTAACAGCGGGGAGCCTGCTTGGGATTCTCTCTCTCTCTGCCCCTCCCACACTTGTGCACGTGAGGGCACGCACACGCGCGCGCGCGCTCTCTCAAAATGAATAAACATTGAAAATAAAACAAAATCTTTCGGGGTGTCTGGGTGACTCAGTTGAGCGATCGACCTCGGCTCAGGTCATCATCTCGTGGTTCGTGAGTTCGAGCCCCGCGTGGGGCTCTGTGCTGACAGCTCAGAGCCTGGAGCCTGCTTCGGATTCTGTGTCTCCCTCTATCTCTGCTCTCTCTCTCTCTCAAAAACAAATAAACCTTAAAAAATTAAATAAAACCTTTTTAAAAATCTTCTTATGAGTGATAAAAGACACTCCTGTGACTTGGGAAATCCCAAGGGTTTTAAGAGCTCTGTACCAGGAACTGGGGACAGAGACCAAATATATTTCTCATCAAACCACAGGGACCTTGTTTGGAAATCAGGGCTTTGCAGATGTAATTCAGGTAAGGGCAGGGATGAGATCATACTGCATTGGGGAGGAGGGTGGGCTAAATCCAGGCGAAGTGTCTTCCTAAGAGAAAGAGACACAGGGACAAGGCCAGGTGAAGACAGAGACAGAGGCGCAGTGATGTAGCCACAAGTCAAGGAACGCCTAAGGGTTGCCACCAACCACCGAAAGCTGGACGGGAGACATGGATGGACAGCTTCTCCTTCAGGACCTTCGGTGAGAGCCGCCCCGCCAATACCTTGATTTCAGGACTTCTTGCCTCCCCAGTTGTGAGACAAGAGATTTCTGTTGTTTTAAGCCACTCAGTCTGCGGCGGTTTGTTACAGCTCTCCTAGGAGAGTAATATTGCTACTATTTAATGTTTTTAAAGCCATCTGTTCTCCTTTTTCTACTTATGTGTGTTTTTTAATCATTTTTTTTTAAGAATTTTCTTTTTTTGAAACAGCGCATTTATTTCGCGTGCGTAAGAGAGAGCGCACGAGCCGGAGGGGGGCAGAGAGAGAGGGAGAGGGAGAATCCCAAGCAAGCTCCCCGTGGTCAGCGAGGAGCCCGACACAGGGCTCGAACTCACGAACTGTGAGATCGTGACCTGAGGTGAAATCAAGAGTCCGATGCTTGACCGACTGAGCCACCCAGGCGCCCCTCTCCTTGTGTGTTTCACCACTCTAAGCACCAGTCGTTGCTCTGTAGGTGAGGCTTTTCCAAATGCATGGTGACATAAGACACGGGCTGAGCGTCGTGTCCTCGTCCTCCTCCTTCCGGTTGCTTCCCTAAAACCAGGCCTTTACCTCCATGCTGCGCAGCGATCCTGAGGAGCCAGTAGTCCCCATCGTGGGGTGCTCTGGTCGGCAGCCACCCACAGATCTGACTTTCCCACAAGTCTTCGAGCCAAGTGCTGTCACCCATCCACACCCCGCCAGTCCTTTGATGGCAGCTGCTGGGGGTCAGATAGGTGCCACCCCCAAATACGCCACTTGAGGATGATTTTGAGCTGAAGGCAAGTGAGATGCAAAAGAGCTCTCTGTCCTCCTCTTTTCTACCTAAAAGCAGGGCATCAATTTCCTTTTAAGAAGGTGACAGAAAGTTCCCGTTTTGAAGGTGTCCCCTTTTCTCCTGTGTCGGGAAGAGAAGAGTGACTCATCACTGAAGACGGCGAGGCACCAGGGTGAGTCTGTATAAACAAACCTTAGGAAACCTTACAAAAATAATCCGTATCTTCCATTAGTTTACACCGTATATTTCCTAGTCATTTCCCCATAATTTACTCATCCCTGCAAGCCCAAACTCCCTTTTCTTTGTTAAAATGGTATATAAACACCTGAGTCGAATCACTCTTTTGAATCCGTCATTTCTCAGTTTAATTCACAGGCCTCAGTCACTGACTCTAAGAGGGTAGAGGAAATGTTTTGCCTCCCTGACACAGTAGTGGGCCCCCATTTCACAGACAGAACATTGAGGCTCAGAGAGAGAACAGGGGGAAGCTTTAGACTGTAGCGAAGCAGTTCCTTTCAGCCCTGAGGATGTCCGGATCTCTCAGATCATTGTCCCCAGGTAGGAGGCTGCCCAGGGCATTTGCAGGGTATACTTGGCTTTCAGAGTCCCCATTTCCCTGCCCCTTCTGCAGCCTTCCAGATGACGTGGCTGAGGCCAGAGACTGAGGGGATGTGAGACCAGGGCTTAAGCCAAGCCACCCTCTGCCTCTTCCCCTCCTGATTCCCTCCCTCTGAGTCTCCTGGGCAACTCACATTTGCCCCAGCCTGAGGTGTGGGTGATGGAAGCCTGGGGTCCAGCCTCCCTGCACGCAGTCTCAGGTTTGGGCCCAGGGGCTGTGGGGGGCTCTGGCAGGGGGACTTGTTCCCTTGTGGACAGATGGCTGCAGTTTCCCTGGTTCCAGAGGGAATTGCACGGGACAAATGTGCCGAACAGCTTCAGCACCACGGGAGGTGGGCCTTTGCCGGAGGCCAGCCCTGCCTCGGGCAGACAGCTGGCCTCGATGTCTGTGGGGGGTCGTGACCGGCTTCCTACCTGGTTAGTAAGTGAAAACGCTCTTTCGCTTTTTGTTGGACCGGTCACTTCCTAGATGTCATTGTGGAGGGAGCTCGGCCTGCCTTGCCATTTGGAGGCCTTCTCAGGCTGCCTGCTCAGCCTTCTTTGCCCAAGGTAAGCTCGAGGGTCGAGGTCTGGCGGAAGGCCTGTCGAACTTTCTGCTTTGGTGCTATGGAAATAATGGCTCAGGTGGGACGGGTGACACTCTGAGAACAGCAGGTCTCAAAGGGGTCCGGGCCCCTGGGGCGGGGGATATCTGTAACTATTACCCACATAAAGAGACATGCTTTGGAGTCCTTGATAATTTTCTTAAGAATGTAAAGGGGCGTTGACACCAAAAAGTTTGGGAACCACTTATGTAGGACAAGGGCCCAATCTGGCCCACTGTCTGTATTTATAAGTAAAGTGTTTTTTTTTTAATGTTTTATTTATTTTTGAGAGAGAGAGAGAGAGAGAGAGCGCGCGCGCGCGCGCTCAAGTGGGGGAGGGGCAAGGAGACACGGGACCCGGAAGCAGACGCCAGGCTCTGAGCTGTCAGCACAGATCCCCACGCGGGGCTCGAACCCAGGAGCTGGGAGATGTTGGCCTGAGCTGCAGTCGGATGCTTAACTGACTGAGCCATCCAGGCACTCCTGTAAATAAAGTTTTATCAGAACACAGCCACATTCACTTGTTCGCATGTTATCTCTGGCTGCTTTCCTGGTACGACGGCAGGTGGAGGAGTCGCAACAGAGACTATCTGGGTCCCAAAGCTGAAAATATTACTCTGATCCTTTAGGAGAAAGTTCGCTGGCGGCTGATGTAAAATAGCGCGTTTAACTTTCACAGTCTTACTATCATTTCGATTTTACGGCTGGAAAAACAGAGGCACAGAGAGGTTAAGTCACTTTCCTCAGGTCACATAGCCAGTGTGTATGCTGAGTTGGGAGGGGCTCTAGGGAGGGTGGTGGCGCTAAGCTCCCCAGGGTCCAATGACTGACCCGAAAGTTGGGGTGTTAGTCTCCCCCTGCCCGGCGTCTGATTTTCCTTCTTCTGGCGCCCTGATGTTCCCTGAGGACCATCCCCCCCCTCTCCTTGTCTGCAGACTTTGTGGGATTCCCTCAAGCCCTTTCTAGGGAGAACGAGGAGCTGCCTTTCCGCTCAACTTGAACAAGGGGGTGTAACGGGTCTTTTGCTCACCTGAATCGACACAGCCCTCTGACCGCCAACTCTGACTACAGTTTTGTGGCTATTGCCCGTATTTGCAGGAGCATTCACAGAATAGGCAAGGAGGTGAAGTCTTGACAATGGGGGGGGGGGGCAACGTGGGAGTTTTCTGTCACTTTCATCTGTGGGGCCAGCTTCTGTAAGGCTGGAGCGGGAGTGTACAGGCAGGGGCACGGGATGGGTCTGAGGGTGGAGGGAGGGCAGGCTGTCAGCCCCTGTGTAAGAACCCCACCTCCACCTGTACCTCTCACGTGCCGCCAGCATCTTGAGCTGGCCATGACCATCCCCCATTACGCAATGGGGGGGGGGGGCTGCTCTGACCTTTGACCTTTAGGACGCCCCACCAGCTGCTCAGATGTTTCCAATAGGAAGTTTCGCTAACGTTTGGGGCCTCACAGGCACTCCCCGGGCTCCCACTGGCCCCATCATGCAGGATGGTCATCCGAGATGATTTATCTTCCAGGATGGCTGCTTGTAGGTAGAACCTGGTTGACAGTAGACGGTGGGAGACCCGGGTGCCCGAGGGTGGAGGCGTGGGGTGGCAGCGGGGTGCACTGCTCTGCCTTCCAGCCAGGACAGCTGGCAGGGACCTGGGTAACATCTTCGGCCTTGGCCTTCTTGGGCTTGTTCAGGTAGCCAGGATTTCTAGGGCTCTGGCCACCAAGCTCTGTGAGGATCAGGGTCTGTCTGCCTCCTTCTTTCCTGCCTTCAAACCCTTTCAAAGGGCTTCCCTTCCACCATTCCCCCCCAAGAGACCTGGGGAGCACTTTGCAGAGGGACAAAGACCAGTCGATCCAAAAGCCCTTTGATTCAACTTTTTTTTATTTTTTTTTTTTCTTTTTGAATGTCATGCAGTAATTCACAGTCCCAAGCCCACAGTTTTCAAACAAGGTAGGAAAAAGGAAAAAAGAAGCAAAGGAAACCGGTGGTGGTGGTGGTGGTTTTTTTTTTTTTTCCTTTTTCTTTTGTTATTTCAAGCAGGACCAAATGTCAGAAAAAAATGCTTCTTTTCTCAATCATTAATTTTTTTGTCCTTTTTAAAATTGTGTATCTTTTTAAATTGATTTTTCTGCAGGCAGTAATAGTAGGGTTTGGTATAACCAGCAAGCACTCCTGTGTGTGTCTGAGAACGTGTGTGGGGTATGAGCGTCTGGTGGAGGGTCTTGTGTGGGACACTGGGTTTCGGCTTCGCTTCCGGCTTCTCCGCCACAACACGGGCCACCAGCTCGCGTTCACCAGGGAAAGGAAAGATTCAATTGAGATGATAAAACTCATCAATAGAAGCGATTTTTTTTTCTCCCCGTTTTTCTTTTAAAAATGTGTGTTGTTTTTTTTTTTTTAAATTTCCATTTTCCCCAAGGTTCTCCAAAAATGGCTGAGTTAATTCGAATCCCTTGGCTGTATGGTTTGTCTGCCTCCCCCCCCCCTTCCAGGGTCCCCCTCGTGGGGGGCGGGGGGAGGCGGGGTTGGGTCGGCTGGGTGGGGCTGGGGGGGGCTCATCGCCGCCCCCCCCACCCGCCCCCCAGCGGCTTTTCTGGCCGAGGGTCTTCGCGGGCCACCCTGGTGTGTCCGGGTCCTGGGGTCTCCCTCCAGAGTCCGGGGCCGTCCCGGGGCCCCCGGGGCCCCCCCCACCCCCACCCCCACCCCCCGGGTGCGCTGGGCAGGCGGCAGCGAGGTG
This sequence comes from Lynx canadensis, assembly GCF_007474595.2. Taxonomy (NCBI): domain Eukaryota; kingdom Metazoa; phylum Chordata; class Mammalia; order Carnivora; family Felidae; genus Lynx; species Lynx canadensis. Next base: position 9,115,520 of record NC_044304.2, read on the forward strand.
GGCCCGCGGCCCGTGCGCGGCTCCTCCCCGCGGGGCGTGTGCGTGGGGTGCGTGGGGGGGCCGGGCGGGCGCGGGGGCCACCTCGCCCGGGCTTAGCACCAGTCGTCGTCGTCGGTCTCGCTGTAGGCTTCGTGCAGGCCTCTCCGGGGGCCCGGCCCGCGCGGCCTGGCCGGTCCGTGCGCCAGGTAGTAGCCGTTGGGGAGTCGCCGGCCGTGCCGGGAAGGCGAGGCGCACGCCGCCGGGCCCGGAGCCCGGGGAGTCCTGGGCGAGCACGCGCGTCGCGCGGGGGGTGGCGCGTCGTAAGCCGCGGCCCGGGGCTCCTCCCCTCCTCCGCCGCCCGGGCCGTCGGCCTCGTCGTAGTCGGAGCCCCGGTAGTAGCCGTGGTGCCGGGGCCCGGGGGGCCCCTCGGACGCCGGCCACCGCGCCCCGCCGTGGCGACACGCCCTGGGGGACTCGCTCCGGGCCGGGCCCGGGCCCCGCCGCTCCATCGCGGGCGAGCGGCTGCTGCCGTGGCCCCCCGCGGGCGGCCGCTCCCCGGCCAGAGGCTCGGCCGCGGGGCCCGGGTACCTCCGCGGGCCGCTGGGGGCCGCCCGGCCCGGCCGCGCCGCCGGCTGCTGTTGCTGCTGCTGCTGCGGGGGACCCGAGCCGCCGGCCTTACGGATCACGGGGGAATAGGACACGTGTGGCCGGGGGGTGGAGGGGGTCTGGGGGAGCTGGCGGCGTCCCCGCCGCGGAGTGCTGGTACCAGATGTTGAGGGGGCTGGGCTTCCACTTACGGAACTACTGCCCTACACGAAAATTGAAACAAAGGAAATCAAAAAAAAAGATACAACAAAATCAACCAGAAGGAGACGGAGGAGACACAGAGGACGGGAGGGAGAGAGGGAGGGGGCAAAGGAAAACCAAAGGGGGCGGGGGCGGGGGCGGGGAGAGGGGACCGGGAGGAAGAGGTGGAGGAGTGGGGGGGAGGGGACACAGGACGTTTGAATGGAAAAAAAGGAGAAAAGCAACAGCCACAGGTAGGAGGAGGAGGACCAGGAGGGGAGGAGGGGGAGGAGGAGGGAGAGGAGGAGTGAGAGACAAGGAGGGAGGGGGAAGTCGAAAACCAACACAACAAAGTGAAAAGAGAAATGAGAAATGGAGTTTTGTAAGTTTCGGGGTTAAATAGCAGAAGTTTCAAAAATTACTCACAGGCGTCCAGAGGACAGAAATCATAATCGAAACAAAAACGGAAGCCGGGTTAAAGGAAAGCAAAAGGCAGCAGGCAGCCAGCGGGGGGCATGAGTCGTAAGGACCACGCTGGCCAGAAACTCAAACGGTGATCCACAACCAAAGAGGAAGCAGCTGCGGGGCAGGGGAGGGGGCGGCAGGCGGGCAGGGGGGCTGGGGGGGAGGCAGAGTGGGGAGCCAGAGTGGCTGGGGGCAGCGTCTCCCCCTGCCCGGCTCCCCCCTGGCTTGGGGACCCCAGTGGTGGGCAGGGTCAGAGGTCACATTCGGGGAATGGAGACCCTGCCTAGAGTGGCTCTCTGGTGTGCCCCCCCCTCCCCGCCCCCTTCCCCGTCCCGCACCCCCGAGCTGTCTCCCCCCGGGGGCTCGGATCAGGGGTGCCCGGTGCCACACCCACCTGCCGGTGTGCCATGTGTTCACGGCCCTCGCTGGGCGAGCGGGACCAGCGCTGGTCCCGGGCCCGGGCCCGGCCATGGTCAGGCCGCTCCTGGGCGTAGCGTTCCTTGTCCGAGGGTGGGGGGTGGTGGTGGTGGTGGTGGTGATGGTGTTGCCGGTGCTTCCGGTCCTTGGGCCGGCCCCGCTCCTGGTCCCGCTCCTTAGACGGCAGGTCCCCGGACTGGGTGGTCATGCTCAGGTCGGTCCCCAAGCCTGGGCAGAGCAGGGAGTCAGACAAACAGACGGCCATGCAGGAGGCGTGGGTGGCGCACAGGAGGCCTCCCCGAGGGCCTGTGGGCTCTAGACAGGGGCACCTTCTCCCGGACCAAGGAGAGCCTGCTGGGCGTCAGGGGTCTGGTCCCCAGGCTCTGGGCGGCATCGGGCCCAGCTCGGCCGCTTGGTCCTGTCCCCCGAGGGACCTGCTCCTGGTCCAGACCTCCTCTTTTCGGCCTCGGTGTTTCCCTGCTCTCCCTTGTCGTCCCCTCCCCTCCTTCGTCCCCTGGGCCCTGAGCAGTAGCCCACCTGTGTCCACGTCCGTGTAGCGGCCCAGGGAGCGCTCAGAGGCTCGGTGGCCGCGGTCTCGGCGCCGCTGGTGGTGGTGCTGGGTGTCTTCAGGCGGCACCCTCTCCAGGGAGTAATCGTCCAGGCGCCGGGCCTTGGGGCCCAGCACGGAGGCTGAGCGCTTCATGGGGCTGGTGTCTGAGATGGTCTGGGGGGGTGGACAGGCCAGCGGGCCGGGGTCAGCGGCCCGCACCGGGCGGTCCCGGTCTGTCCCGGCCCCTCAGCCCTCGGTGGCGGGGCGTGAGTGTCGGGGGGGCAGGGTCCCCGAGGGCCGTGGGGCTCGGCTTCCGATCCACCAGGGTCCCGGGACCCTTCTGCCTCCTCCCGGGCCCATCCCGGGTTCCGGCCAGGAGGCCCCATCTGATCCAGCCCCGTTTCTCGGAACCACCCCTGGGAGGCACCCCCCAGCCCTGGCCATCCAGCCAGGGGCAGGCAGGCTCGCCGAAGGGGAGAGCGTCCCCCAGCCCGGGTACCACCCGGAAGCCCCGGGCCCTGGGCAGCACAGCCCGGCGCTCACTCCTGCCTGCTCTCTGGAGGCTGGCAGGCCTCCTGCGTGCTCAGGACCGGGTGCCCAGCCTTCCGGCTCACTGTCCTCTCCTGGGCTAGCCGGGACCGGGCTTTCCTGCCCACTCGAGTCCGGCTCCCGAAGGGAGCCCTTGAGGGGCTTCCCCTGGCATTTGAGGCCCCGAGGGGAGCTGCCCTTCCCCTTGGCCTGCAACCTGGGAGCCTGCCCGCGCTGCACCCCCAGGGGTCAAACCCTACAGAGGGGCCTGTGGTTCTCTGCTGCTGGGAGAGGAGAGGAGGAAGATGGCACCTGAGGCCATCCCAGCCGAATGGCCGGTGGCTCCGCCCCAGGTGGCAGTTTTAAGAGACTTGGGGCTTCTGCACCAGAGGGTCAGGGGTGGCGTCAGGGGTACGAGCCTCTGAAAAAGAGCGGGCCAGGTGGGGCTGCAGGTGAGGCTTCCTGGAAAGATGGCATCTCCCAGCCTGGGGGCTTGGAGGAGAGGGGGTTGGGGGGAAGGGTGGGGGGCAGGCCCGCCCGGCAGGCACACGGAAGACACAACACACAAGGATGGGGCTTCACGGGGTGGGGGGTTGCAGTCTGCAAAGAAAGGGGGGGGGGTCCGAGGACAGGGGAGATGACGGGACTCCCACGAGGGGGGGTGGGCGGGAAGAGGGGGCCGGAGCCCAGCCGGGAGGCGGTACATACACTGAGGTTATTCCCACGTGGCCGGCCCCTTCTCCTCTGTCACAGCCCCACGGGATGGTGCACACAGAAAAACAGAAAGAAGAAAATAAATATAAAAGCCAAGAGGGAGAGTGAGAGGTGGTACACGGAGATGCCAGGATCAGGAAAGAGGAACCTGGGCGGTGGGGGGGGGGGGGGGACGGGGCAAGAGGGTCAGGGAAAGAGGTGTTAAAGTCCCTGGTGTGTGGGTGACCCCAGGCCCGGCTGGCCAGCCTCCCACGGGCACAGAGGAGACAGACAGGCGACACCACAGACAGACAGATGGCAGAGGCACGAGACGGACAGATGGGATGGCGTGACCACAGGCCCCGGGCCCTGGGCTCCGCCTCATGCAGGGTGCCCCAGCCCTGGTTCCCACTGACACTCAAAAGCTTGGGGAGGGGGTGGCCGTCAGCCGTCCTGTCCCAACCCTCTCTTGGGGTCCAGCGACTCAGTCCTGGGGGTGTGGGCGGCGCGGGAGGTGGGGAGAAGGCCTGGCGGGATGACGCTGGGCGGCCACATGCAGCTGGGCGCCCCCCCCCCCCCCCACCCGAGTTCTCAGCAGCCAGAGGCCAGGTCCTGGAGCCACCCTGGCCCAGCCAGGCACAGCACAGCCTTGTACCCCGTGCACACGCCATGGCACAGCACACGGGAAGCCTGCCACAGCCAGACTATGCCACCCTGCCTTGTAGGCTGGGCGGGCAGCCAGCCATGCTTCTGGCTCCGGTGCCCCTGTCCCTGCGAGCCTGGGGCAGTGGGCGCACCCCCCCCCCCCCCCCTTCTCCCGCCAGCACTGACCAAGTGGGTGCTACAGCTGGGTGAAGCGGCCACACACAGACACGCATCAGGCATACGTCCCTGTCCCTCCCCACTGGCCCCCACAAAGACCAGACAGGAAATACAAACCCCAGCTGTCCCCAGGCCACCCACCCCCCGCCAGACTCTGCTACCAGGTCCTAGGACCTGCCAAGTTCCCAAGAGCAGACCCACGTGCACACGCGTGTGCGTCCGTAGGTGCCAGTAAGAGCACAAACGGACACGTAGCGTGCGTCTGTGCGTGCGCGTGCCCGGGTGCGCGTTCCCGATCGCCGGTCTCACCTGGCCCTGACGCGTCACCTCCCCCACCCCTCCCGCACCCCCATGTGTCCTCCATCAGGGAGGAGCTGAGGGCCTCCGGGGGTGGCCACAGAGGGTGGCAGGGCCCTCACCCTGCGGCTGAGGGTGTGGGTGGCCCCCTTGAGCCGGGGTCCCGGAGGAAAGAGACCCCTTGGGCCGTGCGGGGAGGGAGGGGGCCACGGCATCCCCACTGCTGGCCGGCAGGGACCCTGGGGGCCCTGAGTCCAGCCCGGGGGGGGGGGGGGGGGGGTGAAAGCGCTCACCTGGTTCTCCGCGGGGAGGCGGGGCATGGAGGCCGCCCGGGCCTGGCCTTCCATGGGGACGTAGTGCTCGCTGTCTGAGTAGCCGTCTCTGCCCATCTCTCGCATCTCCACAGACTGTGGGGCACAGGGCGAGGCCGGTGAGTCCGGGACCTGACGCTCGGACCCCAGACCCTTCTCTCCTGTACTGCTCGCGCCCGGGAGCTGTGGGAGCTGTGGGGCGGTGGGGGGTGGAGTGGGGGGGACAGAGGCACCTGGGAGTTGGGCTGGCTGTTGGGCATGTCGGTGGGAGGCCCCCGCTCTGGGCTCCACGTTCCGGTCTTCTGGAACATCTCCTGGGCCCGCTGGGTCACCCAGGACGGGCTCTCCTTCATGCCGCTTTCGTGAGCCAACCTGTGCGGGGGTACAGAGGCCGGGGTGGTAGTGGGCACTCCAGGGGCGGCTGCCCCCGGGGGATGGCGCCCCCTGCCCTCCCATCCCCACCTTCTGGCCAGAGCCACACTCACAGGCCTCCTCCTGGGTCCAGCTGGGAGGACGGGAGGGCGTTCTGGCCAGGGCCCCCCTCCTGGGTTGGGGACGGGGGCTCCATGCGCTGGAACATGAGTGGTGTCCGATTCTGGGGGGACAGAGAGCAACGTGTGTGCACAGGGCGGAGGCTGGGGACGGTGTTCAAGGCTCAGGCTCTGGCCACGGCTGCAGCTGAGAGACAGCAGGGGCGCTGTGCCGAGAGTGCGCCACCTTCCCCCCGCCCCCCGCCAAATGCCCAAAGCAATTCCCTCCTTGCAAATCCATATGCGGAACGGGACCACTTCTCAACCCGGTCTGGCCCCCTCATCTCCCACCTGGACCTGGAGATTCGCCTCCTCCCGGGTCTCCCGGCCCCAGCCCTTACCAGCTACGGCCACCAGAGGGCGGCCACCTGAGTGAGGTCGCTTCCCACGTCTAACGAGGAGCAGGGTGGCTCCCGTCTGACCCAGAGCAAAGGTCAGATTGCCCCCAGGGTGCCCAGGGCCCCCAAGGCGGAGCAGATGAATTCGTCCGGGCCACCTCCTTGGCACGGCCCTGCTTTCCAGCGACCTGCTCTGGGTCCTGGCTACCCCTCGCTGTTCTGGCCTGTCACCGCGGTGCCCGCAGGGCGACGGGCACCGGAGCGGAGGGCGCCGGGGCCCAGGGCCGTACCTGCTCCTCACGCAGGGCCTGCAGCTTCTTGGCCTTGCTTTGCCGGTAGTATTCCATAATCATCATGGCCGCGTAGATCTTCCCCACGGTCAGGTCTGTGGCTGGGGGGGGGGGGGCACAGGACGAGCTCGCCGTGGGTGGGGGCCCCGGAGGCACCAGCCTAGTCCCTGCACCTGCCTCCTCCTCTCTCCCGCCCCTTCCGTCCTGGCGGGTCAGAGCCCGGGGCCGGGCGAGGCACGGCTCTTACACTTGTGAGGGGTGACCAGCAGGTCGAGCGTCTTCTGGGACAGGTTGGGCCAGATGGCCATCATCTCCTTCCTCAGCTCAGCGTCCATTTGCTGCTTGTCGGCCCCGCCTGCAACGTGGGCACAGAGAGGCCCTGACTGCCCGCCCGCTCGGGCTCCAGAGCCCTGGTTCTCACGGGTCACCAGTTCCCTGTGGGCCTGTCCCGGAGGAGGAATGGCTACGTGGGCCTCAGTCCTGGGCAGGGCCAGGGCCGCGGAGTGGCTGTGTGGGGGACCGCAGACATCAAGAGGGTCCAGCCGTGCAGTCTACCGCCCCGGGCCTCGGTATTCCCATCCGCGAAACGGGACGGTGGCAATAGGACCCACCTCACCGGATCGAAGGCCACAGTAGGTCATATGCGTGTGGGCTCAGGGCAGTCTCTGCTAGAGGATTATTAGCACGGTGGCCCGTGCATCTGAGACGCGGCCCGGAGTAAGGCCCAGAGAGGCCGGGGCGTCCCAGAGCAACCCTGCTAGAGGAGACTTCTCCTTCAACCAAGCCTCCCCTCCCCCGGATGTGACCTGCTGCCGCTTCTGGCCTTTGGTCCCTCACCCCAGCCACGGTGGCCACCGTCTCTTTGCCAGTGATTCCTGGTCCCTCCTGCCTGAGTGCACGGGAACATGACTCTCCCTGGCCCCTGGGACTGGCCGGGGCCCGCGTGAGGAGTTCTTTCTAATGAGCTGTGAGCACCGAGAACCGTCACTTTCGGGCCGGGGCATTTGATGGCCAGCGAGGGCCACTCTTGAGTTCTTTCTCCCTCTGGTGATATTACGGATCGTGGCTGCTCCCTCAGGCCTGGTGCCTAAGTGACTGAGGGACAGAGCCCCCTGCCGACCCAGGGAGGACACACAGCAGGAACGGGAAGCAAATCTTTGTCGGCTGGAGACCTTGGGGCTGTTTGTTCCAGAAGCAGCACGTTCTCCTCCATCTTGCCTGAGACACCAACCTGGCCCCAGCGCCGTTTCGGAGCCCCCAGCCCCGGGCACAAGGGCACTGCTCCTGACTTTTACGGGCAGGCACGGAGCCACAACAGTCACAGAGCTAGAGCAAGGGCCGGAAGGCCCCCTGCAGGCCAGATACGGACCCTGCAGTTGCCGCATTGTGGGGGGAGGCCCAGCAGGTGTGGGGAAGGGCAGGGGCCAGCTACCCCCACCCCCCACCACAGAGAAGCATTTCAGCGTCTCAGCAGCCATCCCCTGGCGCATGCCCGCTGAAGAGCTGCTCCGCCTGGGGAGCCCCAAAAGCCCGCTTTGCCTCTCCTGGCCCGGTGTCTGCCTCTCTGCCCTTCCTTCCCCGTCCCCCCCCCCCCCATTTCCCCGGCCCACCCTTGGGCTGCCCCGGCCCAGCTTCTCCGCAGATGCGGGCCAAGCACAGCCATCTGCCAGGCACTCTGTGGAGCTTTCGCTCATCTTCTCCCATGTGACTCTGGACACGTGTGTTTATTCCGGGAAAAGTCTAGCAGAAGGGGCTTTTTGTCGATGCGCAGGTAAAGCTCAGTGCCTGTGCTGGAGTGAGAATGTTGAGGCAATGCGGCACTTAGCTGCCTGGGTTAGCACGGCCGCCTCTGCTCAGGTCTCCATGTCCGCCCCTCTCCACCACCAGGGGGCGCCTGTGACCATCCCTGTCGGTCACGGGCCTCCTCTGCTTGGAGCTCTTGTGATTGCCCACGCCCTCACCATGAGCCCAGAAGGCCCTGCGGGATGTTCCTTCTTTTCCTCTACTTCTGCCCTTGCTCACCAGACACACCGATCTCACTGTTCCTCAAACACACCAGGCACGGTCCTGCCTCAGGGCCTTTGCACAGCCTGTATTTCCTTTGCCAGGATCGTTCTTCCTGCAGATATCCGCATGGCTCCCTCCCTTACCTCTTTCAGGTCCCTGCCCGACCTCTTTATCAAACGAGTCTTCTAGCTGGCCTCCCCAGCTAAAAACAGCCCTCCCCCATCCTCTTTGACGCCCTCCTGCTTTCTCTTCTTCCCACAAATCACCTCATGATGTCATTCCCTATCTCACCCGCTAGAGGGCGAATTCCCCCGGTCTGGTCTTCCTTTACACCACTGGCGACGCAGGGGGCTGTGGTCACCAGGGGCCAAGCTGCACGGGGGGTGGGGGGGGGGTGTGGGGGGTGGGACTGATGGGTGGTGGGTCAGGACTCAGGTTGGGAGGTCAGGACTATTGCGGGAGACCCTTGGGACCCTTGGGAAAACCCCCGGTGTTGTTAAGCTCTCAAGACCCTAGACACTAACCTATAACTGTTTCTCTTTCCTTACGGGAAGTGGTTGTCTGCTGTCCACTGTGGCTAAGGGAGGTGCCCAGGGTCTCTGTGGCTCCTTCTCAGAGACACAGGAAGGGAGAAAAGAGAACATAACATTTCTTATTAAAAGCCACTTTCTCTTTAGGGCTTATGTTTCCCGTTTCTCATGAAGAAAAGGAAGACACCTGTCATTAAGGACTGAAATGTGTCCCCTCCCCCAAATCATGTTGGAGCCCCAACCCCCCAGTGTAACTGCATTTGCAGATAGGGCCTCTCAGGGGGTAATTAAAGCTACATGAAGTCACAGGGTCGTCCCTAGTCCAGTAGCACTGGTGTCCGTCCCTATAAGGAGAGAGAGACAGAGAGAGAGAGAGAGAGAGAAGTGTGCCTTGGTGGCCGGTGAAGCGTCCGACTTCGGCTCAGGTCATGATTTCGTGGTTCGGGAGTTCGAGCCCTGAGTTGGGCTCTGCGTTGACAGCTGGGAGCCCGGAGCCTGCTTCGGATTCTGTGTCTCCCTCTCTCTCTCCCTCTGCCCCTCCCCTGCTCGTGCTCTGTCTCTCTCAAAAATAAATTTAAAAAAAAAAGGGAGAGAGAGAGAGAGAGAGGAGAAAGGCCTCACCAGGGATCAGCCCTGCTGGCACCTCGATCTTGAACTTCCAGCCTGCAGACCCGCGCGAGAAGACACGTCTACGGCTTAAGCTGCCCGCTCCTGGCCTCTGTGGACACTGGGGGCTGGGTCGTTCCCGGTTTCGGGGTGCCCACGCGCTATATGGCGGGGGCTGAGCCGCGTCCCTGGCCTCCACACATCCAGTTACTGCCAGCAGCTCCCTCCTCAAATCCTGGCCACCAAACTGTCCCCGGACATTGCCAAGTGTCCCCTGGGGGACAAGACTGCCCCCCCCACCTCCCCACCCGAGAACCACCACCTTCAATCACATCTAACATTGTAAGATCGTCAGTCGCATTGAATGAAGGGAAATGTCCGGGGGATTTCAAGGTGGCCTCCCGCTGAGGTCCTGGGGTTCCCTGAGGGCTGAGGCTCGGACTTATTCGTCCTCCAGGTACACGATTACTATGGGGGGGGGCAGGGGCAGGAGCAACAGTCACCCCCAAACCAGGTGTGATCTGAGCGTCCTGCCCCAGGGTCCTCCCCTCCCCCGGCTCATTCCGCAGGACTTTGGCCTCAGAGAGGCGGTCCCTCGTCTCAGTGTGACAACTAAAAACGTGTCCAGACATTGCCAACGTCCCTTGGGGGCAGACGGCCCCCGGTTGAGAGACTCCCCAGCCGCCGACCCCGCTCTAGCCTTTCCGCAGAGTTCCAACCTTCCGACACATTACACGCTCCGCGGACTCGTCGTGCTTGTTGTTCGTCGCCTGTTTCCCTGCAGTCCCGTGAGGGTTGGAGGTTCACTGGTCTTTCACTGCCGTGTCCCACATACCGGCGACGGGGCTGGGCACACAGCAGGCACTCAATGAACGCTCTCATTCAACGAGCCATGGCCAACGGCCATCAGTTTCAGGCAGGTAACAAGAGGCCAGGAGGCCACCCTCTCTGGTGCGGGCAAGGCAAAGCCTTTAAGCTCCCACGAGGCCCACCCCAGAACCTTCCAGGTTATGGCGGACCCCACCTTCAGAGAGAGTCTGGTCTTCGGGGGGATTAAAGGGTGGGACAGTGGCCTCTCGGCTGGCCAGCTACGCGCAGTCTTGAACAAGAGTCCGGGCTGGCCCTGGGTGGGGTTAGCCGGGACTGTGGCCCTTCCTAAGACAATGGCAGAAAGCGTTCCTGTTTTTAGGAAGCTGAGGTCACCCTGCGTGTCGGCTACTAGTTGGCTCTGGGCTTATCTTTTCCCCATGCGACCCCTCCCCTCGCCCTGCCCCCAACCCTCCCAGTGACCGGGCTGGCAGCACACGGGTGACTCCGTGTTTATAAAGCTCTCGCTGGGGGCGCCTGGTGGCTCAGTCAGTTCAGCGTCTGACTCTTAATTTCAGGTCATGATCTCACGGTTCGTGAGTTCGAGCCCCACGTCCATGCTCACGGTGCAGAGCTTGGTTGGGATTTTCTGTCTCTCTCTCTCTCTCTCTCTCTCTGCCCCTCCCTTTCTCCTGCTCGAGCTCTTGCTCTTTCAAAGTAAATAAATAAACATTAAAAAAAAAAGTAGAGCTCTCGCTTTCCGCTCAGCGGAAGTCAGAGTGTTAGTGTTCGGCTGGGGGTTTTGATCTGCTAACTGGGTTTATGTTTGTTCAGGCAGGTGGTCGGCCCTGCCCTCATCGGCTGGCTGCGGGCAGCAGGAGGGCAGGGGGGCAACGAAGGGACACAGACTGAGTCCCTTGGAAGGAGGATTCAGGAGTTCAGACACAACATCCAGGAACAAAAGAAAGTTGAAGAGAGAAGGACTTTCCCCGTATAAGGATGAGACGCTCCTGGGCGGAGAGAGCGGAGGGGTGGGGTGGTGGGGGAGGGACAGACAGAGGAGGGAGGGGCACAGACATAAAGGGGATACAGGGGTGAGCTGAGGGACTTGTGTCCTCTCTCCCAAGCATCTAGCTAAGAATGGCCTCCCAATTTGGGGAGATCTGGAGAATGACAGAGGTTAATCTGTTCCCACATGCTGTCCCCTGCCTGCTGGACAGGCGCTCAGTGTGTTTAGAAGTAAACTGAGCTGTTGGGAAAAAAGAAAAAAAAGGTGTTATACTTTGAGCCTGCCTGAGACTCTCAGCTGAAATGGCTGTGATTGTCATCACTGTTGTAACTGTTGTCCCCACGCACTCAGCCGACCTTCATTAACCCCAGAGATGGGCTCAGCTGTTCCCCGTGGAACTCTGGCGGGGGGGCGGGGGGGGGGGCTGGTGCCTTTGTCAACGTCAGGACCGAGGAGAGGCCCTTGGCTCAGAGATGTTGAGGGCGTGACCCTCTGGGAACTGAGTAGCATCTGGAGTACGAGTGACAGCCAAACTCAGGCACATTCCCAGGAGCCCCTGAAATCCTCACATGGGGAATCTGGCAGGTGTCCCAACGACTGGCCTTACTGGGGTCCCACAGAAGGTGTCCCCGTGGTAAAGGACAACTCGGCACATTCCGGAAGAAAGGACTGGTCCCTGGCCGTCTCCTGGGAGGTCACTTTCTAAAGTGTCCTGCGTGATAAAAACCTCTTTGTTTATCTGAGGGCCTTGGGCCGCTCAAGATGGTTTATTCTAACAGTGTGATTTATGGCGGGGGGGTGGGGGGAGGGGGGTCTGGGCCATGTGACATCATTAGTGTGACCTCTGGAGTGGCTGGGGTCTGAGTAGCTAAGGTCGGTCAGGCCTACGCGAGCAACCCCCAAGGGACACTCTGGTCACCGAAGCTCGGGTGGGCTTCCCTCGTCGGTAGAATCGCACTGTCACACGCAGTCGTGGGGACACCGGGAGCCGACTTCCGGGTGCTGCCCGCGTAACTCCACCAGCAGGGGACCCTGACCCATGTGCCTCTGCTTTGCACGTTTCAGTTTTTTATTTGTAAATTCTACTTATTTATTTTTTGAGAGAGAGAGAGAGAGAGAGAGAGAGAGAGAGAGAGAGAACCATGCTCAGCAGGGAGCCCAACGTGGGGCTCGATCCCACAACCGTGAGATCATGCCCTGAGCCGAAATCAAGAGTCAGCCATCCAACCAACTGAGCCTCCCAGGCGCCCCTCCTCTGCGGATTTTAACCTGTGTCCTTCTGCTGTAATAAACTGCGACCGTGAGTCAAACAGTGCCTCTCAGTTCTCAGTCTTTCTAGTCAATTACTGAACCCGAGTCTTGGGTTCCCTTGGGACCCCTGAACAGGTTCCCCAGAGAGAAACAGCAGCCGGGCCACCAAAGCATCACGTACCAAGAGTGGGGGCGCTGTTAGACCTGTTTTACAGGTGAGGGAACCACGGCAGGCCAAATTCTAAAGCCGCCCCTGCCTCCTGTCCTAAGATTCTGGCTGTCCAATCCAACGCTAGTCTAGGGGACTGCTGTGAAAGGGCTCTGTAAAAGTAATTAAAGTCCTGAGTCGGCTGACTGTCAGACACAGAGCTGATCTGGGTGGGCCTGACCTAATCAGGTGAGACGCCGAAAAGCCGAGTGTTCTCTCTGGCTGGCGGCAGAAGAAGTCAGAGAGATGTGGAGTGCACGAAAGATCAGATGCGTCCCCGGGCGCTCAGCGTAACCTCTGGCTAAATCCCAGCGAAGAAACAGGACCTCCGTCCTACAGCCACAAGGGACTGAATTCTGCCAAGACCTGAATGAGTTTGGAAGTGCATTCCCCCCCCCCCCCCCCCCCCCGCCAGAGCTTCCTGAGAAGAGCCCAGCCCGGCCAACAGCGAGATTTTGGCCCTGGGGGGACCCTCAAATGGGTCACACTAACCCATTTGAGCCCTCCCAGGCCTCTGACCTACAGAACCGAGAGCTAAATAAGCGGATGTTTTAAGCCGTTCCGTTTACGCCGGCGAATACACGGCCGGAGGCTCGGGGAGGGTGGCCTCACCTGCCCAGGTTTACGGCGCGGACGGGGCAGGTGGGCGAGATGAGGCCCCAGAACACGACCCTCTCACCCGATTTCTCACCCGGAAAACTGCCACCCACCCCTGTGCTCCCTCCCCTCCCTGGGCTGGGACCTGGACCAGCTTCCACCCAACGATGGGGAAACAGTCCTGGGGGCACAGAGCCACGAACAGCCAGAAACTGGGCCCGGACTCCCATCGTGCACGGAGCTGCCCCGTAAGCATGAGCCGCTCACCTCCGACTTCCTGCAGGAGGCAGGACTTCCAGGGGGATGGCCCCCACCCCCCTTTCTGCTGTCCCCTGAGCCTCATCTTGGCCCTTTCTGATCTTTCTCGCTCTCTCCGGGGGCTCCTTCTGCTTTTGTACCTTCGCCAGCACGCTTCCTGGCCCTAACTTTGTCCGTCCTCAACCTGCTCTCCCTCCGGCCCCGGCTCTCCCTCCCCTGGGGACCCTGGATGGAACTCCCGGTGGCTTCAGCTGGTGGAGCCCTGACCTTTCTCTTTAGCCCCCCAGCTTCCGGCCCCTGCTGGACGACACGGTCATCGATCTGCCCGCCCCCCCCTTCCCACACTCCCTCTCCCTGGCGACCGGCGCACCTCTCTCTCTGCCCCGCTGTCCCATCAGCTGCCAAGTCACATCCGGTCTCCTGTCAGGCCTCTAGACCCCGTTCCAAGGCAGGGGGGCTCTGACCCCCTCCGCCAGAGTTGCCTGTCATGAAATCCACTGCTCGCTCTGGGTCCTTGTCTTCCTTGGCTGTTGGGCGGGAACGGACGTGCTGGAGACACCCTTCGGGGGCCCACGCTGGCCCGGCCTTCATCTCCTCCCCAGTCGCCCCTTCCCTGGTCACCTCTAACACTGCGGTGGCCCCGAGCTGTCCTTGGGGCCTCTCGGTTCACACTTATCTCCTTGCCGAGCCTGTCCAGTCCCCTGGCTTAAGATGTGTCGGCATCTGATGCCTCCTGACTTTTTATCTGCAGCCCAGCCGGGAAGACGCGTTAACCTCGCCTTCAGAACCTTCCTGGGGAGGCGTTCCCCACCGGAAGCATCCGCGGGAGAGCCCCCTGCCCGCACCGTGTCTCCAGGCCGACACCGACCTCCTGCCCTTCCTTCGCCCCAAACCTGCCCCTCCCACCTTTTCCTCGTCTCAGGCAGCCGCGGCTCTGTCCTTCGGCGGCTCAGGCCCTCGCCCCTGGGGGTGGCCTTGACTCCTCTCTCTGCCCCACGCCTTGCATCGGCCATGGCGTGGGCCAGCTCCCAGGACACGGCCGGACTCTGAACGCTCCACACCCCCCGAGTCTAGGCAGCCATCCTGCTTTCACTGGGATCATTTTTGGGTCAGTGGCCTCCACGCTGACCTCCTCCCGGTCCGTTCTGCCCCGCGGCCAGAGGGAGCCTGTTCAAGTGTGAGTCAGGTCAGGTGCCTCCTCTGCTTTGGAGGCTGCCGGCAACCCCCTCGCTCAGAGCGCAAGGCAGTTCAGCACGGCCACGGGTGGCCTCCTACCTCAGGGCCTTGGCGCCTGCTGGGGCACTTTCTCCCCACGTGTCCACATGACTCCTTGAGAACCTCCTCAGGGAAGCCTCTCCCACTGGAAGCGTGAACTGCCACGTGCCCCCCCGCCGCGTATAGCACTGGCCGGCACACAGGAAGCGTGCCGTTTGCCGGCTGAGTGGGAGACGTTTGCCGGCTGAGTGGGAGAGTGAGTGGAGACCGGGACGGGCCAGTGGCTCCTCTGGTTTCAGGCGGGGAGTGGGATCCCCGGCTGTCCGCTGCTCTCCCCTTCCAGGCCCCAATTCCATCCGGTCCCGCCTCCCTGCTCCCGTCCCTGCCCTTACCCTTGGCGATCTTGATGTCCAGGGCTGTGCGGATCAGGGCCATGAGGGTAGAATTGAAGTGGACAGTGTTGTCATCGGCCACGGGCAGATCCATGCGAAGGAGCCTCTACAGAAGACCAAAGGCGAGGGCAGTCATTGCCAGGTACCCCTCCCGGTCCCCCGTGAGCCAGACCCACACTACCTGGGGAGCCCCAGGAAGAACTCTGAAGGCAGTGGCTGAGGCGACCCCACCCTCAGGCTACCTGTCTCCAGGGCTCCGTTTACGGACTCCCCTTTGTGGCCCGTGGGGAGGGCTCTGGGGCTCGGCTGCACCAGGAGCCCCCGCCCTTCCCTCTCCCGCACGCCGGACGCGAGAGCTGGCATGTCCCCAGGTTGGCCCAGACCCCCCCGCCCCTCGCCCTGCCCCAGAGTTCTTCTGGACGACTCCGTTCCGTTCCGACCCCAAAGAAGAGAGCAAGCCGGATCTCAGCAGCACGTGCAGCAGCCAGGCACAGGGGTCCACGGCCACAGCCGCCGGGGGCCGCCGGCTCCCCACCTCCCCCACCCCCGCCCCCGGCTCGGCCCAGACCAGACCAGATGGGCACAGACCACATCATTCCTCTGAGAAGCGGCAGGCAGGCGGCCCCCCCGCGGACGGGGCGGCCCCTCGCGGACATGCAGCGAGGCACAGACACACAGAACGGCAGACAGGGGCGCGCATGCAGACGGAATCTCGAGACTCATTCATAGCTCCGTGGAAAGTGTATCTCAGGGGCATGTCCGGATCTTGGCTCTGTGTGATGGCAAGGGGAAGGGGTGAGGGGGCATTCCCGCGGCCTGGGGAAGAAAGGACTCCCCATGTCCCAAGCAGGGGCTCTGTCCCCCGTGCTTGGTGATATAGGAGAGGATGCTGGACCGGTGGGCACCAGCCCAGGCTGAGGTGGCATGGAAATGGGGGTTGAGGGGGGGAGGGAGGGGGGGATTCAGACGCAGGTCGGCGGGAAACACAGAGCTGGAGACGGGGAGAGGGCTGGCAAACCCAGAACAGGACACGGGAGAGGGACTGGGGCGGGGAGGCGGGGAGGGAGGTGGTAGACGCAGACACACACACAACTGCAGGTTGTGCACTGCACAAAAGGCTCACCGACTTAGAAGTCACGCATTTGTGTATTTGAATGGCAACTTCTCAGGCGATGACAGAGAAGTTTCCTGTTCTTACCACATGGGTGGATTACAACCATTTTCCAACAGACCAAATGTTCTGTGGAAAGGGTGTCCTTTTCAGAGTTGCACAAAGGTGCCTTATGGACTCCTGGTGGCCCTGCACAGAGCCCAGGAAGCGAAGGGGACCGTCTCTCTCTCTCTCTCTCACACACACACATGCACACAGCTAAACACCAAGAGAAGGGACAAAAGGAAAGCGAGAGGAGGGAGAGGCGCGGGGGGCGGGGGGCAGCCCCTTTCCAGCCTTGATCGGGAAGGAGGAGGAGGAGGAGGGATGAGGCTGCAGTGAGATGGCTAGAGAGGCAGGAAGGGATGGCACTAACAGAAGGGGAGGGAGGACTCTCGCAGACACAAGGTGGGCCGGGGTAGATGGGAGAGCAGGATGACGGGGTCATTTTCCGGGAGGCGGTAGGCAATTTTAAAGGTCATCCCTGAACTTCTCATGGATGAGCTGGAGGGAACAGAGCGTCTGTCCTTGGGTGCCAAGGGAGATTCCGGGACAGGGGTCCGGAGGGGCGGCCCGGCCCAGCCGCCTGGCGGCGGGACCCTTGCTCCCTCAGCCAACATGCACCATCCCCCGATCGGCCATGGTGCCTGCCCGCCCCAGGCCCCCGCCAAGGCAGCGTGCATGGCCTGCATCAGGGTGCCACGGTCCAGGGGTCCAGCTGCGGCCTGCCTGCCCACTCTGGAACAATGGAGAGGCATGTTGGGGTGTCTAGGGGAGGATGGGTGGCATAGGGATGGGGGCTCGGGAAGCAATTTTGGGGGGGGGAGGGAGAGGTGGAGAGAGGAGAGGCTCTGGGTACTCCTCGGGAGGTCTTGAATCCCCCAAGGCCCTAGGTCAGAGATCAGCTTCAGGTGTACATGGGGGGGGGGGGCTTCTGGACCTGGGGGCTCGAGATACAAAAGATGGGGGGGGGCAGGGCCTCGCCTTGTTGGGGCCAAAGCCCCCTGCTGCGAGGCACCTGCCCCGGCCTGGGCGTGGGGGGGGGCCGCTCTGGGTGGGCAGAAAGGAGGCGATGCGGTGTTCCCTCCGAAGCATGTTTGTGTCCAATTTGGTTCCCAGGGGACCAGGTGCGAGGGGACCGGGGGGCTCCCCTCCCCCTCCCCCCCGGCGTGTCGGCCATAATGGAGTCTCAAAACACCAAACCACACTCATCAGAAAAGACGGACACAGTGTGCTGCTTAGAGTCAAAGGGACGGTCATGATCCATTTACTCGAGGAGGAAAGGGGGAGAAAAAAAGAAAAAGAAAAGGAAAAAAAGAAGAAGAAGAGTAACTCGGGAAGAAGAAACTCGGCTGGTCGTTCCTGGTCAGCACTGAAAAATCCCCAGTGCCCGACGCTAGTGGTCGGCAAGGGTAGACTACCTTGTAAGCCACTCTGGCCGGACACTTCTTCCCCAGACCCAGGGGCGGAGACATGTGTCTCAGCATCTGATACATGTCCGGGTAAGGCATGCGGCCCCTAGCAGCACCGAAAACAAAACGGGGTGGGAACGGAGAACCAAAGGGAGGGGTGGGGTGGGGGGGGAGAGGAAGAAACCGAAAAAAAACCAAAAAAACCAAAAAAAACAAAAAAAAAAAAAAACAAAAAAAAAAAAAAAAACAAACAAAAGCAGGAACCAAACCAAAAAAAAAAAAAAAAAAAAAAAAAAACGAAAAAAACAAAAAAACAAAAAACCAAACAAACAAAAAAGCCACACGAGCCGAAAAAGAGAGAGAAAGATGCAGAGAACAATAAAATAGGTATTTCAAATCAAGGGAAAACAGGAGAAAAAAAAAATGGAAGAGGAGGGAATTAAAAAAAAAAAAGATTATTTCACTGCTCACGAGCAGGGAGAGAGAAAGAGAAAAGAGAAAAGTCAGATTCAGTTTTGACTCTGAGCTATGGTTCTGGTGGGGCGTGGAGGAGAGGGGGCAGTTCTCGTTTTGGAGCGCCTGGAACAACGCTTTGGCTCAGTGTTATTTTAAAAATCGGGTGAAAGTTCTCTGGTTTGGCTGAGGCTGGTCTCTGAGGGGGCCTAGACGGGGAGGGGGGCGCTGGGGCGGCGGGAGGAGGGCTGGGGGCTTTGGGAGGCGAAGGGTGGAGGGGGGAGAGAGTGGAGGTGATGGGGGGGGGTCAATGCACACTTCCGACCCCTCCGGATGTGTCTGATTTGGGGTGCCGTTGAGACCCTGGGATGGGCAGCTTCAGCTAACAGCAAGCAGAAATGGCCGAAGGGAACGGAGAGATATGTTCCATGCTTCATCGAGTCTACGTGACTGCATTCTGTTGGCTAAGAATTTTCTAGTTTAATGCAAGAAAGAGAGATGGCTCTGTTTTTTAGATATATATATATATATATGAAATATATATATTGAAGAACCCCAAGCCACACTCATTCCATGGATGCTAGCAGGTTTTAGTGGAAATCAAACCTTGCAAGCAACCCTATGAGGACATTTCTTGCCTAAGCCGAGAGGGGGAGATATCACGCGCAATAAACTGTACATATCCTTATAATGAATCCGACCGCTGAAAGGAGAAGACAGGGGTTAGTGGAGGTAGGGGTCAGGCTGCGCTCTCGCCGGCTCCCCCGCGCACACGGCGAGGTCATGATGCCAGGGGTTGGGGACCCCTTGGCTTGAACACTCGCAGACCCGGGGCAGAGGGTCTCGGTTGGGGTGTGCGACATTTCTGGGCTGGTGGTGGTGGTGGGGGGGGGGCCCTCCCCCCCGGGTTCTCTCTGCGTCTCCCTTCTCCACAAGCTACATGGGCTACACTGGGGGGAGGGGGAGCTCGTGGAATAGAGGACAAGGGGACAGCATCCAACTGCTGTGACCTAAAATCAAAAGAGGAAGAGTTAGGAACCAGCCAAAAGTCAAGCCCCAGACGCGTGGCTCACCCCAGGCTCTCGGTCTCAGGGCTTGTCTGGGGCTGCAGGAAGGGCAAAGATAGACTCCTCCCTACTCCTCCCCACCTTCCTCCTGAGGCCTCCCCTCCAGCACCCACACTGCTGAGGGCCCCCATTAACGCCTTCTCAGGCCCCAAGCCCAGTCTGAACTAGACTCCCCGGTTAGTGGTGGGTGGGTTCTGAGGTTCAGGATTGCTCCTCTGAGCGTCCCGCAAGGCGTCACGCTGTTCCATGCACGCACTGGGTGGAGACAACCCTCTGGAGCCACCACCTATCAGTCAGGAGGGAGCACTCGGGTGCCTAAGAGTAGCAGAGCTCGCGCCCCTTGAGACCGTGATTTGTGTGATCACTTGTACCAGCACGACTCCAAACTCACGGCCAAGCCCATCTGCCCAGGGAGCCAGGCCGGCCCCTTTCCCACAGCTCCCAGTAGAGCAGAGGCTGAGAGGCCTCTGGCTTCCTCCCTGGCTTGCTTGTCCTCATCATCCGGAGGCCTCTCAGGCAGGGGCAGGGGAGATTCACGGGAGGCAAAATTCTCAAAATCCTCAATGCTCGATCCCTTTCCTCATCTCCCAGAAAGCCTGGGCCTCGGGCAGGGGTGTACCCGACCAATTCACCTGTAGTGTGGGAGGGCACTGATTCTCATCTCTTTCCTCCAGGCTGACCCCTCTGAGGTCCCCGCGAGCTCCCTAGGGACCCAGTGCCCCAAAGTCTGGGCCCTGGCCTAGCCTAGGGTGCTTTGGTGCCAGAGAAAGGCGGGCAATGTGGCTGAAGGACTTGGGTGACTCCTTACCATGCTGCGGGGTCGTACTCGGCCCAGACACGCACGTACTCATCCAGGTGGTGGGGGCCCAGGATGGAGGAATCTCGGGTGAGGTACTCAAAGTTGTCCATGATGACAGCGACAAAGAGGTTCAGCATCTGTGGGGACCCCGGGGGCCAAGAAGGAGTGGGGGAGAGCGAGACAGACCCAAACACACAGACACAGAGGCCCAGAGAGAGAGAGAGATGAGAGAGAGAGGGAGAGAGGTGAGATGGGGAAAGGGAGACGGAGAAAGAGAAAGGTGGGGGGGAGGGGTTAGAGAGGAAAGGCACAGACTCACACAAGGAGTCCGGAAACAGATGGCAATATGGAGACGGGACAGAGAGAGACAGAGGTGGAGACAGAGAGAAATACAAAGAGACAAAGACCAACGATGATGGACAAAGAGAGTTGGAGAGAGGGGGGGGAGAGGCTATGTGAAATGGGGGCCAACCCCAAGGGACCGCCATGGCCCCAAGTCTTCCCACACCTGGCTCCCAGCAAGGCCAAAGCGAGTGCTTCTTGCGGGCTGTATTCCCAGTCCCAGCCCACAGTAAGCAAATATTTCTTGGGTGGATGGGTGGATGGATGGATGGATGGATAGATGGATGAATGGGTGAATTTTCCTGCCCCCGTCTGCATCCGGTGGCACCTTTTCACATATTCTTTTAGCCCTTAGCACGTGGGGGTCTTGCATCATCTTGCCTCTAAGTCTTTGCAAATGTTGCTCCCTTAGGGAACATCACGATCTGTCTCTCTATGGGTAGCAGCATCTGGGGGAACTCCCTCCTTCATACTTAAGAGGCTGTAGCTGGGCGTGGCCAACCCCCACTTTATGGCTCCACAGGCAGCAGTCATGTAACCCAGATCTGTGATTGGTTGGGGGGGGCGGCGGCACGTGACCCAAGGTGGCCAATGAGAGCCTTCCCTGGGATTTGTGCTGACGCTCCGGCCGCCATTTTGCCTCCACAAGGAGAAAGTCTGAGAATGGAGCCAGTGTGGAGAAGAGCAAAGAGGATGGAGTCCGCTTGTCTGGCTCCAGCCTCGCCTGACCGTTCAGTTACACAAGTCGGTGAACTGTATATGCTGCTTACTTCAGTTAAATTTCTGCGGCTTGCAACCAATTTGATTAAAACGGGTTCTAGCGCCTGCTCATCGGTCCTGCAGGCCACTCTTTGAAATCTTTCTTTCCTCAGTCTGAGTCTCCCCCATCACAGCACATATCAGACCACATTGCTATTACCTGCCGACCTGTCTATCACCCCTGCAGACTGAGAGAACCACGGTCTGCCCTTGTACCCCGGTGCCTGGCATGTAGTAGGTATTAAACAAATGTTGAGACGTAAACATAGTAGGTGCTTAACAAATAACTCATAATCCTCGCTGTCCTTAACTTCAGTCGCTCAATTTTTAACTCAGCTTCGTGATATCGATTGAGCACCTGCTGTGCACCAGTTGCTGTCCTAGGTGCTGGGGATCTGGCAGTGAACAAAAAAGAAATCCCTGCCCTTGGGGGGCTGATGGTCAAGTGTAGATGTCCCCTAGGGGCCTGCCCTTCCAAGATGGGCTGTATTATAAGATCTTGTCCCCACAGGTACCCATAGCTGCTTGGACAAGGGTGGCCATTTGACCAGAGACTGGGTTGGCCCTTTCAGACTCTTCTGGGAATTTGGAACTGGACAATGGACCCTCCGGGTCAGCAGCTGTAGATGCTGGGAGATAGAGGCTGCAAATCTCTCCGTGTGAGGCCACTGGTGTGAAGACGGAGAGGGTGCTGGGCTTCTGCTGACAGACGCTGGCGTCTGGCTGGGGTCTGCACACGTCTACACTCCCTCAGCAGCTGGCTTCTTATATCCTGCCAGTGGGAGCCACGGTCAGGAAACAAGACCGGGAAGGACAGGAGAAGGGACTCCTTTTCCTATATTGTGGGTTGAATGGTGTCCCCCTCAAAAGACATGTTCAAATCCTAACCCCTGGGAGCTGTGAGTGTAATCTTATTTGGGAAAAGGGTTTTTGCGATGTCGTCAAGTTAGGAACAGGTCATACGGGATCAGGGCGGGCCCTTGATCCCATCTGACTTCTGTCCCCCAAAAGAGAGAAATCTGGACGCACACGCACAGGGGAGAGGCCATGCGAAGGCAGGGGCAGAGACTGGAGGGATGTGGCCACACACCAAGGGCCGCGTGGGGCCACCAGAAGCTAGAAGAGGCCGGGAAGGATTCTCCCCTAGAGCCTTTGGAAGGGGCAGGGCCCTGCCAACGCCTTGGTCGGTTTTAGCCCCCAGTTTGTGGTCCTTTTTCACAGCAGCCGCAGGAAACCATCACCGTCTGCAACGGTCTAGGGGCAACGGACGACCACGGTGCTGGCACCCCCTCAGCGGTGCCAGGGGCAGCGGGGTGGGTCAGTACACCCTCTTGTCCTTTTAATTCCCCAGTCCTTGCCTTCCACAGCCAGTAATTCTTGGTGGCTTCGGGGTTTTCTATTTCTCTTTCAACCCCATGTAGCCAATCCCTGTATTAAATCTCCTCCGCTGAAGACACCTAATACCTAGATGGTTTCTGTTCTTCTCACTGCTCCAGGGAGAGGGGAGAACATAACTAGCATCCTGTGTAACTAGACTGGCGGGGGGACCAGCTCTCAGCACCACTAGGCTTTCCCTCAGTATAACCCAGCAGTTCTCGGGTGGGGGAGATTCTGCCCTTCCCCTCTATCCCTGGGAACACTGTCAATGTCTGAAGGCACATTTGCTGATCAACAGCTGGTAGGAGACCGGGGTGGAGACCAGGGATGCTGCTAAACACCCCGCAGCACACAGGACAGAGAGTGAGCCAGCCCCAAGTGTCGACAGTGCTGACGTCGAGAAACCCCGGTGAACCTAATCCCCAGCGGGCTCAGAGACGCTTCGGAGGGGGCAAATCTGTCACACAGCCATATTCCAGAGAAATCCGTGCCCCTGAGTGGGAGCCAGGTGAGGAAGCCCACCCTCACATGTCCACAGACTCACCAGAAACGAGCACAGGAAGATGAAGGAAACGAAGTAGAAGTAAGCAAATTCATTGCCACACTCGGGAGTCAGGATGCCAGAGTTCTTATCACACGGCTTCCCACTGAGGCAGGAAAGCATGATGTTGTGCCAAGCCTCCCCGGTGGCACTCCTGAGAACAGAGAGGGGGCATCAGGGACCTGGGCACCCAGTCCTGGACACTAATACCCCCCCCCAGGGAGGCCGAGCACTGGGCTCTGGGTTGGACTGGCGTGAGTTCAAGTCCAAGGTAAAGCACCTTTTTTCTCTGGGAACCAACAGAGGTGATTTTCATCCTTTGGCTGTGCATTAAAGTTCACGGGGAGCCTTTCAACAATGCTGGCACCAAAGCCCCACTCCCACAGACTTCGTTTCAGTTGGTTTGGGGTGGGGCCTGGGGATGCAGGTATGTTTTAAGAGCTCCCGTCCCTCCAGGCAGTAGTCACCTCTTCCTACCTTCTCCCTAGGTCTCTCTGTTCCAGGCACACTGGGATCCTTGCTGTCCCCAAACATGGCAGCCGCGTTCCTGCCTCAGGGCCTTTGCACTTGCTTTACCTTCTTCCTGGATTGCCCTTCCTCAGATATCCACACGGCTTCCTCTGTCAGCTATTTCTTCCACATGTCACCTGCCTCCAGGGAGGCGTGACCTACCAGCCTCCGCTCCTTTAGTTGTTGCTAAATTAGAACTTTTTTTTTTTTAAATTTTTTTCAAGGTTTTTTTATTTATTTTTGGGACAGAGAGAGACAGAGCATGAACGGGGGAGGGGCAGAGAGAGAGGGAGACACAGAATCGGAAACAGGCTCCAGGCTCCGAGCCATCAGCCCAGAGCCTGACACGGGGCTCGAACTCACGGACCACGAGATCGTGACCTGGCTGAAGTCGGACGCTTAACCGACTGCGCCACCCAGGCGCCCCAGAACTTTTTTTGATTGTACCCAAATATGTATAACATAAAATTGATCATTTTAGCTATTAATAAAGGTATAGTTCAGTGGCGTTCAGTACACTCACAATGCTGTGCACCCATCACCACTGTCCACGTCTGGAATCTTCATCTCTCCCAAACTGGGAACTTGTATCCTTTAAACATTAGCTCTCCACTGTCCAGTTGTGGAGCCCCTGGCAATATCTGGTCTGTTTCCTCTCTATGAATTTGCCCTTTCTAGGTACCTCCTATAAGTAGAGTCACTCACTATTTGTTCTTTCGCGTCCACTTCCCTCTTAACCTTTTTTATCCCCTTCTAGCACTCTCCATCATTAGCTCACTGATTGCCTTTCTCCCCATGGGAATAGAAGCATCCGGATGGCACAGACTATCTCTTTCTGCTTTGTTGCCAGGACCTTCTGCAATGCCTGGCACAGAGTAGGTGCTCAGTAAATCTGTGATGAGTAAATGAAAGAACTCTAATGTGCAGCCAGGATTAAGAATCAAGCCTCAGGGTCTATAAGCCTCAATTTCCTTACCTGTCGGATGGGATTGCAGAGAATCCCCACCTCACAGGACGGTCAGGATTCAGTGAGGTAATGTCTGAAAATGCCTTCTGCACTTGTGTCCCTGGGCCTTCAGCTTCTGCCCAGCCAGTGTCCCTGCCGCCACCACTACCCCCCCCTCCACGCCCCCACAAGCCCAGCCCAACCCTCACTGGAACAGAAGAGGACACGCCCCCACCAGAAGAAGAGGGAGAGGACACGCCCCCTATAGGAAGAGGAGGAAAAGGACACGCCCCCACCAGAAGAGGGAGAGGACACGCCCCCTACAGGAAGAGGACAGGCCCCCACCAGAAGAAGAGGGAGTGGGCATGCCCCCTACAGGAAGAGGACACGCCCCCACCAGAAGAGGGCGAGGACACGCCCCCTACAGGAAGAGGAGGAAGAGGGCACGCCCCCACCAGAAGCGGAGGCTGAAAGCGCGTCCCCTCTCTCACCTGAAGAGAAGCATGAGGGCCTGGAAGAAGGTCCGAAAGTTATTGTGCTCAGTGATTTGGAACTCATCCTCATCACTGTCCTCATCCTCCACGTCGATGCCGATGTTGCCAAACACCTGGGGAATCGGAGCGTGATGACCGGGGGCAGCCATGCCCTCAACGGGCTCCAGGGAAACCCCACTCAATCCCCATGGCGGTCTCTCCAAACTGGGTCCCCCTGACCCGCCCTGCCTGAGGACGGTGGCCGTCCCAGGGAGGGCTCTGGGAACATTAGGGGTGGGCACTCACCTGCATCCCGATGATGGCGTAGATAAAGAAAAGCATGGCAATCAGCAGACAGACATAAGGCAAGGCCTGGTGGGAAGGAAGGCAATGAAGGAGAGTGCGGGGGGGGGGGGGGCGGGGGTTGCCTCTCGGCCACACCATTTCCCTCCCTTGTCCCAGAGCGCCACCCCACAGGGTTGGGCGGTCCCAGGCTGTGCCAGAGTGGTTCCAGGGCTTTTGGTGGGCCTCTTTGAGGCCATGGTGGCAGGGTATCAGGGGGGATTCCCCTTGGAGCTCTCCAGCCGCCCCAGGAGCAGGCAGTCTAGAGAAACAGACTCTCAACAAAGTGCACCACACAGGCATTTCCACCCGATTTGTACTCTCAGCCAGAGCAGGGATGGGGGGTATGATCTTCTCAGCCCCAGGCTGGCTTCAGGGGCTCACCTTGAAGGACTGCACAAAGGTCCAGAGAAGGATTCGGATGGTGTAACCCTGTCGGAGGAGTTTGATGAGCCGGGCAGCTCGGAAGAGGCGGAGAAAACTCAAGTTGATGAAGTTATTCTGGGGAGATGGAGAGAAAAAGGGTGACCATCCACCCACCCCCAGGGGCTCAGAGCCGTCACCACTCACAGAGGCCCCTACATGAAGCCAACCAACAGGAAAAGCAAGCCAGACCCCAAATAAGGAGGGAGAGAAAGCACTATTTAATGCAATGGTGCGGAGGAAAAAACGTCGAAAAGGGAACAAAGTTTGGGAGGTGGTGGTGGGGGGGGATAGGGTGGGAGGAAGGAAGAGGCAACTCAAAAGCATAAACCCTCCCGGCCAGCCCCACCCGCAATGGGGAAAAGGAAAGAAAAAGGAAGGAAGAGAAAGGAACCGGGTGGGGTGGGGGTGGGGAAGAAATAACAAAAGAACAAGGAAAAGAAAATATATCCGAATCATCCAATCAGGAAAAAAATCGAGATGGTTTTTGTTTCTCCCAACAACCAAATGCACTGAGACGATAGGACACAAGCGGGTCAAGTTGCCGAATCCATCACACGTGTACGATGCACAAACACCAGGGCGGGGTGGGGGTAGCCAGCACGCTCAGGCCTGGCGGACATGTGCGGGTTCCCAGGGCATGTTACGCTCCGGGCCAGAAATGCATCTGTCGTGGGACTCAACGGGCACCTGCCCTGCCCTGCCCTGTAGAGCTGCCCACCCGCTCCTGCCCGCCCTGACCTCACCCCACGGCCAAGAGGAGCAGCGGCTTGAGCCAATCGGAGAAGCGAAAGAGCATCTTTTCTTACCCCCTTGGCGAGCGGGAATGGGGAGGACGGGAGGGAGCTGGGGCTGGTCGGCTGCAGGGCGAGTCCTCGCTGCCCGCTGAGTCGGAGAAGATGCATTTGGGGCCCTTTTCCCCCCTCTCAGGGATGGCTTCTCAGCTTCTGGGGCTGGGTGGAGTAGCTCGGGACCAGGCCTGCGGGAAGCAGGAAGTACGCAGCGCCCGTGGGTGGGTGAGCTGGCAAACAGCCCAGGCCCACCGAGGGGCCGGGGCTGGAGGTGGGGCCGTCCCTGCCCCCAGGACCTCCCTGGGTGGACCCTGCCTCAGCTCACGGGCCCCCTGTCTAGTCACTGCCTCTCCCTCCTCCCGCCCAGCCGCCGGGAGAACTTCCCAGGGAAGGGGGGGGGGGCAGCCAACTGGGAGGGGAGCGAAGAGACCAGGCAGAGACGGGCGCTGGCTGGCTGCCCCGGGGGGGGGGGGGGAGGGCGTGCCTGCTGGGGCCTCAGGGTCGCCGCTGGGTGGGGGGCAGGAAGCTCAAAGTCACAAATGGACCACATCTGGCTGACGGAGCTGTCTTGTCGGGCCTCGGCAGTTTTTGTTTTGTTTCGATGAAAAATAGTTGCCAGTGTTTAAAAGTCTGACTTCTCCCCCACATCTGACTTGCTGGCAACCCTGGGCCTGCTTCCAGGTTGGCAAAAGTTAGCTGGGGCTCAGATGTGGCTGGCCCCCTGAAACAGGCCACACGTGCCCTCCAGGATCCTCCAGGATCCTTCCCAGTTACTGTATCTTGCCTGTATCCGGCCTGGGAGCTGAGAGGCAGGGATGGGGGTCCGAGACATTTCTGGGGCTCCAAGAGGCCTCTGGATTTGCTGGCCAAGTCTAGGATGCCTCTGGGGACACATCAGTTGGTCCTTAGGCCTCTAGGACGGGGGTGGGGGCTGGGAGATCCTACCTTGACCGTACTGGGCCCAACCACCGTGAGAATGTCCCAAGGGCTTCGAATACGCTCCCACACCCAGCTCAGCTGAGAGTCACCCCCTGTGCCCAGCTGACCTGACACCCAGCCCTGCCTGGCCACCCAGCTCTACTTGGGGACGGGGCCGATGGCCCAGGTGTCCCCAGCCCCTCCCGACCATCCCCAGAGTACAAGCCATCCCTTCACGGGGCGGGTCATAACATGGGGACTCTGCCCAGCATGCAAAAGCAGGCGGGCCCTGGAGCAGCCTCCGGGGGCTCAGGGTAGAGCAGGGGGGAGCCTGTCACCATGCGGGAGAAGCAAGGGGGTGTTGCAGGGAGACGCGTGCAGAGAACATGCTGCCCTTCTTGGAGCTGAGGGACGAGACACATGGGGGAGGCAGGGGGTGGAGAAGACAGAGGTCCAGGTGACAGGGTAGGGGAAGGAACTCATCTGCCCTCCATCTCTTCTTGGTTCTGCATCGAGTCCTTCAAGTGCTCGCAGAACTGGCGACTTCCCTCTTCCTAGCTCCCGCTTTTCCATCCACAAGCCCGGAAGGAGCAGCTATGCTGTCCTTCAAGGCTGCCCTGTGCTTCCTGGTTCAAGGGCGATGGGGTGGGATGCAGGCCCCGGAAGGCTTGTGGTGCTCAGGGGCGCGAGAGCTCAGAAAGACATGGGAACCAGCCACCTGAGGGCTCCAGAGAAATCCTGCCCCCGGCAGCCCCCATCTCAGCCGACTTTGCCTCTGAGCTCCAGACCCCACAACCACTCGCCTGGCCCGACTTCTTCCAGGGTGCTCTTAAAGGCACCTCAGACCCGCCACGGCTGTGCTCTACACCTGTTCTCTTCTCCTAACCTGCTCTTCTGACATTCCCTAGATTCTATCTCCCAGTTCAAGCCAGACTCCGATCTCTCCAGGTACCTTCCTCCCCCAGTCCAGACCTAACCCATCCCCGGGTCCCGGAGAAGCCCCTGCTCAGACGGCCAGCCCCCTCTCGCTGGGGATTCCCCATTGCGGCCCAGCACCTCCCCCCCTCCACACCCCCCTCCCTCCCCGGCCACCGGCTGCTGCCTCACAGCCTCGCCATCCTGTCTAATCACACTTCCAATGCTACCCCTGCTCTAAATGCTCCCCGGCTTCCGCTAGGCCCCAGGGGCTTATCCCCTTCCGCCCTCTTCACTTTTCCTGGGTCAGCCTTCCCTCCCTCTCTTTGCTCCAGCCACACCCCCTCAGCTTGCAGACCCCGACCCCTGCATGATTCCTCTTGACACAGGGCCTTTGCCCGTGCTGTTCTGGGCCTCAAATGCCCTTCCCCCCGCTCTTTTGCCTTGTTAACACTGCTCATTCTTTAGCTCCGGACCCAGTTATAACTTCAGGTGGCTTTGAGTGCCTATTCGACCAATGCCCGGCTTTCCCACTTCGACCCGCGAGGCGGTGGCAGCGATGTTGCCCGCTTCAGCCCCCCACTCCACTTGGGGCACCGAATTTGCAATCTTTCAACGTTTGTTTGGCGGATGACTGCATGTGGTACTGGTTAGGGGTGGGGAGGGGTCCTGGCGCAGAGATGCCATTCCGGGAGTCCTTCAACGGGGCTCCGAGGTGGCGGGCGTGGGGCGGAGGCAGATGGAAGGTACCAGAATGAGAAGTGAGCAAGGAGCCGAATCCGTGAGGCGACAGAGGAGGAGATGGTGTGTGCTGTGACAGGGCATGCGGGGGGCAGGCTGGATGGATGTAACAGGGAGGGACAGGTGTGCGTGTGTGTGTGTGTGTGTGTGTGTGTGTGTGTGTGTCGTGGGCAGAGGAGAGGAGGAGCACAAGAACAAGAGAGGAAGGGAGAGAGAGGGCGCATGTGGGAAAGGGGCGAGGGCACCTGTGTGCCTTGACTGTGTGTACGGGGGCGGTTACGTGAGCACGTGAAGGCCGGGGCTCCGGGAGAGGGTCTCGTCTGGCCGGCCCGAGTCCTGGCCCTTCCGTGTTTCCCTTGTCTGGGAGTGTTTGCCTGCCTGCTGTCCGGCCCTCCGGCCTCCTTGGACTTGGGAGATTTACATCTCTAGAAAGTCACACCCATGGGCCTGGAGTTTCCCAGGGCCCAGGCCCCATGGAGCTGATCGGGGGGGACAGGAGCGATGTCTGGGTGCTGCAGGGGCTCGGCGTGTAGGGACGCGTGTACGGGATGGGGTGGGAGGCCCACCCAGCTGATGAGTCCTGCTGGAGCAAACCCTTTGCTTTGCAAAAGACGCAAACCAACCCACACAGAAAACCCCAACTCAGAGCCCAGTAAAAACGAGAGAGAGAGCGAGAGAGAGAGAGAGAGAGAGAGAGGGAGGGAGAGACTGCAGGAAGGAGGAGGGAGGGGGGTGGGCTGGGGAGACGGACAGACAAGACGGGGTAGGGGTGCTGGGGGAGGGCGGGATGCATCAGGCAACCCAAGTCCAGAAAGCCCAGGGCGGGACGTGCAGTGCTGGTACGAGAAGATGCGTTCACAGTTAATGTAAGGCATTTAGACTTCAGAAAGAAGTAAGACCAACCGGATTCTAGATGCAGATGTTGAAGATGGAGGGGGAGCGGGCGGGCGGGGGCAGTTGGGGAGGCGTGTTCAGCGTTTTTTAGGTTGATTTGTAACCAGTGCCAAAACACCAATGGGTTTCGGTTCCCGGGCGGGGAGTGGGGGTGGTGGGTTGGGAGATAGTCATTGGTGTATGAACACACAGACCATGTCATGGATGAACAAATGAATTTCATAGTGCATTTTGATTGGATGAGTTTTTCAGACGGCGTTGTGCCAATATACAGTTTAAAGAGCAGGCATGAAAAGAGACAAGACAAGAAACAGTCATTAACCATCGCACGCAGGGCAAACCCCCGTCACCCGGCCACTAGGGGGCGGCAGCTGAGGCCCAGTGGGCCTCCAGCCCTTCCCCCTCCCGCACAACCCTGGGGATCTGCCCTCCCAAGCGTCTGGCGCCCCCTGCCTCAGCCTGGCGGGGTTCTGGCCTGAACCTGGCGGGCTTACCTGGGAGGCAGAGAGGGGTGGCTGTGGGCTCCTTGCCCCGCAGGGCAGGCCTCCCCTCAGCCCAGGTTGGGAGGAGCATAACATCCCGAAAGGGTCCACACACCCAGCCTCCACCTTCCCCTCCGAAGGATTCTGACCCAGGGCCCCGGGGGGCTGGGGTGGGGGAGGTGACTGGCAAGCCCAAGTACAGTAGAAGGCCCACTGCAGACCCAAGGACGCTCCCAGTAATAATAGCAACGGCTGTAGCAGTAAGAATAACAACCGCCATTTGTGAACGATCTATTTCCTGGCAGGTTCTGTGCCAAACCCTTCACGTGGCTCGCTCACGCGTGTTAAAGGTTGCCAGCTCCTTCCCTAGAATGCCGGCCCTGTGGGGGCGGGCGTTCTTGTCTGGTCTGGCTTTGCTCACGGTCTCCAGCACCTACGGCAGTGCCCGGCACACAGCAGGCGCTCAATGAGTGCCTACCGGATGCATGTGTGAACGTGAAGCTGGCAAGGACCCAGGGAGGTTAATTACAACAGTTATCCCCACGCTACAGGAGCAGAGGTGATGTAGGCTGGCAAAGTCAAACAGCTTGTGGGGAGGGCTGTTCGACTCACTGAATAGCCCTGATGCCCTTCCCCAGTCCGGAGCCCGGGCCGAGGGGGTCCAGCCCTATGGATCCCTTACTCCTGGCCACTGGAGGTTTCAACCCACTCCCTCCAAGTGCTCTGCGGGGGGTGTGGGGCCACCCTTCCAACCTCTCGTACTGGTTCAAAGCTGTCTTGTGCTCAGCTGGGTGACTGCCAGTCGGAGCTCTGGATCTCTTAGAGACTCGGGACAGAAGATGAGGCCGGGGCTCTGGTCCTCTGCCAGAGCACGGGGCCCAGGTCGGGGACACCCCCGCTGACCTCCCTAGAGGAAGGTGTTAGGGATGGGACGAAGGGAAGGGAGAATTTCTGGCTCAGTGGAGCTCAGGGCAAAGAGGTATGGTCAGGATACCACTTGGGAGGGAGGTGCCAGGGGACCCATCAGAGAATGGCCTCCTTTTCTGTGTAGCTCTTTCGTCCCGTCGGCCTTCCAGGATGGGAGAATGGGTCCATCGATCCCTTTCTGCTGGGGGCTCTAATGGGCCACCCCAGGGCCACTAGTGAGCCTCAGGAGTTACCAGGGCTGGGTGCTTGCACGACCTTGGGCAGGTGCCTCGCTTCCCCGAGCACTGGGCACTAGCTTCCTCATCTGTGAAATGGGGCAACACCCTCTTCCTCGGGCCACACCCCAACCAGGTGTATTCTCCACTTTTCTCTGCTTGTTCTGAGCACCTCCCCCACCCCCTGCTCCCTGGCCTTCTGGCTCCCTTCTGGCTAGGCTTGGCCAACGGGAAGCACTGGCAGGAGATGGAGGGCGGGGGGAGAGATGGGCTTGGGTTATTTCTCCCCTGATGCCCTGAGCCTGCTCTGGCCTTCCTCTGGGGCACAGGCTCTGTCCCCGCAGGTCCACGGCTCCTGCTGGGCGGCCCCTCCCCACCCCAGCTCGGATTTCCTCCCCGCTTCAGCACCTGGGCAGGTGACAGCTCCTCACGGTGGCTGGGTGCCCCGCGCTTTGCCATCCCGGTCGGCCCTCTTCCCCTCCTCTCTGTGAGTAGTCTCTGCTTTCCAATCCCTTCAGTTAAACCCTCCCAAAGGAATCCTTTTATCTACTGACCCCCTGACCTGTACCACGAGCTGATCCACGTGAATCGCTTGGCACTGTGCCTGCCACGCGACTAAGTCGGCCATTATTTTTACTGCTATTTTGATGAGGTTGATATCCCTTCCCACCCCTGGCTTCAACAGTCTTTGCCCTTTTTGCTCCCCTTGTGAGGATTTCCTGCCCTCCCCACCACTTTCCTGAGGGCTCCCAGGCCTGGGCTTACTCGAAAATGGCCAAAGAGGGTATCTGAGATAGGAGCTCTGGGGCCCTGAGCCTCTCAGATGAGGGGGAAGGATGATGTGGCTGGCCTATGGGGCCACCACGGAGGTCTAGGGACCGCCCCCCTCCCCAAGCTGCAAGCCTCCCAAGCCTGGGGACAGAAGAGGGTGGACATCCTGGGGACCTAGGAGTGGGATCCCCTGTTGGCTCCAGGGCCACGGCTCCCTCCTCAACCTCCTTCCACGAACCAGAAGATGGTTAGTTCAAACAGAACGGACTTGAAGCTCGTTCTTCCTGGGTCCCCAACACTGTGTGGGGTTTGGGGGTAGGGCTCAGCCTTGGGATCCTTTAATTATCTCAATGCACTCATC
Source organism: Lynx canadensis (assembly GCF_007474595.2). Lineage (NCBI taxonomy): Eukaryota > Metazoa > Chordata > Mammalia > Carnivora > Felidae > Lynx > Lynx canadensis. Next base: position 9,148,015 of record NC_044304.2, read on the forward strand.
CATATTATTGATTCAATGGTCAACAGCCGAGATGCAGGAAAGTTCACACTGCAGTGCTGGCCCCACAGCTGTGGCTTCGGGCTCCCCCGTCTCCCTGAGCCGCCCTCCCGAGGGGCTGCCCTTGCCCCTGGGGTCCCCGCTTCTCCCTCTTTGGTCACAGTCAAGTGCTGGCCCGAGTCAGCTGTGGCTTTTGGGACCGCTGCTTTTGGAAGGTTCCCCCCCACCCCCAGCCACCCATTCTCCACCCAGCCGGGAGCTACCCAGAGAGAAGCTGGTGGGAAACTTACCCCAAACTCAGTCACGAGGATGTCGGTGATGCTGCCCAGAACAGTCACAAAGTCGAAGATGTTCCAGGCATCACGAAAATAATTCTAGAATGGGGACCCACAAGACAGAGATGCCAACACAGGGCTCCACGCCCGGCTGCCACGGCCGGCCCCGGGGTGCATTAGGGGCACGGCTGCTGATCAGCCCGAGTGCCCACAACACGCGTGGTCATTCAAATAGCAAAGTGCTGCTGTATGGGCTGCTTAATATCACCTGCTCTGAGTCCCCCTCCCTGGGACCCCCATGGCTCTCCTGGCCCCAGGGGGGGCCTCCAAAGCCTGGTGTCGCTCTGCTGGAGAACGAGGGCTGTCCTTTGGGCTTGCCTGTCTTTTTGACATATCTGAGGGCTCCCTGAGACCCGAGATGCTTTTTAAACGATGTCACTGGGATCCTCACATGGACCCTCAGAGCAAAGGATCGTCACCCGCTTTACCCGAGGCGACGGAAGCTCGGAGTGGGATGCCGCTCACCTTCTGAGGTGAGCAGCACAGAGGTGAAGGGTCAGGACTGAACTCAGCTCGAGTCTAGGGTTTGTGTTCAAGACCGCACCTGCTACAGCATGCTCGCTAAGACAGTGGACTGTGGGTTCGAATCCCAGCTTTGTTACCACCCTGCTGTATGGCTGTGGGCCAGTGACTTAACCTCTCATTTCTTCCACTTCCTAATCTGAAGAAGGGGAAAGGTAACAGGGGCATGAAACGCCTTCGGGGCACGTGCCAGGCTGCACTTTCTGGTCCCCTTGCGGTTGGATGGGGCCGCCTGTGTCTAGTTATAGCCAACAGGTTTTGCGCAGAGGAATATTTGTGAAAACATTCCACGCCGTTTGAGCCCACGCCGAGCAGCACCTCTGTCTGAATCCAAGGGTCTGGTTCAAACAGACAGCCCTCCCCTCCAGGCTCAGTGGGACCCACACCGAACACAGGCTTTCTCAGCACCCTCACAAAGCGGGGGCCAGCTTGGGGCTCGCAGGTCCCCTTCTGGTTGGTCTGTTCCTCCCCTGAGCGTCTGGCCCTGAGGCAGCCCCTCTGCCTCACAGAGAAGGACTCAGGCTTTGGAGCTGTGCTTTCCAGGCTCAAACTATTTTCAGCGCGTAGGAATGAAAGGGTCTCGGAGTTGGGACTGGTTGGGCCTTGGAGCCCTCTTCTGGAAGACAGGGGTATAACAGCAATCAGATAATGAATGTGAAGCCGGGGGGTGGAGTTTGGTTATACAGCAGGTGCTCAATGAATGGATGCTGTTTCGTAATCATCTAAAAGGAATTCATGTTCCATTGGCACTTTTGGTATTTTGGCACATGCTGCTGGGGCCCTGCCCACATCCCCTCATATTTCCCCTACACACCTTCCGTTGCTCTGCCCAGGGTCTTTCTCTGGTTGCAAATTAAACGGCTCCCCCTGGGAGCGGCCCTTGATTATGACTGATGGGCCTTGGAGGATAAATACCCCGGCTCTCCCCTCAGGTGGAAAGAGGCCGCAGTATGTGCTCTCTGCTGCCTCCTGCTGGTCCTCAAGGGAACTGTGCCCCTTTTGCCCACAGTGGGAACTGGCTCCATTAACACACCTTGTACTGGCTGCCTTCTGGCTCCTGCCTCACTCCTCTGCCCCACACTGAGTTCCCTGGGTTTCCAGATAAATTCCTCGCACTCAGTCCTGATCTCAGGCTGTGCTTCTGGGGGGAGTCCAAATGAAGGCAACTTTCTAGGCGTCTGGCCATAGGCCTTAGCCCCTGGACGACAAGGGTCCCTCCCTCCCACCCCATTGCCTAAACCGCACATGGTGAACTTCACCCAAACCAGAGGGGGCGGCTCCACGCAGGCCCCTGGGGGATGGTCGGGGGCGGGGGGGGGATGGAGCCCTAAGCCGCTTCATTTACCAGAAGATCGACGGGGGTTACAAAAACCGCACAGCACAACTGGGCTGGGCAGGTCCCGCGTCTGAACCTATACCACGCTCCCCTCCGCCCTGGGAGGCTGGGTGCACGGTACTCCTGTTTTGTAGATGTGGAAACAGGAGAAAAAGGCCACGTGCCTTGCTTGAGGCCACGCAGCTAGAAAGGGGTTTGCACCCTGATACGGGCACGCCAGAGCCTGATTGCCGCCCCCCCCCCCATACGTGTTCTGTGACCCATCCTGGTGGCATCCCCAGGACCGAAATGCAGAGTCGGTGCCCTTGCCCTGGCTGCGGGGTGCCTCCCCTTTCTGCCTGTTGTTCAACACTAGATGCATCTTGGACTCCCCTTGGGGCACTCATTAAAGATACGGATTCAGGGGCTCCCACCTGACCAAGTGAGCCTGAACTTCCGGGGCTGGCTCTGGGGGATCATTCAATTTTAAGGCCTCATGGCGACCCTTCCTGGCATTTCTGGGGCGCTCACTCCATGCCAGCCCTCACCCTCAGCCTTCAGGCACACTGGGGTTCGCAAGGGCTCTTCTGAGGAAGAGGCAGAGGACGAGCCCTCGCGATGGAGAGGTGAGGTGACACAGCCCGGATGTGAGTTGAATCGAGGCCTCTCTGGTGTCCAAACTAACACCCTTTGCCACCTTGGGAATCCAGCCTCCACCTCGCTGACAGCCTGGCGAGGCCACAGGCTGTGGGCCACTCTCCTCAGAGAGGTGGACAAAGTGGGTGGGCAAGAGGGAAGCATCCTGTCCTAAGTCTGAGCTTGGCCACTCACGGGGGACCTTCTAGAAGGTCCCATCACACACCCATCAGTTCAGTTCAGGCCTTCTTGGCTTTTTTTTTTGGGCGGGGGGGGCTGTGAACCTCCCTGGCCTCCTGGGAAGACCTTCTCAGAGGAAGCTTTGTAAATGCGTAACATAAAATACCCAGGATTGCAAGGGCACCTGTTACACCGAAATACAATTATCAAAAACTATTTTTAAACGGTGATCTAATGATTAACGCACTTCTTCATTAACACATGAAATAATTTCCGGCGGTAGGTTTGACGGTCACCGGCGTTCGAAGCAAGGCTGAACACGAACAAAAATTTGGAGGAACCTGCTGCCTCTGTCATTCGCTACGGAAAGATCTGATTTTTATCGGTGACACAGAGAGTACTGGTCACACTGCAGGGGCTGGTCTGCCTTCAAGATGGAAGGAAATGTTAACGTCCAGTTAGCGGCTTGTGAAAACTAGAGACGTGATCTGCTCACGTCTAATTTCACAGCTCTCCCCCCCACCGCCCCCCCCCCTTCCCCTGCACCCACGGATCAGTGGGCTTCAGGTTAAGACCACTTGCATTAGTCGGAGATGAAGACAGGCTAGGGGGCGACCAACTGCATTTAGAAAAGAAAAGCTCCGCCGTCAGTGGAAGAGCCCGTGACGCAGGCAGAGACGGGATTTGGATTCTGGAAAACTTCACGTCGGTTGTCTATTTGCGCGTCTGGGTGCTGCCTCCCTCGCAAAAGGTACGCCTGACTGTGGATTGTGGTTAGAACGGCTGGGACACCACGGACTTGGCCCGGTCCGGATCTCAGTTTCCTTAAACTGGATGGTAATCGCCGCCCCCCCCCCACCCCCGCCCCCCAGTTTGGATCGCTCTGAGGAATGACGGCAGGTGCATGTGCCTGGCAAGGGCTGGGTCTCCTTGCCGTTACCTGGCAGACGCAGGAATGACTAACAAGGGTCTGTGGGCACTGGAGGGATGCTCTAGCTGCCGCTGGGATTGGGGAGATCATCACCCACCATCCCCGACCCACGGCTCTAGCCCCAAGGCCGTACTTACCAGAATCCCGAAAGCCATGACTTTCAGCAGACATTCCAGAGAGAAGAGGGAGGTGAAGACGATGTTGAATACCCTCAAAGCGTTTTCATAAGCAACCGAGGCCCCGTAGAACTGGAGTAGAGAGGAGGAAGGACGTTGGGGTCAGCGGGCAGGGGGGGAGCTGGGGAGGCGGCTCTGTGACTGTCCTGTCCTGGGGCAGGCGAGACCTGGACACTGGGCTTCCCGACACGCTGTTGGAGGCGACCCAGGCCCCCCCGGCCAGCTGTTCCTGGGCTGGGCTAATCTTTTCACATCCAAACACGCACTTTCTTGAGTCCCACCTTAGCATCCCAGATCCCAGGACTGCCTGCTTGATGCGGCTCCGGAAGGAATGCAGGAGGAGGTCTGTGGCATCCTCTCTGCGGGATTTTCTTTTTTTTTTTTTTTTTCAGATCTTTTATGTATTTATTTTGAGAGAGAGAGCAACAGCACAAGAACAGGGGAAGGGCAGAGAGAGAGAGTGAGGGAGAGAGAGAATCCCAAGCACTGTTAGGGCAGAGCCCGATGTGGGGCTTGAACCCACGAACCGTGTGATCACGACCTGTGCCGAAACCAAGAGTACGAGGCTTAACCCACTGAGCCGCCCAGGCGCAGCGCCCCCCCTTTTTAATACTTAGCTGTGCACTCCCATGAGACTGCCCCCCAGAACACTTCCAGCACCCCCAAAAGTTTCCTTGCACCCTTTCCCAGTCAGTAACCTGCCCCAGAGATAACTGCTACTCTAAGACTTCCTTATGAGGTCTTCTTGTCCAGACTATTTAATTATATTCAAATTTATAACCTTCAGCCCTGAGGACCAGGTTACAGGAGACACGGCAGGTGGGAGAAGTCACAATACCCCACGAGGAGACTAACGCACCCACAGGTGGGACAGTTTTCATTCAACTTATCTGGTTTCCTCAAAAAGTCAACAGCATGGGGCAAGAAAAAAAAAAAAAAAAACGGTATGGGGAAGACAGTGATTTAAGAGACAACAGCCAGGGGCGCCTGGGTGGCTCAGTGGGTTAAGCATCTGACTTTGACTCAGGTCACAACCTCATGATTTGTGGGTTCAAGCCCCGCGTCAGGCTCTGTGCTGACGGCTCAGAGCCTGGAACCTGTTTCAGATTCTGTGTCTCCCTCTCTCTCTGTGCACCCCTGCATTTGTACTCTGTCTTTCTCCCTCTCTCTTAAAAATGAACATAAAAAAATTAATAAAAAATAAAAGACAACAACCAGAGGCCATGTGTAGCCCTTTGGATCTTGGCTCAGAGAACAACCCATACTGTAAAAGATACTTTGGGGACAATTCAATACGTATCTTAGAGAAATCTTGTCAAGCATAAGAATATATAGGAAAAAAAAAAGAATATATAGGAAAATTTCTTATTTGTTTTTTTTCTTATTTCTTAGAAATACATACCGAAGAATTTAAGGTCAAAATATTGTGGTATCTTTAAAATAATTGGGGCGCCTGGGTGGCTCAGTCGGGTTAAGCGTCCAACTTCGGCTCAGGTCACGATCTCACGGCTCGTGGGTTCGAGCCCTGTGTCAGGCTCTGTGCTGACAGCTCAGAGCCTGGAACCTGTTTCAGATTCTGTGTCTCCCTCTCTCTCTGCCCCTCCCCTGCTTGCACTCTGTCTCTCTCTCAAAAATAAATAAACATTAAAATAATTTTTAAAAATCGACGAAATTGGGGCGCCTGGGTGGCTCAGTTGGTTGAGCGTTGGACTTTGGCTCAGGTCATGATCTCGGGGTATGTGAGTTCGAGCCCCTGGTCGCTCTGTGCTCACAGGGCAGAGCCTGCTTCGGATCCTCTGTCTCCCTCTCTCTGCCCCTCCTCTGGTCACGTGTGCAAGCACCCTCTCTCTCTCTCTCTCTCTCAAAATAAATAATCATTAAAAAAATAGATGAAATGTCCAGAATAGATAGATCCACAGAGACAGAACACAGACTGGCAGTTGCTGGAGGCTGGGGGAGGGGGATGGGGGGTGGTGACTGCTCACGGGGACGGGTCCTCCTTTTGGGGTGATGAAAATGTTCTGGAAGTAGGGAGAGGTGATGGTTGCACAGGGTGGTGACTGTACAAAACTGCCCCTGAATCGCACACTTTGAAATGGTTATTTATTTATTTATTTATTTATTTTTTTAAATTTTTTTTTAATTTTTTTTTTTCCGATGTTTTATTTATTTTTGGGACAGAGAGAGACAGAGCATGAACGGGGGAGGGGCAGAGAGAGAGGGAGACACAGAATCGGAAACAGGCTCCAGGCTCCGAGCCATCAGCCCAGAGCCTGACGCGGGGCTCGAACTCACGGACCGCGAGATCGTGACCTGGCTGAAGTCGGACGCTTAACCGACTGCGCCACCCAGGCGCCCCTATTTATTTTTTTTTTAAGGAGGCTCCTTTAAGGAGCCCACCTTGGGGCTTTAACTCCCAACCCTGAGTTGAGGTCAAGAGTCAGATGCTTGACCGACTGAGCCCCCCAGGTGCGCTTGAACTGGTTAATTTTATGTTATGTGAATTTCACCTCACAACAACGACAACCACAAAAAAAAAAAAAGAGAGAGAGAGAGAGAGAGAACAGATGAAGCCAACACAGAGCATGTTCCAAATGGGCACCTCTGGGTGACGGAGACCGGTATTCAGGGACCCGCAGCAATCCCGGGGATTGCTGCATCCTGGGGGATGCTGATTAGAATTTCAGAATCCTGGCCCCACCCCGGATCTGCTGGCCGAGAATCCACATTTTACCAAGATCCCTAGATGATCCGTGAACGCACAGCAGTTCGAGAAGCGCTGTGCTGTACTATTCCTTTCTGTCTGTTTGGAACCGTTTAAGGATTATAACGATGGAAAGAGAAAAGAGCTTGCTTGCGGAGAAGCGTTTCAAGCAAACGCAGGCACTGCTTTTTCGCCAATTCAAAAGTTGGCAGCTTAGGGACCGCGTGTTTTCAAAGTGCCAAGACATGTGCCCGTGTCTTTGCCTGGACTTCCTCATTCAATCCTCACCCCCGCTCGAGGTCGGGAGGAAGGTGCCGTTATTATCGTCCTCGTTTCATTGACGGGGAAACTGACGCCTGATAGTTGCTGGCCCCTGGCGCCAAGTTAAATGCTAAGTCAAACAGCGGAGCTGGGCTTGAATCCTGCCCTTTGGTCTTTAGACCACAGGGTGCAAGGTCCTGGCTTTTCACCTGGAAGGGACTCCGCGGCCCCAAGGGTTGCAAGGTCCTTACCTGCCCCTCCTTTCTCATTTCACCCATCGCACGTTTCTTGAGGGCCTCCTGTTCCCTCACGCCCAGGGATGTGCCGAACCCCAGGAATTCAGGGCTGAGCGGGACTTGCCTGGCCCCTGTGGAGCTCACAGGCCGGTGGGGCAGACGGCCGGGCAACCCAACACCGACATTACGGCCCGCGGGAGAACCGCTAGATGGGTGCCTCGTGCCGCTGCGGGAGGCCAGGGAGGGCTTCCTGGAGGAAGGTCCCCGCAGGTGACGTCGGAAGGGGCTCGGTCTGGGAGACTCGCGGCAGGCGGCTCCGCTCTGCGGGGGGGGCGGGACGGGCGGCCTTGGGAGGTGTGGGCGGTGCTGGGGGCTCACCTTCATCATGAGCACGATGGTGTTGAGGGCGATCATGGCCATGATGGTGTACTCGAAAGGCGGGGACACCACGAACTGCCACATGCGATACTGGAAGCTTTGCTTGTTCTGCGGCATGTGTCGGGTCAGCGGTTTGGCACTGATGGCGAAGTCGATGCAGGCCCTCTGCGGGAGAGAGGCCGGCGGCTGGACACGGGGTACCCCCCACCCCCCGGCCCTCGGGCACGTCAGCCGAGCCTGCCCCCAGCCAGGATTCCTCACGCCCGCTGGGTCTTCTCGCCCGCTTCCTCCTGCCAACACCCGCGGTTCCCTAAGAAGTCGTCATCTGCCCACGTGGGACGCCATCAGCAACCCTACTTTGCAGGCTCAGAGAGGCTGAGTCACTTGCCTGAGGCAGCACAGCTGCCAAGCGGGCCAAACCCGAACCTAACTGTTCTTTCCTACTGAGCTCTTTGCCTCGTTTCCTCCTTCCCTTCGAAGGACGGAGGGATAATGGCCATTCAGTGTGAGGGGCCAACAGAGCAGAGGAAGGATGCATTCCCAGGTCCTCCACCTGGCTGAGCTTGGACGGTTCTAGAAGAGCCAAGGGCCGCATCTGCGCTCTCTCGGGAGGAGTGGATTTTCACTCACAAATATTCACCACCCTGCCCTCGGGGAGATTACACTTCGCCACCCCACGGACATCAGACACAGATATGTGACTTCCTCTGGCCAGTGAGATGTGGATGGGTGGATGGAAGGGTCGCTTCCGGGCACAGATCCCCCCCCCCCCCCCGAAAGTGCACAGTGGTTTGCCATTATCTCTTCTTGATCTGAAGTGTCTCGGAGAGCAACCAGAATAAAGGTAACGTGGACCAGAGCCGCCTGGACGTGCGGTGCTGGGCAAGAAATCAACCGATCCCTGTGTGGGCATCTGGCACTGAGATTCCGGACCTGTTTGTTACTGTGGCATAACCTCGTCTGAACTGACTGATACATACACCTTCTTTCAGTGTGTTTTCCTCTGGGAACCCCAGGAAGGGCGGCCCTACAGACCGAATGCTGCCTGGAGGATGCTGCTGCGCGCCCCCCCAGATGCCCCCAGCAGCTGTTTTCTGGACGCACGCGTGTGCCTGTGTGTGTGCCTGCGATGGGGGGCGGGAGTTGTCAATTTTTAAGTGAAGGATGCAACTGGGAAGCGGCACCTCATTTTTCTCCAGGCTGTATTCCTCCATCATCTTGTCCCCCTGCTCCTGGAAGGTGATGATGATCAAGGCCACGAAGATATTGACGAAGAAGAAGGGGAACACCACGAAGTAGACGACGTAGAAGATGGACATCTCCATGCGGTACCCGGGGCTGGGGCCCTGGTTCTCAAAGGTGGCGTCCACGGAGTGCTTGAGGACCCTGGGAGGCGTGGAGCAGGGGGAGGGGGAAAGCGGGACAAGCAACGGGAATGGAGGGAGACATTAAAAGAAAACGGCAACAAGATGGAAATAGTCGTTATTTTCCGACCCCGATTCCTGTGGTGATTTTACGAAGCCAGGAGAGTTCCCTCCTCCTTCGTCTGGGGGGGAGTGTGGACAACGCTCTCAGTTACCTCTCCCACCGCGTCCTGAGGGCTATCAGGGGCTAGAAATGATTTTATCTATGTCCTTGGCAACCCTCTCAGGGAGGTTATTACCGGCCCCGTTTTGCAAATGAGGAAACTGAGGTTTGGCAGTTTAAAGTGACCTGTCGAAGTTCACCCACTAAGGCCTGGCCAAGTTGGGATGGGAAACCAGGCTGGTGGGGATGGATGGGAGGGTGTATGGGAGTCATGGAGGCACACACCTAAGTGCGTTGTGTGCTGGGGGGGGGGGCATTTAAGCACAGGTTGTGGTGCTGGGAAGGTGTAGTGGGGATGAACATGGGAGTGTGTGTCTGCAGAGCTGCTCTGAACAGCTGCACAGGTTGTGCACTGCTCAAGGGCTCTGTGTCCCAGGGGTGCCATTCGTACTGGAGACATGATAGATTTGTGCATTTATGAGGACAACTTTTTGGCAGGTGGCCACGAAGTACCTTATTTGAACAAAATCATTCGGTACATTCCGACAACATTCTGACAGATGGAAGTGAAGTCTGTTGAGGAAGCGCTGCCGAAAAAATTTGCCCAAAGGTGCCGTATGGGCTAGCACTGGCCCCGGCCCTGGACTTGCACAATTCAGCCTCACCACAACCCTGACTGGCCCTGTCTGGGTGAGGAACGGTCCCGTGGTCAAAGGGACTTGGAAAATGCCACGTCCAGGCCTTGTCCTTGGAGATCTGTGCTCACCAGCACAGAAAGGGTTAAGAGGACGTGACTGCCTGCGTCCATGGAGCCTTTCTGCAAATTAGAAACAGCACCCCATCTGGGAGGGTGCAGGGCCCTGACTCTTAGGGTTCGGCGAACTGCACGGAGGGAGGCCTGCATTTCGGCCCCAAACGAGCCCAGGCTGCTGTTCTGGTGACGGGGCCCCTCGTGCACCCAGCGGGGTCTCCACCTCGGGAGGCCAGGAGCAAACCCCTCCTCGTCCGGGCCTTTCTCAGCGCTGGGCTCTCAGACCCTTCCCCATCCTGCTCCCCGGGGTCCCCTGACTCCTCGGTGGCGCTGTCTGGTGGGCCACTTACTGTGGCCAGCCTTCTCCCGTGGACACGGTGAAGAGAGTCAACAGAGCCCAGAGCACGTTGTCATAATGGAACTCATACTTCTTCCACTGCCTGTCCCGGGCCTTCACCTCGTTCTTCTCGTACAGGAGGTACTTGCCGCTGATGCAGAAAATAGGGGCCATTAGTCAACGGAGGAAGGGGACCCTCATCTTTGGTGACCAGAGGTAAGAGGACGAGGAGGCCCACCAGCCCACACGGCATCCCTCAGCCCAGGGAGTGGAAGCCCCCCGTGCGGCTCTCTGATGGACGTGCGCACCCCCTCGGAGGTCGTCAGATGAGGCCACGGCCCCTGCTCCCCGCGGGAGAGCTGACTCAGGACCCAGCACTGTCTTCCAACATGAAAACTTCCAGTCTTGCGGGGGGGAGCCTCAGGCTTCCGGGGGGCTGAGAGCAGGGAGAGAGACAGGAACTTTTCTGGGTCCATCAGGCCGAGGGGGACGGGGGCTGCTCCTCTTTAGGGCAGCGATACAAGGCTTAGCCCCAGACCCGTGGCCGAATGGAGTCCTTCCAACGTCAGGAAGCCTCCGAGATAACAACAGGCTGCCCGTAACATTTTACACGGCGACAGCATGTACTGGGCACGTCGGTAAGGGCCTAGCGATTTCCATCACGAGGGGGCGCCCGGGTGGCTCAGTCAGTCAAGCGTCTGACTTCAGCTCAGGTCATGATCTCGCGGTTCATGAGTTTGAGCCCCGCGTCGGGCTCTCTGCTCTCAATGCAGAGCCTGCTTCACTCAGCTCCTCTGTCTCCCTCTCTTTACTCCTCCTCCACCCTCTCTCTCTGTCTCTCAAAAATAAATAAACATAAAAAAAAATTAAAAAAGAATTTCCATCATGAAGATGACCCAAAGACAGGCGGGGCGGGACTCCAGGCCCGCAAGTTCTCGTCCACAACTCCAAAGTCTAGAAAGTTCTGAAAGCCAAATATCTTCCTCTTAACTCAGAGGGTGAACGTTATGGCTTGCAGACCGAATCTGCACCTGTTTCTGTATGGCCCACAAACTAGGAACGGTTTTCTACGTTTCCAAGTGGTTGAAAGCAAATCGAAAGAATGCATTCATGACAGATGAAACTTACACCGACACTCAAGTTTTCGTTTCTAGAAATAAAATTGTAGGGGAGCCTGGCTGGCCCACACGGAAGAGCATGTGACTCTTGATCTCAGGGCCGTGAGTGAGTTCAAACCCCACACTGGGTGTAGAGATTACTAAAAAATAAAGAAATAAAAAATACAGAAATAGGGGCGCCTGGGTGGCGCAGTCGGTTAAGCGTCCGACTTCAGCCAGGTCACGATCTCGCGGTTCCGGGAGCTCGAGCCCCGCGTCGGGCTCTGGGCTGATGGCTCGGAGCCTGGAGCCTGTTTCCGATTCTGTGTCTCCCTCTCTCTCTGCCCCTCCCCCGTTCGTGCTCTGTCTCTCTCTGTCCCAAAAAAAAAAATAAATAAATAAATAAACGTTGAAAAAAAATACGGAAATAAAATTTTATTGGAACCTTTGTTTATGTGTTGTCTGGCTGTTCTGTGTCATTTTTTAAACGTGTATTTATTTTTTAGAGAGAAAGCGGGGGGCGGGGGGGGGGGCAGAGACAGAGTGTGAGTGGGGGAGGGGCAGAGAGAGAGGGAGAGACAGAATCCCAAGTGAGCTCCAAGCTCCGAGCTGTCAGCACAGAGCCCAACGCGGGACTCGAAACTGCGAACCACGAGATCATGACCCCAGCTGAAGTTGGACGCTTAATCGACTGAGCCACCCAGGCGCCCTTGGCTGCCCCGTGTCACCACGGGAGCTGCAGCTGAGACCACAGACTCCATAAAGGCATAAGTGACGCGCCATCTGGCCCTTGGCGGACAAAGTCCGCCCACCTCTGATCTAATTCGTTTGGCGACAAAACCTGACCCCCTGGACCTGAAGCTCTTTATACTTGCTTTTCGTCCCATTTGTTGCAAACAGTCACGTGACCCCCCGCCAAAAAAAAAAAAAAAAAAAAAAAAAGTTTGATTACAGGGATGCCTTAGACCCAGCGGAGGGAGTCACGTCCTGCGTGGAACACGCGGTACACGGTCTTTCTCAAACAACTGCAAACTATTCTGAATTTTGAAACACATCTGCCCGTAGAGGTTTTCAAACAAGGGGACGCGGTCACGTGTCAATATCCCCCAGGTCGATCCCACGTGGCGACTGAATGAAGAGTTAAGCAGCCAGCTTAGGGCGCATCCTACCTAGAGCTCCAACCCCGACGCTTGTCCTCCCTACTCCAGACCCCAGCGGGCGGCCCCTGGCTCACTTCCGGAGCCCAACACTCCAGTCGCCAAGCCCGGTGGCTCGTGCTTCCGGCCCCCCCCCCCCCCCCCCGCTCCCGCCAGCCCCTCGGTGGGGGCACCGAGGAGAGCGGAGACCCACCGACAGTCTTTCTCAAACTCCTTGGATTCGTCGGTGCAGTGGAAGAACTTCCCCTTGAACAGCTGCACGGCCACCACGGCGAAGATGAACATGAACAGCATGTAGACGATGAGGATGTTGAAGACGTTCTTGAGCGAGTTCACCACGCAGTCGAACACGGCCTGGGGGGGGGGGGTGGGTGGAGGGGAGAGAGCGCGTGAGGGGCTGGGGGCCTGCCCGGTCAGTTGCCTCCAGCAGCCCACGATCGTTCCATTTCACCGACCAGGCCTCACGCCAAGTCACGCGGTTAAGGCCCCGCGGCTCTGGGAGGTAGGTGCTGGGGCTGCACTCAGTCCTGGCTTTCCGTGCATCAAATCCCCGCCCCCGCCGTTTTCAACTCCCGGGAAACGGGGCGCTTCTCTGAGCCTAAGACAAGCTCACAGCTCTTCAGGGCAGGAGGAACGGGCAGACAAGGAATTTCCTGTTAATTCTGTGTCCCTGCTTCACTCGTGGCCCCTTTTCCCACCCCCTGGAGCTGCGCTCTCACGCCCTTTGGACCGCTGAGCAGTAGGGGGCGCTCTGCCGGTGAGAGCCGACTTCACGTGCCCCGGAGATCCTGCCCTGGGTGACCTGGAACCCTCTCACCATCTGCCTAAGAAGGCAGGGGTCCAGGCCCGGAATGTCTCCCACCCCGTTCTGCTTCTAACCGCAGCGGGTCCTAACCCCAAGCGGACAAGGGTCCTCGAACCTACTGGAACTACAGGCTGGCTTCGGCAGCTTTCCCCAAGGGAGAGCGTGCATAGCTTTCCTGGGGGCTTTTATTTATTTATGTTTTATCTAATTTGATTAACTAATTAAATATTATTTTTCAGAGGGAGAGAGACAGAGTGAGAGCGGGGGAGGGGCAGAGAGAGGGACAGAGAAAGAATCCCGAGCAGGCTCCACAAGGTCAGCGCAGAGCCTGATGCGGGGCTCAGTGCCACGAACCGCGAGATCATGTGTGACCTGAGCTGAGATCAAGAGTCGGATGCTTAACCGACTGAGCCACCCAGGCACCCCTCTTAGGCTAGATTTTAAGAACAGTATCTTGTCTTTTGGGAAGACAAGATAGCTTTATCTTTAAAGCTTTTAGCTTTATCTTCTGTTGGGTTCTTTCTGCTCTTCCCGCTTGAGAACCTTGACGCGGAATTTCTTTTTAAAATACGTTCACTTAAATTTAAAAAAAGTGATCGATGAAACAAACATGAAGAGAGGATACAGGTGGCCCTCAGGTGGAACACCAATTGGAAAGATGCGTTTGAATGACTAGGTTTCATTTCCTTTTCTCTTCTCCTGCATGACAAGCTCTGGGAAATACTGGTTCACACTGTTGAGGAACAGGAGATACTCGAACCTAGAACTGGTAGGTGAAAAGTCAAAAGCTACGTGGGACCAGAAACCTAGTTTCTTGCTTCCCACATTAGGGTTGTGCCCGACTGTTATCCATACGACAGCTTCTTGGGAATTCGGAAAGGGGATCCTGACCTCCAGACGCTTCATCTAATGGAAAATTGTCATAATACACAGATTCTGTCAGGTCAACGCACTTTACTGCCGTCTGCTGGAAAGCTGTAGTAATAAATACATCCATCTACGATGGATGTGATGTTACCAGCACCCCTTTCAGTGTCTGTGTCCTTGAGCAGTGCTCAACCTGCCCAACTGTACACGGCAGCAACCCTGACGGGCCTCCCACCTGCCCCAATCTCACCTTGAGCTTTGGCAACCGCTTGATGGTTTTAAGAGGTCGTAGCACCCGGAGGACTCGGAGGGACTTAATTGTGTTGATGTCCTTTCCTTTGCTGTTGCCACTGTGGAGGGACGTTAGGGTACGGAGAGGGGAAAAGAGGGAGCAGAAGTCAGTCTGGGTGGGGGGTGGCCCACAACTCCACGTGACCCTGCCCCCTCAGGCCCAGGAGTCTGGGGTGAGCCTGGCACCGGCCTGCCCTTGCTGGGGAAGAGTGGTGAGCACCCCTGCTGTGTTTGGGCTCAAGAGGGAGCCAGCAGACGGCCTTCTGTGGTCCTGGTCTCAGGACTTGTTAAGGGCCCTCCACCACTTGGCTGGGCCTGTGTAACTGCATGGGGTGGCCCTCAGACCCAGCATGGGGCGGCTGGTGGCACCTGTGGGCTCTCATTGGTGCTGGAGAGCGGGATTCCCTGCCTCCCCTCCCAAAGGATCCAGGAACGAGTTAACGTGGCCCTCCCTCGATATTCCCTGAGCCCGCGCGAAAGCAAAGAACCGGGACGTCAGAGGCTGATGTTGAACCTCTGCCAGGGTCTCAGGCCTCATTCTTCCAGGGTCTCTTAACCCATCTTTTCTACGGGGTTCAGTGCAGGGTCTACTGGACCGGGGCCCTCGCCGTACAGCCCCTGCAGAGGCCGTGATACCCTTAGCCAACCATGATTCAGGTCCCCCAAAAGGAGGGCATCGGGTGCGGCCATCAGAGGCCTGCGGTTAATAGAACTCACCACCCGCCAGTCGCCCAAGCCAGAAACCCGGGTCCTGTTCAGCTTTCTGTCCTCCATCCCCCGTGGGTTACCCTCCTGACCTCTCCATCATCGTCCCTGGCCATCGTCTTGTGCTGGCGTCCCACTACCCATTTCCCAGCTCCCCCCCCCCCACCCGCTCCCTGTCTCCCTCTCCTTCCACCTTTTCCGCACACAGTGGTTCAAAGCCAATGACCATGTCACTCTCCTTCTCAGAATCCTTCTGGAGAAATCTGAATGCCTAGAACTGCAAGCTTTTGGCTCGACATTCAAGGCTCTTCAAAACCTAGCCCAACTTACCTTGCCTTTGCATTCCCATCGACTGCTACACACCCCAAGCCCCAGCCAGACTCTTTGCCTCTGTTTGTTTTTGCACCTACTGTCCCTGCTGCTAGAAATGTCCTTCTGCCACCTGCCCGTTCCCAGGACTATGTGGCCTTCGCAGCCAAGTTAAGTGGCCCCTTTATCCGACAGCCTCCCCTGATTGCCTGCGGTGCTACCAGACCCTACTGCTGTTTCAGAATCATCTTTGCTTCGTCTTTGGCTTCTGGCTTTAGAGAGAGAACTTCTCAAAGGCTTAAACTGTGACCTATTCTTCTACGGTTCATTTTCCCTTTGATCTTGGTTCTTGTCCCAGCTCCCGCCGTGTGCCTGGCGTGTGATCTCAGGACACACGTGAACGGATCCAGATGAGAGTTCTTTGAGGGTCTCCTAGCGAACATCTCCCCAGAGTTACCTCGTGGGTCAGGTGTAAAACTCCCAGAGACCCCTCCCGTGGTGTATCTGGATACAAACCCCCCCACCCCCCTTTTTTAAAGATCTCTTTTCTCTTCATTTTTCAGGGAATAAAGAGCGGGAGCTGGACTTAACCCTGCGGGGCACAGCCGTGCTCCAGGATTCAGCTGGAACATGTTTTTCCCTTGTGAAACCCAAAGTCACCGTTATCTCAAGGCCGTGCCCCTGAAATACGAGATGCACGTCAAGAGAGCCACTGAGATGATCTGAAGCAGGACAGGGACACAATTTGGATCGCACGGGGAAACGGCTATTTCTTCCCCAAGTGTCTTTCAGGCCTTTTGCTTTGGGGAGAGCGGAAGTCTCCGTACTAAAACATCAAGCAAGGGGGCATCTAGGTCGTAAGCGGGACCGGCTAAAATCCTGAAGTGCCGAAGGCCTGACATTTGGAAGCAGGACCCCCGTGGGCAGATCCACTCCTCGGAAAGTGACTCCCCGGCCATCAGGGGGCCCTCTCTCCCAGAAGGCGCTGTGTGCCCTCTGGCCAGGCTGAGAGGCAATCTTGTTTACGGAGGCACTGAGGAGTGTTCCTGGCGGGTTGGCTCCTGAGCATATGCAGGAGTGGCTTGATCAAGGCGTTCTCACAGAAAACCACCCGCGTTTTGAACCACTTTGCTGAGAGTGTGGATGTTCTTTCTCCCTTCTCCCACCCTTCTCCCATCTCGGGGTCTGGACATGCTTAGTCCTTCGGGAGTCACCTCTCCGTGCTTGTCTGCCTTGCTGAAGGGAGCCCCTGGGGAGGCCCCCCCTCCCTCACGTCCCTTCTAATCTCTGCCAAGAACCAGACTAATGGTGCGTTGCAATGGGAAGCAGTTGCCAAGACCCCTGAGGGCTCCCCTCCCTGGGGAGAGACCGAGGGGGGGGCTCTGGTCACTGCAAAAAACAGGACAGCAGCAAGGACACGAGGCCATGGAAAGAGGCCCAGAACCAACGTGGCTGCACCAGAGCACGGAGAACGAGAGACGAAATGAGAGAGAGAGAGACAGAGAGAGAGAGAGAGACAGAGAGAGAACTTTACCGTGTACTGCTCCTGGTGAGGTGGCGTTGGTGGGAGAGACAGATCGTAAGCGGCCTCAGAAGAGAGAACACAGAGCACACACATACACGCACGCGCCCCTGAGCGCCCCCTGCCCCACCCGGGCACTGGGTTGGGGCGGGGGCGGCAGCCCCAGGCTTGCGGCTCTGACCGACGTCCATCCTTCCATCTGGAAGCCCCTGTTCGGTCCCCTGCCCTCGGCAGGCTCCCAGCACTGCCCAACCGCACCGAGAAAGCCAAATTTCCAAGTAGCTGGACAGCCAGAGAGTCGTCAACTGCCGAAGGCGAATGCGCCCCTGAAGGTCACTGCCAAGAGCTGGAGAAAGAAAGCCCTTTCCTCCAGAGGTCCCGGGGCTGGGAGGTTTTAGAATGGCTTGCCAGTTGGGAGCTTTGGAGTCGGGAGCACCAGGGTTTGGACCCCAGCTCTGCCTCTAAGGACCGTCCTCATCTGCAAAACAGACCTGGGGGATTCTGGTGCTTGACACGCAACAGCCACGGCCTTGCCTGGACCCCCTACGTGACGAGGGACAGGGAGGTCAGTGGAGGGTTCCGATGCGGGCTGTGGTTAGAGCCTGCTCTCAGGAGTCCCGAGAAAACGCGAGCCTAGACGAAGCCACCTTCGCACAACTCCTCTCTGGCCTCAGGCTCGGCCTCGGTAGGACCCTCCGACCATGGCGGGAGGTCGAGGCCGAGAGAGCCGACCGCGTCAGCGAATGGAAGCCTTGCCGCCGGGCGAGCACTGTCCGGGATCCCCCTCCCGCTGCCCCTCTCGAACTTGGTGGTGTTTCTAACAACGGAACGGCTTAAATGCCTACGAATATTCCCGATGGGGTTTTTCCTCCCCCGCCCCCCTTCTTATTCTATCTCAGGGGTTCTCAAAGCCCAGCGTATCTAGGAATCGCTGCGGACGTGGAATCGTGTCACTTCTCCTTCGTGGACGGCTGACAGATCTTTCAAGGACGGTGACTCCTGCCTCACCCGCTGACTTCGGGTGTGACCTGGGAGTCTTCCGAAGGTCCCCGTGCCTGTGGGAAGGTGGCACCGTTATGTCTGTTTTCCAGATGAGGAAGCTGAGGCCCAGAGCGGGGGAGCGACCTGCCCAAGGTCACCCAGCGAGATTCAAGCCCCGGTTCGTGTATCTCGGGCTCAAATCTTCTCTCCGTTTTAGCGCACGCAAGAAAAATAATGCCTTCGGTGCAGGGGCTGTTTTGAGGGTAGGATAAGAAAGGTGGCAGCCTGAGGGCTCCTCCTTTGGCTTCCCGGCAGTTTGGCTGCCGAGCATGCAGGAGTGGCTTGATCAAGGCGCTCGGCCAGCGGTGCCGGCCTGCCCTGAGGGAGGAGGGGCGGCGCCAGATGGACTCTTGGCAGTGAGGGCAGGATCGTGATCCGCCAGCTGCTGAGAAGTGTCAGGTGGCCGCCCCGACGCATGGGCACAGAGCATGATATCATGTGTGATGGCTCATGAGATGCTGTGTTAATGGCGGTCACGTGGACACGGCACGCAGTCTGTAGAAGGAGCAGGACACACACACACACACACACACACACACACACAGATCTGGGTGAGATGCAGGAGGGGTGGAGACCGTCAGCACAGCTTCGACACATCCCTTGGAGGACCACAGGGATCGTTCTCCCACATCCGAGACGGGGCCACAATCACAGCGCTGAGGCAGAATCCTTGCCTCCACCCCAAAAGGCCGAGCAGGCTCGTGTCCCCTTCCCCCGACTCTCGAGGAACCCAGGCTGGCTAGGCCGTCAGGTGCCATCCGGCTCACTGGTGGAAGCTTCCAGGTTCAGGGCTGGGACGCGGGCAGCAGCCCTGAGTCTGACAGCCGAGGCCCACAGCAGCCATCCTGCCAGACTCGCTTCCCTTCACACGCCCTCTGGGCCTCAATTTCCTCATCTGCAGAATGGGGATCACGAGACAGCTTCCCACAGGAGGCGGTGGTGAGGGGTTTTCTATTTTATGGGGAAACCGAGGCACGGAGCAGGCTAAGGGACCTGCACACTGGACACAAAGCGGACAGGCTTCCAGGAACCTCTTTCTAAAGCAATGAGACTACTCTAACACCTGTTTGGGGTTCTCAGCCCTGTCTCTGAGGAGATGGCACAGGGCAGATAAACTGAGGTAAAGGACCAGGGAGAAAGGGAAGCAGAGGACTCTGGGGTTGGGCACTCAGGCTAAGACCCCCACGTCTGCCAACGTTGACATCCATGTAGTAACAAGGAAAGGCCATAAGCAAAGTCCTTACAGGGACTTTCTCAGGCAAGAGGCCAGAACCCTGCAGCCAGGAGGAGGATTCTGAAACGTTTCCGGGGAGGAAAGCAGCAGCCTGGGGGCTCCTTGTCTGGCTTTTTGGCGGATTAGCCCCGGGCATGCAGGAGCGGCTTGATCAAGGTGCTTGGCCAGTTGCACCAGGCCTGCAGCCCTGCCTTGAAAGAGAGATGGCGGCACCCGATGGAGTGTCTGCCGCAAGGGTGTGGCAGGGGGCCCGAGGGTCCGCCTCTCCCACCCCTATGGCCACCATAGACAGGTGCTCCTGTGACGGTCAGCTCTTCCAAAACCCCGCGAGAGTTGCCGGCCCTTGTCAGGATCCCACTGGCAAAATCTCACATCCCCCAGCTCCTGTGAGATCTGCGAGCCCATCGAGGCTCATAGGATGCCCTTAAATCCCAGTCTGGACCTTTTCCTTGCATAGGGATTAAAAAAAACACCAAAACCCAAAACAAGAAGCCAAACATTCAAAACAGGGATTTTTCAAGGTCACGGGCTGGCTGGCTTTGTGCCTGAAGCAACTTCGCAGAAGCAGCTGAAAAGATTCGCTACAAACGTGCTGCCAGATTTCTGTGAGTTGGAGGCTCGTTTCGAATGCCCTTGGATAACTTCATATTTAAAATGAAAATTCAAAACAAAAATCAGCTCCCTCCAGCAGATTCTTTTGCAACACAAAGAATCCACTCTGCGGATTGATTTTTGGTGGAAAAAATAATTTTGATTTTGCAGACTGCAGAGACTAATTGTAGCTTCGGGGATCCTAGAAACAGCATATTGTGAATTACCAGCTCTTTATGGCCAAAGTCCGTCCTATGGTTGAAAGCCCCCGGTCTTTCGGAGGCTACCCCTTCCCCAAACTGTGAGGCCAAACTGGGGGGTGGAGGTGGGGCGGGGGAAGGGGGGGGTAGGGAGGGGGAGGCTCCTTCAGCACTGAAGCATTTGCTGCGGACAGAGGTCTGGGAGGAAAGCGCCAAGGTCAAGGGTGAGCTGACGCGTCAGTCGCCACTTTTTCTGTGCTACACCCAGTGGTGGCCGCGGAGGGCAAAATTCACCACCCAGGGCACAGCTGGCCAAGCGGTGGTTGTGTGTGGGCAGGGGGATGTGGCCGACAGGTGCTCACCCCTGTCCCTGTCCCCGCCACCTCCTGAGCCCTAGGAGACTTGGGGACTGTTGGAAAGACCTCATCCTGGAGGGCTCGAGGAAGTATGGAAGAGGCACCCGCCCAAACTTGCCCTCCCTTGTCACAAAGACCACCGCTGCTCCGAGTATAGTGGGGATCGGGTCTCCTGATGCCCGAGCGTATGGCGAAGGGTCCGCCTTCTCCAGGCCACACAGCCCAGGTTACGTGGATGGTCAGGCCCACGTCACCGGAAGATAAGGGCCAGGGCCCGGGGAGGGGGAGAGAGAGTGAGAGGGAGAGACAGAGGGACAGGGAGGGAGAGAGAGAATATGAACGAGACAGAAGGACAGAGGAGACACATGACACATGCTGAATGGGCTGGGTGGGCAAAGAGAAACAGAGAGACACAGAAAGTGATAAACAGAGAAGAGAAAATGGGGGGGGGAAGGAGAGAGGCACACAGAAAGAGGGAGGGAGGGAGGGAGAGAAACGGAAGGGGAAAGAGCCAGGGAGGCAAGTCAGAAGGAAGAGGAAAAAGGGGAAAGGGGAAGAAAGACACAGAAGCAGGGCAGGGCAGGGGATCCGAGACAGAAAACAGAGACAGACAGTGGTGGAGACACAGGTAGGTTATCTCGGCGGGGGGGGGGGGGGGGGGGCAGATTCATTCTAGCCTGAGGGAGGTAAGACGTTTTGGCTCTTCTGAGTTGAAATTTTCCCTGGACCTAGTGTGGGGCCCTCCAGCCACCTTGGAGGAATCGCTCAAACAGCTGACACAGGGAGGGACGACTGTATTTCGTTACCTTCTCATATATACTTCAAAGATCTTTAAAATAAAAATTTTTTTTAACATTTATTTTTGAGAGAGTGAGACAGAGCACGAGTGCGGGAGGGCCAGAGAGGGTGGGGGGGGGGGGGACACAGAATCCGAAGCAGGCTCCAGGCTCTGAGCTGTCAGCACGGAGCCTGACGCGGGGCTCGAACTCACGGACCGCGAGATCATGACCTGAGCTGAAGTCGGACGCTTAACCGACTGAGCCACCCAGGAGCCCCTAAAAATCTTTTTTTTGAAGAAAACTGGTGCTATCTTGATAGGAAAAAAATTGTATCGTTTGTATTTTATATTTCTCCAAATTCCAAGGAGGCGAAATTTTCTTCATTTTCACTAGTTGTCAGCATTCTGCAAAATTTCTGTTTATATCCCTTCCCTTGCCCACTTATCTACTGAGTTTCAGGTTTCTTAGTGATTTGTAACTGCTTTTTACATATGAAGGCCATCGATTCCCTGTCTTATTTGTGGCCATCTTTCTCCCCTCATTCGCTGTGCATTTTACTTATTTCACTTTTTAAAAGTGTTGACCGTTTTAATAACGTAGCCACACTTTGGATTTTTACAAAATCTCTTCGACTGCTCTAATACTGAAATAATCATTTAAAAAAGGGGGGGGGGAGGCGGAGGGAGTGAGGAAGAAGGAGAGAGAAAGGAGACGAGGTGGAAGACGAGCAAACCTAGAAAGAGGAAAAGAGAGTAGAAGGAAAAGGGGAAAGGGGGTGGGAAGTCTGGCCAGAGTCAGAAATACAATCAGCCCCGGGACCCTCGTCGTAGGGCTCCAGAGGCTTGGAGCCATCCGGAACCCTGGAACTTTCTTGCTGTTCTGACACAACTTGACCGTATTGTGTCCCCAGGGGAGAATCCGAGCGTGGCCCGCTTTGGTCCTTAAATTGGAAAGGAGCCACCGCTCTGGCCTCCTGACAAACGGAGTCTTCACTATTGGGTTGGGGGGCCATTCAAGGACCCCGAGAGAAGGACGCGAGGGAGCAGAGGCACGAGGGAAGCCTCTGATTTCTCACTGTGGGGGTGAGGCGGGTGGGAACCCCTCTGAGACTTTCCTTTCTGGGACTGACCCACTGCGGTGGGCACACACAGGGTCTGCCAAGAAGACTTGGGGGTGAAGGGCCGGCTAGGTCTCCTCAACCTGCCCCAAATGTCTAGAACTTAAGGCACGCACTGCCGAGTTCGCTCTCGGGGCCCTAAGACCTCGCGGGTGCTCAGCCCTTGGGTACCACCTTGAAATGCTTCCCAGAGCTCAGGAGCCATCTTGGAATGGGTCCCCACAATTTGGGTGCCATCTTGGAGAGAATGGCTGCCCGGCCCTTGGGTGCCATTCTGGGATGGCTACCCAGGACCCAGGGGCCATCTCGGAGTTGCACAACGATGCATGGCCTTTCAGAGGGCAGAGAGTCTTAGGACCTGCCGGGACACGTGAAGGACACACAAGGGGAGTCACCAGGTCCACAACTATTGAGCCTGCAGACACAGGGTTGGGGGGGGGGTCCGAATTCTCATGCACATTCGTTTCCTGATTTTCTTTTTAGGGGGTCTCAAAGAGACAGCGGTTGGGGTGGAGCTTGTAGAGCAGAGGGAAGATGAAATGTCCCGGCGGGGCTATTCTACTGAAAGCAGCGAGCGAGGGGCCAGTGACGTGGCTGCGCGAGGAGGTAGAAGGTGGGGTCCCTTCTCTTCCTTCCTCCACAGGGGACGTCATGCAAAAGCCAGTCGAAGCTCTTCCTGGCGTAGCATGCGGATGTCCCCCCCGCCCCCCACCTCCCAGAGCCCACTCTCCCGTCTCTACGCCCTGAGAACACGTTCCCTGGTCCAACGGGCAGCCCCTGGCCGGGGGCGGGGCGCAGAGAGGCAAGTGGAAACCTCAGGAGGAGACTTACGTGAAGGCAAAGGCCACCAGGGCCCCACTGACCACTATGAAGTCGAGAATGTTCCAGAGGTCGCGGAAGTAGGCACCCTGGTGCAGGACGAGCCCCAGGTCGATCATCTAGGGGTGAGAAGAGACGGTGCTCGGGTCCCTCGTCCCACTTGGGGGAGCAGTCCCCACCCTTCCAGTCTCTGGGGGAAGGGCACCAGGAGGGGACACGCGGAGGGGAGCCCAGTGGACCTCCCCATCTCACGAAGGGCAGTTCTAGCCTGCTGGTTCTCAGGTCCAAACCTCGATGCCTCCCCTTCACTCCTCTTTGTCTCGTTCCCCCACGTGGAATTCACCAGGAAGCCTGCCAAGAACCTGCCCACCTTCTCCACCACCCTGGCCTGCCCCCCACCACCCTCTGCCCGGCCCAGTACAATCGCCTGCTCCTAGCTCTCTCAGCTCCCACCCGCTCCGCCCCTCCCTCAAGCGCATCCTCCCCAGCGAGGCCAGAGGGTGCCCCTGGCATGGGCAGGAGTCAAGTTCCTCCTCTGCCCAGAGCCCTCCATGGCTCCCACCTCACTTGGGCTAAAAGCCAAAGTTCTCCCCGTGGCCCACAAGGCCCCGCCGGATCTGTCCCTGTCACCTCCCTGCTCTCATCTCTCCGCCCTGGGTTCTCCACTCTCCTCACTCACTCCTTCCAGTTCTCACCGCTGCTCCAACACACCAAGCGTTTCTAATCCCCCTGGGGAAGCCACCTGCGCCAGGGTGGCATTCTTGAGAGTGAAGTTTCCCTTGGATCTTGGCTCTCTCAGCACTCACCTTGATCACCATCTCAAAGGTAAAGACGCCTGTAAAAACGTAGTCAAAATACCGTAGCACCTGTAGGGGATCAAAGCAAAGGGGCAGCAGATCACTGGCTTGCTCCAGCAGAGTCCCCAAGGAACAGACTCTCCAAGCAGAGGGGGAAACACGGCTGCCACATACAGTTGGGCAGGGTGGGCACTGTACAACGGCCCCTCCCACCCCGTCTCATAGTGCAGATTAGTACGTTGTGTATGAAACTGTCCAGCAGATGGCAGAAAAGTCCTAACGAAACCACTCAGGGTGGTTTGCTTACCCACGGGAAGGGCGCCTTTTTTTTTTTTTTTTTAAATTTGCCCAAAGCTCAATATAAAGGAAAGGTGATCTTAGGGACGTTCAGGGAGGACTGCAACTCTGCTGGCGACCGGTCTGACCTCCCCACGCCCTTGACCTGCTGGGTCTCCGAGGTGAGAAGTCCTAAACATGACCGGCCTTCTAAGCCAGACACTTTGGGGGGGGGGGGGTCAAACTCACCACCGTGGTCTCCCCCAGCAGATCTGCGGCCACATCTTCACCATGGTGGGGGGATTCTCCCCGCACCCCTCCCTCCCCCCACTCCCTCGTGAGGGGCCAGAGCTGGGTGGTCTCCGCCTGGCTGAGCGACCGCCTGCAGCCTGGCCCCTCTCCAGGCCATGCCATAGCACGGCTCTGGTGTGGCCTTGGCAGGAGGATGTGGTTATGCTGACACAGCAAGTGCACGTTGGAAGGGCTGATATTTACTGAGCACCACCACCAGAGGGCGCCCGTGAGCACCGCACTCCGGTTAGGGTCCTTCTCTGCCCTAGAATCCTCTACGGCTCCGATCTCACTTGAGGTAAGAGCCAAAGTCCTCCTGGTGGCCCCCGAGGCCCCGAACGACCTGCCCGGTCACCTCTATGCCTTCACCTCCACTCACCGTCCCTTGTTCACTCTACACCCGTCACTCTGGGCGTCTTCACCGCAGGGCCTTTGTACAGGTGGCTACCTCTGCCTGGAATGCTCTTCCCCATGTCCTGCCTGATTCCCTCTTTAAGGCTTGGCTCAACTCTCACTTGCTCGGCGAAGCCTTCCCCTACTGCCTGTTTAAAGTCCTACTTCCTGGCGCTCGCAGTTTTCCTCACCAGACCAACCACCCACCCCTGCGAACGATTCGTTGTAATTTGTTATAGTCATCAGTAACCTCATCGTCCACGTTCCTGACCTGAGGTCAGCCCCACGCGGCCAGGGACGTTTGGCTATGCCTGTAGTGTCTCCAGCTCATAACACAGGCTCAAGCATACAGTTGGCACTCAAGAAATGTTTGCGGAATGAATGCATGGGTAGCTGGAAGGGTCCTGGGGATCTGTGTGGTCACACCTCACGTTCCCGTTACGCGTGGGGCTTGAAGGGCCATCAGGGCCCAGAGTGGCCAGGATGGCTGGCTCCCTGAGATGGGGGGGTGGCAGGTGCAAGGGGCTGGAAGGATCTGGGTGCAGAGAGAGCAGTTCAGGTGCACCGGGCAGAGGGCTCAGCAGGGCCAGAGGCCTGGCGCTCTGTGAGCTGGGAACCATCTCCTACCCTGTCAATCCTTGACGTTTAGCTCTCTGCGTGGCACATACTATTTGCTCATTAATTGCTAAATAAAGCAATGAATGGAAAGCAGAGAGGGGGTGCCTGGGTGGCTCAGTCAGTTAAGCGTCCGACTTCGGCTCAGGTCACCATCTCACGGTTCGTGAGTTCGAGCCCTAGGTCAGGCTCTGTGCTGACAGCTCGGAGCCCGGAGCCTGCTTTGGAGCCTGTGTCTCCCTCTCTCTCTGTCCCTCCCCCACTCGCGTTCTGTCTCTCTCTCCTTCAAAAATAAATAAACATTAAAAAAAATTAAAACAAGAAAAGAAAAGCAGAGAGGAAAAAAGGAATGAGGGGAGTGGGGGAGGGGCAGGCCAGGTGGTCAGGGGAATCAACTTCTGGAGAACTGAGGGGTTGTGAGTTCGAGCTCCCACGCTGCGTGTGGAGATTACTCAGAAATAAAATCTTATCAAAAAAAAAAATTCTGGAGAACCGAATTAAGTCGGACAAGAGGAAATCAAGGAAACCGAGAGACCAATAAATCAGGTTTGACTGTCTCGGATGTGCCGATCCTTTGCCCTATGCAAATGACAATTTCCTGTGGCTCGGTTTACTCCAAGCAGGTGCTCGGGCTCATTTATCCCAGGGAAACGCAGATCAAAGTCCCAGAGAGCCTCTGCGTCATACCCACCAGGTCGGCCAAAGGAGTCTCCAGGCCCCAAGGTTGACAAGCCTGGGGAGCGGGGGAGGGGGTGGGGGGGCACGAGGTTGGGTGACAGAAGAGAGGCACAGAATTATTCCATCTGTTTTCATGTCAGAAATGAGCAACAACACCCAACTCTAGCGCCTAAGGGTGCCCAAGCCGGTGGGAAAACTAGAGTAGCTAAGCTCGTTCCAGAAGGGTGGTCCCTTCTGGTTACCGCTAGGGTTGGGTTATCCAGTGTGGACCCTTGGGGCTGGCGCATTCCCCTCGCGGGGGCTGCCCTGTGCCCCTGAGGGGGCCGAGCACCCCTCTGGATGCCAGTAGTGCCCCGTCTGCCCACCCCAAGTCGTGACAACCCAAATGTGTCTCCGGACGTCCCGGGATGTGAACCCTGACTTCAGAGGGAGGGAAAGGGGGCACTGAGGAGATGTGCCCGGTGTGGGGGGTGGTTTTGTTTCACTTCCTGCCCCGTGGGGGAGGGGGTCCCCGGGCATCAGCTGGCCGTGTGGGGCCACAGTGCCCTTGAAGAGGGGAGGGCTTCGAGGAGAGAAGTTTCAATTGCAAGATGCAGCAGGCAGGGGCCGGGATAAGGCTTTGCAGACGCCCCATGGGGCTGGTCCGAGCCCCGCCGGGCTCCCTCAGCTCCAGGAACCGCAGCGGTACCCCCGCCAGTGACAGAGCCTTCTCTGACCTCCTAGAGTCTGCAGGGGGGTTGCTGACCGCTCCTGGGACACCCCCTCCCGGACCTGGCTCCCTGCAGTCCCCGGGGGTGGGGAGAGCTGGCCGTAGAGAACAGAGCGCAGCCTCAGCCCTGCCCTGGTGCTCGTTTCTTCCGGGAGCCGTGTTCTAATTATTTCCTTCCAGCTCCCCCCTCGGGTCCCCAGGGGCCCTGCCAGGCCTGCAAAGGAAGGGAAAGTGCAAGGTAAGCTGCTGTCCGGCAGGCTTGATTTATGGGGCTTGCCAGCCTCACCAGGCTCCTAACCTACTTAGCGAGGGCGGCAGGGCCTGGCTCCCAGCGGAAAATGTGCCCCTGGCTCCGGGCAGGGGGGCAGCGATGGGGGGGGGGCAGGAAGGAGCTGGGGAAGGAGGTTCTGCCACCGGTGTGGAATCTGCCAGGCCCTCGCTTCTCAGTGCCTCACTTTCCCCTCTCAACCACAGGCACGTGCCCATTCTTGCTGGGCAGGACTTAAGGGGAGCCATGCGCACAGTAGGTGCTCAAAAAACGGACACAGTTGAGGGAAGCAGAAGGAGCGACAGGGGAGGCAGCATTGGGATTCTGCCGTGTGATCTCGGCCAGGTCACTGAACCTGCCCGAGCCTCAGTTTCACCATCTGTCCAATGGGGATACCTGGGAGAGCTTACATGTCAAGTGCCGGGGCTTGTGCTCTGAACACAACCACCACTCAGTTATCAGGAACCGTTAGCAGACCCTGCGCCCCTAAAAGGAGAGCCTTACAGCTCTCCAAACAGCTGAAAGTGTTTCTGCGTCAAGAGAGTTCTTTCTTTCACGGTTCCTGGGCGGCTCAGTCGGCTAAGCGTCCGACTCCGGCTCAGGCCACGATCTCGCGGTTCGTGGGTTCCAGCCCCTCGTCGGGCTCTGTGCTCTGAGCCCGGAGCCGGCTTCGAGGTCTGTGTCTCCCTCTCCCTCTGTCCCTCCCCCACTGGCTCTCTCTCTCTCTCTCCCCCTAAAAATAAGCACGCATTAAAAAAAAAAAAAAGCATCGTCCTTTCTTTCAAAGCTCGTGTCAAAGCCAAGATCAAAGCCAAGAAGTCTGTTGGGTGAGACCCGGCGGCCGAGGGGATACCTGTGGAGCACCCCTGCCTGGGTACTCCCTACGTTCCAGGCAGAGGGTGCGCACCCCCACCTAACGCCAGCCTCGCTCCCCCTGCCCGGGATTTCAGCAACTTCCGGCCCCTCCTGCCCTCGGCCGCCTTTCCCCCACCAGGTGCACAGTCACCACTTCTTCGAGGGACGTCCCGCCCCCAAGAGCTTACGCGACCAATCAGGGCTTCCCCGCCCCACCGGAAGCCGTGGTGAGACCAGGGCTGCGCCCAGGGGTACCCCTGACATTCCTTCCAGCCTGGCTGGCGGCGTTGAGGACGCAGGGGAAGGTGGCCCGTAGCAGAACGGCCCGGCCAGGAGGGCGCCCGCGGAGCGGGACTCACGTTGTTTCGCGGTGCGTTGGGCTGCACGGGATCCTCAGCCGCCAGGGCGATGCTGCTCATGGCAATGACCATGAGGATGCACATCTCAAAGTAGCGCAGGTTCAGGATGTAGTGGCACAGGCGGCGAAGGCTGTGGGGACAGGTGGGTGTGCAGGGGTCCACTCAGACTGTGGGCTCCCAAGCCCTTTCCTCCTGTAATCTCCTTCTGTCACCTGCCACCACCTGAGCTCTCTGACTCCCAAGGTTCTATACCCCACCCAGTGTCAAGATCTTCCCCCTGGGGGCCCTCTCGGGGGTTCATGGAGCCCCAAGAAGGTGGCGGGGGGGCCCTCGGCCAGGGAAGATAGTCACAGGCCCTGTGGATAGGTTCCTTTCACTTCCAAACAACCCTCTGGGAAAATCTTGATTCCCGGGACGAGTTGAAGAAATACTGTTCTTGATTCTGCAGGAGACGAAAGGGTCTTTTGTGCATAAAATACCCTATGG
Organism: Lynx canadensis; assembly: GCF_007474595.2. NCBI lineage: Eukaryota > Metazoa > Chordata > Mammalia > Carnivora > Felidae > Lynx > Lynx canadensis. The sequence goes on from NC_044304.2 coordinate 9,176,918, forward strand.
TCAAACAAAATTGGGAAATTCTGGGTTAAAAAGATTTCTTTCTTTTTCTTTCTTTCTTTCTCTCTCTCTCTCTCTCTCTCTCTCTCTTTCTTTAATTAATTGAGTGACCTTAGGCAAGTTACTTATCCCCTGTGCCTCAGTGCCCTATCTGTGAAATGGCCGTAATAATGGTGCCTACCTTACAAGAATGTGAGGCTCCGAAGAGTTAATATATGCCTGGCACATAGTAAGGGCTCCAGAAAAATCAGCTACTGAAATGATTCATCGCGGGCCTTATCAGAGCCTTTGATGGGGTACTAGGATAACACTTAAGTACTTAACCTCTTAAGTGGAGCTAATAATATTAATAAATATGTCACAAAGTTGTGTGAAGGGCAGCAGGGCTGAGTGGTTAAGAACAGGGATGCTGGCGTCAGTCTGTTTGGGCTCTCCCACTTGCTTGCTGTATGAACTCGGACAGGTGACTTCACCTCTCTGGGCCTCAGTTTCTTCATCTGTTAAATGGGCACACACATAGTACCAATCCCATAGGGTTATTATGAGAATTTTTTTTTTCCCAGTTTGTAAAGCACTCACAACCGTGCCTGGCACTAAGTGCCACATAAGTGTTTCCCTAACAAAATAGATAGTTTCAACCAAATAAAAAAGGAAGCACGCAGAGTGAGACTCAAGAGTCTCAAGAGGCAGGTTACAGAAAGCAGTTACCGCCCGATTTATGTGACGTGAGTTTTCTTGGTCAGGAAGCACTTTGAGGGACCAGGGTTTCAAGAAATAGCCTTCGGAAAAACGCAACCCTCCATCAACCACCGTGACACGCATGTGATAAGTCTCTCCCCTAAATAATCTTTCCTCCTCAAGGATGCCCAAGACAAAGGGCTATGGAACTCAGAGACCATCTGCCTAGAATCCAAATCCTTGTGGAGCAGAGGTTAGGAGCCAGAGCTCAGGGACCAGGGCCACCAGGTATGACGGTACAGGTTGCGCACTGCACAAGGCAGCCGTGTCTTAGGGGTGCCTCTCACTTACAGACCGTGTAGAGTTGAATATTTATGACAAGGATTTCTAGCTGATGGCAGGGAGGGGTCTTCCCCCCCCCCCCCAAATCAGTACTTTATGAGAAATTTCTCTCTTACAGGACTTAGGAAGAGAGCATCCGTTTCTCATCTGCTCAAACACCCCCTATGGGACTAATCGTGATCTGGGAAGCAACTCTCCCCATTACCCTCCACTGGGCCTGCCCTCTGGCTTGACTTCGAGTGCCCCAGTGGGAGCCCCAGGCCCCCTGCCCTGGCCACAGGCCATACTCACGGGTTGGTTGTAGAGAGGATAAACATAGAGCTGTAGGGGGGCATGGGCTTGGGGCCGTCTTCCCCAGGGTCGTCTTCCTCCTCCTCCTTCTTCTCTTCCTCCTTTTTTGGCAGTGGGTCTGGGTTGGCGTTTTTGTTCACTGTGGGGACAAGAACCAACACAGGGCTCCCTCCGTGATTTCCCACAAGCCTCTGGGCTCCTGTCCACTCCCCAGGGCAGTGCCTACTATGTGCCAGGCACCACGGTATGTCGTTGAGTCCTCACGTGACCCTACGAGGTTTGTACTTGATAAGCTCCGTTTTACAGATGATGCAGCTGCGGCACAGAGAGGTGAAGTGACTTGCCTAAGGTCACACGGATTTGAACCTGGTCCCAGAGTGATCCCTGCACTCGACCACTCGATAGACAACCTTGAGTCTGGTGGGACCCTCACAGGATATTAACACAAACCTGCCCCCATTCATTTGGAGGCAGGTAACATGAGCCCCAATAGCCCCACTTTACAGATGGTAATACTGAGCTCTCTCTTCGTCAAACTGCAGGGTTTGCCCCCCATTAACACCTCTCTCTTGATTGGAAGCGTCCCTACCCTCCTGAGCGTTGATTCTGCAGCCTAACCTTGCTAGGAGTCTGTGGGCAGGTGGAGTGTCCCTGAGCCTCAGTATTTCCATCTGTAAAATGGGCATAGTGACCAGAGTCACCCTGTGGGACTGTGGTGGGCGTTTATTAAGCAGACTCACGGAAATCTCCTACACAGAACTGACAAGTAAGAGGAACCATCTAGTTACATCTAGTTCAGAAATAACAAACTCGGTGGGTCGTTTCTAAGTTCTTAGTGCTCCTCTGACCCCAATCTCACACGGTGGGGGGGTCTGGGGGTCAAAAACTGCCAGTCTCTAAACCACGAAAGGCTGTAAGTGTAAAACACACTGAATTTCTAAGACAGAGTACAAGAATAAGAACGTAATATAGACGATTAATCACGTGAAAAATACTGATCATAGGTTGAAACGGTGGCATTTTGGACAAATAAATAACACTCTGGGTTAAACGCAACTTATTATTAGAGTTCATTTCACCTTTTTCTTTTTTCTTTTTTACATCACTCCTTCCTCCCTCCTTCTCTCCCTTCTTTCTTTCCTAGAATGCTTCAAACTGCACACGTGGCCTGTGTCGCATTTCTTTTGGACAGCGCTGCTCTAGGGAATCATGTGAGGCCCCCTCAATTTCCATCAGAAGGATCCATGGTGGCTTCCCGGCTCCCCTCTGGGAATTTGGGATGCAGGCAATATCGCTAAACCCTACCGAGTTGCACAGATATTAACCCTCCCGGCAGTCCCGTGGGGGCGGGACCCACGTCTATGCCCATTCCGAGAGGAAGAAACCGAGGGCAGAGAGGTAGGCTCAACTGTCCAGGGTCCCCCAGCCAAGCCTCCGGGGACTGGGCCCGAGGCGGCCGCTCCGGGGACCCCGGGTGCCCCGCCCGGTGATGCGTGGAGGCGAGGGGGGCGGGGGTCTCACCTTGGACGACGGTGTGGTTGAGAGGGGGCGGGCAGGCCGGGGGGATGTCCACCGTGGTGTGGTCGGGTTTCCTGGCAGTCTTTGCTGAGTTGGTCTGTGTGCTGCTGGGGTTGGTGACGATAAGGCTGTTCTCGGGGGTCTTGGGGGGGCCGGGGTCGGACGGGTCCCCCGGGTTGTTGGGCGCCCGGCGCCCGGCGGCGTTCTGGGGGTTCGCGGCCACGGCAGGCGGTGCTGGCGCGGGGCCGGGGTCGGTGCTGTTTCCGGTCCTGGAGGGGCTCTGGGGCAGGCCGGGGCGGCCGAGGCTGTCGTGGGCGCCGGCCGACCCCGCGGTGGCCAGCTTGTTGTTCCTCATGTTGTCAATGTCCTCGGCCAGCGGCGGGTCCTGGCGGCCCAAGTCCTGCTGGATTGGCCGGGTGGTCGACAGGTTGGGGCCCGACACGGGGACCCCGGAGCCCTGGTTCTCTCTGTAGAAGGCAGGCCAACGAGAAAGGACCCGAAACGGAGTTAGAGGAATAGAACGCACGTTCTGGACCCCGCCCCAACTTTCTGCCAGAGCCTGCATTCAGCCTACAGGCCCCCCATTAGCTCCTGGGCAGGACTGGGGCGCACGGTGTTTTCTGGAGTGGCTAAAGGAGACACGGGGACACCATCCCTCTAGGGGTACAATTGCCTCGTGGCTTTACGTGCCTGCAGTGTTTACGTCCCCTCCCAAAATTCCGGTTTGGGGGAGCACTCAATACAGGCAAGTAAACAACATAAAAAATAACAAAAGTAATAACAGCAAACACCTCAGTAACACACAAGCTCGCAGGTGCCATTCTAAGCACTTGACTTCTAACCACCCGTGTCCTCAGCCCCGCGAGGCATAATGACTGGCACCGTTTTACAGATGAGAACACTGTAGCCCAGAGAGGTTAAGTCTGTTGCCCAAGGCCACACAGGTGGTAAGTGAACTGGGTAATTTTTCACGGGGATACAGGTGTGACGGGCAAAGGGCATCCCAGGCAGAGGGAACCCAGCCGGTGCAAGGGTCCAGAAGTGGGGACAGGCTTGTTGAGCTTCGGGAGGCTGGTGCGGCTGGAGGTGGAGAGGGAGGGAGATGCGGTGGGTAGGAGTCTGGTGCCTCAGTTACTCAAATAATTAACACTATGCAGATGGACACGAGAAGAAAAGAGCCTGAGCGTTCGGGGGCACGGGGGGAGGAGACAGAAATGTGAAGGGTCCCGGCTGATTTTCCACCTCGGTGCCCTCTGGGACATCAGCTCTGCGAGGCAAGTGGTTTATTTTTGTCTCTCTTGTTCACAGCTGTGCATCCAGCGTCAGAACAGGGCCTGGCACCCGGCACACGCTTGGCCGCTTCTCGTCGAATGGTCAACCAATGCCCCCATTTCTCAGATGAGGACACCGCGGCCCAGAAATCCCACAGGCCCAGACCGCCCATCGACCCCTGCCTCCCCCCATCTGCACACTCACCCCTAGCTTGCCAGACACCCCCCCAGGAGCCGTGGCCCCAGGGAGGGCGGCTGGGGTCTAGGGCCTGTCTGGTGCCTCCTCGGCTGGCCCCAGCTCCGCCCGCCTGAGCCAAGTGCACCCGGCCCCCCAGTCTGCTCTGTTCACTCTCACACGCCCCCCTGGACCCTCGGTCTTCGGACGAGGGGCCTCATCCTTCCCCAGTCCCCGTGTGCCGGCTCCGGTGAAGTCCGTTTCCTGGAAACTTCAGGACATCTGTTGTTTATAGTCTCAATGACTTCTCCCTCCAGAGGGTTCTACGATCCAGAACTTCTCTCTCTGGGGCTCCTGAAAGGCTGCCCCAATTCTGCTTCCTGTATCCTCCACTGCTCCTCCTAATAGCTCACCCGTGTACCAGACTCCACAGAGCAGCCCCTGTGATTCTCAGAATCGCTGTGGGAAGTGGGTAGTATTGTTAGTCCCATTTTACAGACGAGGAAACCGAGGCTGGGAAACAGGAAGGGCCTTGGCCCGAGGCCACACAGCCACAGCCAGTTGGTGGCAGAGGCAGCTTGGAGCCCAGACGACAGGGCTCTGGTGCCCAGACTGCTAAACCCCTACCCGACACCCCGCTTCTCTAAGCAGTCTGAGATCTCCCCGAAGGCTTAGCCCAGCGCTGACGGATGCGGGGGCATCCTTGGCACCGCCCTCATGGCCAATGGCGTGAGCCAGCCCCTGGCTCCGTCAGCTCATTAACTTCTCAAACAATCTTAGGAGGCTGGGGTCACGATGCCTCCCATTATACAGATGCGGAAACGGAGTCCTGGAGAAGCTGAGTCGTAATAGAAAACGGTTTTCTCAGGCTGTCCCCACCACACGCTTGCTCAGGACACCGGAAGTGAGCAAGAGACAGCACTTAGATCATCACACCGTTCGTTGAGCAGCTGGGAGATCAGGAGCAATCGCAGGCACCACAACCCAGGCCCGATCTGGAAACGTCCATCCACCTAACCCTTCTTCGTTTTAGTTCTGCATTTTACCTTGCAAAAGTCCAGTGTTTTTAGGAGGCGGAAGGGCAGGCCCAGCCGGGTTTCTCCCTTCTCAGTCACGAGAGTGGGCCAGAGTGAGCTGGGTTTGAGTCTCGGCAAAGCCACTCGCTCGCTGTGTGACCTTCTGGGGTTTGATTAACCTCTCTGAGCCCCGGGTCCCTTGTTTTAAAATTACGAATATAGCAGCGGAACCTTGCCTGTAACTTGGGGACTACGGTGGGGATCCTAGAGCCGATGTGCCATGTAACCATCGGCGAATCACTCAGCCTGTTTCTAAACGGTCACCGGGTGGGCGTGGTAACTTCCCTGAGTCGCTATGAGGAACACATGTGTTACCGGGCCGAGGGCCGGGTTTTAAACCCGCTGGGTTTAGAACCTGCTTGGGACCAGTGACCCTTCATCCCTCCCAACACCCCTCTTTTGGAATAGGAACGTCTGCCCCACGTCTGTCCCCCGACTGTATTCTGGAGGCAGAGAATCTGTCCTTCCAGTTTCCCATCCACAGAGGGACAGGGATTTGGCCCCCAAATGGATCTTACCCAGAGTCTCACCCACACCCGACTTAGAGGATGAGACTTAGGATCTCCGAGCTGGTGCGGTGACGGACAGGTTTAGACTTCTGGGGATGCTGGGATGGGGAGGTGAGTATATGCCGCCCGTGAAATGGACACACATTTGGGCGGGGGGGCGTCAGAGGGCGGACGGCGGTGGGTCGAATGGTGGCCCCTCAAAAAATATGTCCAGATTTTCCTAACAAGAAAGAGCTATCCCTAGCACAAAGCAGGCTCGGGTGAATTTCTATTTCAAAGAGAACCTAGATCCCTCGGCCACCGTGTGAAGAGGTCACACTAAGAGAACACAGCAGCTGAGACCATGGTGAACCTCGTGGGGACGTCAGCCTCCCGCCCGGGGCCGGGAGCCCCTTGTCTGGATGGAGGGGCTGCAGGCGTTCTGTCCTGTTTGGCTCCCTCTGTCGACCCTGTCTGCTGTAGAGCCTTCCTTCCGAGCTCAGCCTGCAAGGCCACCGCACATCGATCTCCAAGGAGAACTCAAAAGGGGCAGAAAACTTTGAAGTCAGGCCCCTTCCCCCTTCCCTCTTGGGGACCTGCATCATCTGCCCGGAATAGGCAGCCGGTTGCATAACCCCGTCTGCACCGCGTGCCTCTGCCAGCTAATCACTTCAGCATCCTTCTGCCAGGGGCGATGGCCACCTTGCCTGGGGCGTGCTCAGGCCCCCAGGAGCAGAGGACGGTCCTGCTTCCCTGGGTCACCAGGCTCTAATGCCCACAACCACCTCTGCTGGAGGTGGGACTAGCATCAGGCCCATGTTACAGGTGAGGAAACTGAGGCCCGGAGAGGCAAAGGCATTTGGCAGGTGTCCCCCAGCTCGGAAAGGGCTGGGCTGGACTCTGGTTCTACAGATAAAAAAAAAAAAAAAAAAAAAAAAGTTTATTTATTTATTTTGAGAGGGGGGAGGGGCAGAGAAAGAGAGAGAGAGAGGAGAGAGAATCCCCAAAACTCCACATTCAGCGCAGAGCCTGACTCGGGGCTCGACCCCACGACCCTGGGATCATGACCTAAGCCAAAATCAAGAGTCAGACGCTTAACTGACTGAGACACCCAGGCGCCTCTGGTCCCACAGATTTTAAGCTACGGCACCACTTGGTGAAGAAAATGTTGCAGTGGACAGCCTGGGGGCATGGAATGGGGGTGCTGGAGCCGCTGGCTAAGGCTCACTGGGGGTGCTGTAAGATCAGGGCGTTAATGGATGGAGCGCCCCTCTTCTCCCCACGCAGGACAGACTGTGGGGCTCAGCGGTCCCGGATGTCTCCTTGCTCTTCCTGGGGTCTGGGTTTCATGGTGATGGGAGGGAGCAGGTGGAACTATGGCACCGAGATGTCAATTCTGGGGTGACACAGATCTGGGCAAAAGACCTCCCTGCTCAGCCGTGTCCAGCAGGAAGAACTGCCCAGGTCTGTGACCCACAGCGTTTTACCGGGAGTCAGGGAAAGCGCTACCTTCCCTTTGGTCGCCCCGGCGTGGGGGATCTGGGCACAGAGGCTACTGAACGATGTAGAATGAATGAAATAGAATGTGCTTCTGTCCACTTTTCACCGGGATGAGCTGGGTGGGGGGCATTTAAAGCTGGGGACGCCGTCGAAGAAGACAGGAGGTGTAATCGGGGGAGCGACAGAAAGGAAACAATTCTATGTATATTGTCAATGTTTTGGAGAAGGAAAAACACAGAGTGTGTCTGGGAAAAGGTCTAAGAAATGACAAAAAGAAAAAATGCAGGTGGCAGACCCCTTAGGCAGGTCCCCTGGCTTGTCACCGTATAGAACTGAAATGTCTTTTTAGTATATCATATTCATGAATGAATGAAGGTTTCTCTGCCATTCTTTTTTTTTTTTTTTCGTTTTTTTTTTGTTTGTTAAAGCACGTGAATGCCTCGTCTTGGATTTTTTTTTCCTCTACAAGTGTCTGAACCTTCACGAAGTTTTATCTCCCATGAGCATTAGAACCTTTCCATAAGCCAAATGAGTAATGCCTCTCCTGGCCAGGACATTTGACGTGCCCGTTAATAAGGGAGTAGCAGATTGGGTGCTTTGGTGGGGGGCAGCGGGGATGGGGAGGTACTTTCTGAGAGGAGGGGAAGCAGGGGCCATCTGTGGGATTCGGGAAAGCTGGGTTCTTATCCCACTGCTGCTATCGGCTTGCGGTGCCCGGGGAAAATCCCTTCCCCTCTCTGGGCCTCAGTTTCCCCATCTGTGAAAGGAAGGAGCTGGGGTGGTCACTCTAAAGGCTATGAATGCAAAGATGTTTTTTATATCTACTGATGAGAAAATCCTAATGGTGTAAGTGACACTGATAACAGCAATAGCCATCCAGCTGACCGGACGGCTCAGTCAGTTGAGCAACTGACTCTTGGTTTCGGCTCAGGTCATGATCTCACGGTTCATGGGATCAAGCCCCACATCCTGCTCGGGATTCTCTGTCTCCCTCTCTCTCGCACCTCCCCTGCTCAGTCTCTGCCCCTCAAAAATAAGTCAACATTAAAAAAACAAAACAAACAAACAAACAATCAAACAAAAAAACCCAGGCGCCTGGTGGCTCAGGTCATGATCTGGCGGTGAGGAGTTCGAGCCCCGCGTCGGGGCCCCTTCGTGACTTTCTTTTTTTTTTTTTTTTTAAAGCAGGTTCCAGGCCTAGCTCACGACCCTGAGATCACGACCTGAGCTGAGATCAAAAACTGGACACCCGACCGACTGAGCCATCCAGGCGTGCCCCCTCCGCCCCGCTTCACGACTTTTTAACGTCCCTGACACGGCCGAAAAATCTGCTCGTGATGTCCTGCGTCTTTAGTTTTAACGTGACTCCGTTCTACGTATCGGCGTATCTCGTATGCGTGAAATACACACCCCATGTCCCCGGAATGCAGCTACTGGACGCACTGAAGGAACGCCAGACCCGATCGCATATGGAACTTCACCAAGGGGCGTTCTCCACTTGGGAAAATCTCAACACCGGTGGCCACTCCCTCGTGTCACCTGAACGGCCCACAGCACCCGGAGCCCGCCAGCATTTCCAGCTGTCGCATTCCTGGGGACTCTGCACGCAGGGCCTTGCGTCACTTAACTTTGCCCTCTGGACTCTTCTCGACTCAAAGTGTGGTCCTTGGACCAGCATCAGTCTCCCCTGGGAGCTCCTTAGAAAGGCAGAATCTCAGGCTGCACCTGAGACCCAAGGAATTAGAATCTGTAGCTTAAGAAGATCCCTGGGGATTCGCGCACACATTCAATTTTGGTTAAGCGCTGGCCTAGTGCCTATGTCATATAACAGAGCCACTTAAACACATCATTAAAAAATCAATATGATGCCCTCGTGGTGATAGAAAAGAAAACTAACGGGACATCAATGAATATAAGAACGATGTCTGTTTCAACATCGTTGGGCTCCTATATATAGAATCACCACAGGACCGGAAGGAGTGTTCCAAAGTACCAAGAACACGAGGATGCTGTTTCCCACTGGGCAGGGCTCTGGCCTGGAACAGGCCTCCAGAAGCCTGAACCCCGCTCTCCTTTCAATTCCAAGGGCCCAGTGTGGCTTTTCAGATGGCTAAAAGAGATGGCTGCCTCATTAACAGCTAAAAAACGGTCTGCATGTACCGACTACTTAAGGTGTCGGCTGCTCTTCCGGGTTTTTTCCATGAGTGATCTCTTAATTCCAGCAACGACCCAAGTGGACCCCCCCCATCTCCATTTTACAGATGGAGGAAACGGAGGCCCAGAGACGTGAAGTCACCGGCGCCAGGTCACACAGCAACTACATGGAACAGCGCCAAGAATTCTGGGCGGGGGGGGGGGGCGTGGGAGTGGGGGGCGCGGGGAATTTCTCATAGATGTTCCCAGAGACATGGCACCAGGGCGAAATGGTGGGCCTGCAGCCTCTGGCCGCGCCACCTACTGCACGTGTGACCTTGGGCAAGGCGCTCCACCCCGGAGTTTCCAATCTGTGACACTGGGATCCATCTGCCGAGGGGGGTGGGGATGGGGCGCAGGGCTGGGGGGCGGGGCGTAAGGCTTGGGGGCGGGGCGCAGGGCTGGGGGCGGGGCGGACGGCGGGGGGAGAGGTGGAGAGGACGGAGACGCTCCACCAGAGGAACGGGCCACACGGCCGGCGTCGTTACTACCGCTGCCACCAACCCAGATCAGGGGTCACACCCACTTACTTCCTCCTCCGGTGGCGGCGCTCTCGGTCCTCCCTGCGCGCTGCGTCCGCCTCGTAGGAGGCCGGGGGGCCGTGCCGGTGCCGCCTCCTCCGCTCGCCGCCCTCGGGCCCGTCGCCCTCGCCGCCCTCGCCGCCCCGGGCCGGCCGGCTGCCCTCGCGGTGCCGGGACCTCCGCTCCGCCTTGTCCTCCGCGCCCTCCTCGCCCGGCCGGCGGTGGGCCCGGTGCCGGCGCGGCTCGCCGTCGGCCCCCGTGCGGGGCGAGCCGCTGCGGCTCTCCCTGCTGCCCCCCTGCCGGTGGGCGTGCCTCCGGTGGGGGTCCCCGGCCTTGGCCCGCTCGGCCTCGCCCTCCCAGAAGCCCGGCTGCTCCAGGCCGCCCTCCCGCGCGTGGTGGTCCGACTCGCGGCCGTAGGGCCCCTCCCGGCTCAGCTCGGCTTCCTGGCTGCCGGCCCAGGGCCTGCGGGGGTCCAGGCCCATCGAGCCGCTGGGGTCCCGGGCCCGGTCGTGGTAGCGGGCCTGTTTCCTGAGGAAGTCCTCGGCTCGCTGCTGGCCGAGGCGCTGGTCCACGGTGGGCTCGGCCGCCCGGCTCTTGTTGGTGTTGTTGTTGCGGTTCTCCTGGGGGTCGACCACCAGCGGCCGGTCCAGGTGGGTCTTCATGTCCGGCCGCAGATGCCGGGCGTACGAGGCCTTCCAGCGCTCGTCTGGGTCCATCTCGTTGTACAGGGCCTCCCGGCTGGCCAGCAGGTTCTGCTTCCGCATCTCGCTGGTCCGCTGCTCCCACACCGACTTGGCGGGCTTCTGGTTCTTCTGCTGCTCCTTCCTGCAAGGGAAGGGTGGGGGTGGGGGGTGGGGGTTAGAGCGCTGGGCCACGTGGCCTGCTCAGGCCCCACCGGCGAATGTCTCGGCCTGGGGGGCCTCTCCACCGGGGAGGGTATTTCAGCCCAACCGAGCGGCTCGGCCTGTGCCGAAAACTCAAGCTGGCTGGGCATCCTGGCCTAGCCAGGGCCTTGGCCCAGGTGGGTGTCTCCATCCAGCAGGTGTCTTTGGGTGTGACTGATGGGGGGGGGGTCTCAGCCCAGGTGGGTGTTCCCGTTGTCCTCTCCACGCTTCCTCAAATTGTAGCACGTGACCCCCTGGGGGATGTAGCCTTGATGGTCAAAGTATCTTAACCTCCGGGATAAGCCATCACAGTGGACGTTGGTCTGGAGCAGATTCTGGAATCGTCCACATGATCTTTTAATTCTGGGCCATGGAGGGTCTGGGTGGTCCCAGGGGGAGCCAGGGTGGGCACTGGGGAGTCTTGGGCAGTGCCTATTTACCCAATGGTGCCTATTTACCCACAGGGCCGGTGCTGGCCAGCCTGCAGCCCAGTCTGGGGTATACAGACTTCTCTAGGGTTTTTGCGGGCATTGATAGTTTTTTGTGGTTTTTTTTTTTTTTTACATTTATTTATTTTTGAGAGACAGAGAGAGAGCACAAGTGGGAGAGGGGCAGAGAGAGAGAGGGAGACCCAGAATCCGAAGCAGGCTCCAGGCTCTGAGCCGTCAGCAAAGAGCCCAACACGGGGCTCGAACTCAAGAACCGTGAGATCGTGACCTGAGCTGAAGTCGGACGCTCAACCGACTGAGCCACCCAGGCGCCCCATACAGACCACCACCTTCCACAGACTGCACACCTAAACTCGCTTGTCTGATTATGTGTTTTCCTGGGCTCTCCTTTCACAGACACCTCTCCTCCTTCCACTTTGGCAAAGAAAGTCCCCTCCCCACCGTCCCATCATGCACTGTCCCTCGGTGTGCAACGTCCCTGGGACATTCCAACACAGGCAGAATGTGGGTTGGCTCAACGGATCTCCCTTTAATCAAGATACCTGAACTCTCACCACCTCACCACCTCTGATTCACCAGGGAACTCTGTCCACTCTACCTTTCACGATGTGTCTAGAACTCAGCTACATCCATCACCACGGCCACCACCCCACTGCAGTCCCACGATCTCTTTTGTATGGACCAATGAATGTAGTCTCCAACCTGGTCCCCCGACTCCCACCCTTGTTCCCTACAGCCTGTTCCCTTGACAGCTGCCAGAGGGGGCCCATGAGCACCCGAGTCAGGTCTTGCCCCTCCTGGCTCCAGAGCCCTCCACGGCCCCCATCTGACTCAGATCAAAAGTCCACAGCCCACCCGTGACCCTGCATGATCTGCTTATCACCTCTCTGCTTCACTTCCTCCCACTCTCCTCCCTCCCTCCCTCTACTTCGGTCACAGTGGCCTCCTCCATGTTCCCTAAACACACTAGGCACATGCCTGCCCCAGGCCCTTTGTATATACTGTTCCTGCTGCCTGGTATGATCTTCCCTAAGATCCCCCTGCCTGGCTCCTCCCTCACCTCCTTCCGGTCTTATCTCCTTCTCAGCCAGGTCTTCCACGGCAACTTTATTTAAAGTCCCAACTCTCTCCACCCCTGGCTCCCCCCACGCCCCTTAACCCCTTATTAATACCGTATCCCCAGTTGCTAGAACAATACTTGGCACGCAAGAGGCGCTTATTAACTATCTGTTGAGTACAACTGGGCGATAGAGCAGAAGCACCTCTTCCTAAAGCTCACCCCTGTCAGGGGCTGGTCCTTGCCCCCAAATTCTTGACGTGAGGACCCCGGACAGCACTCTGGAGGTCGGGGCACTTACACAGCTATGGACATGTTGGCGGCTGACAGGGGACTCACTTCTGCCACCTCCTTGGCTTTCTGCAGGGCCAGTTTCTGGTTGGCTGCCTCTTCTTCTTCTTGTTCATCCTGAAAGACACACGGGGTCCCTGTTCACAAAACATGACCCAGGCCTTGGGGCCTCACTGCTGACCCTACTGCCACCAAAGGGCAACATGGGAAAATATTTACAAGCAGGTGTGGCCTGGGCGTCGACCTCCCCGCCCCGCCCCGCCCCGAGCCGAGCCCCACAGATCGGAACAGGTGCCCCGTGTCGGTCAAGTGTACTGCTATCCCCTCTAGGTGCAGGCTCAGTCTCCAGCTCGTTCTTTTTTTTTTTTAATTTTTTTTTCAAGGTTTATTTATTTTTTTGGGACAGAGAGAGACAGAGCTTGAACGGGCGAGGGGCAGAGAGAGAGGGAGACACAGAATCGGAAACAGGCTCCAGGCTCCGAGCCGTCAGCCCAGAGCCTGATGCGGGGCTCAAACTCACGGACCGCGAGATCGTGACCTGGCTGAAGTCGGACGCTTAACCGACTGCGCCACCCAGGCGCCCCTCCAGCTCGTTCTTAATCCTGTTTTAGGACACAGCCAGGAGAAAACCAAAGGGGAAAGAGACTCCCTTGCTTTCCCACAATGGAGACTTTTCTGCACCCCGTCTCAACGAGCCGGAAATTAATGCAAAGACCTCCCTCTCACTCTACCTTCTGGGTTAAGCTCTCCGAACCCAGACTTTTTAAAAACACGGACTAGCCCCCACATGCAGAAACCCTGGCCCATTCCGTGCACTGCCAACAGCTTCCAGAAGGGGAATCGGGAGAGGAGCTTATATTCTCGGCCGGTTAGGTTCAGAGAGGAGGAGGGTGGAAGATGTTTTACAAACACAGAAGAAGATGTGTTGGGGCTTTAAAGCCTTCTTCATTCAGCCTTCATGCAGGGCCTCATTCGTAAAACAGAAAAGCCCACAAAGAAAAAGCAAAGGAAAAGCCAACGAGGAAGGAATGGCCAGAGAGGAACCCACCAGTAAGAAGCGTCGGGCTACGTGGCAGGGTGCCTCTCCCCCTGCACTGCGATCTCTGGGGCCAGAAGCAACCTTAACCACCCCGGAAACGGTCAGATCAGGACGCTCTGTCAGTGGCCACACAGAGGTGGGCCCCGACCAGCCACCCCGTTCTCAGAAGGCCTTCTTTCCTTCCGGCATCTCACCCAGCGTTTCTCAGAGCTGGGTCCCTGGACCACCTGCCTCAGTGGCTTTGCAGATGCAGGTTCCCAGGTCCCCCGCCCCGCCCCCCGAAAAACCCCGGGCTGGGCCCCATGGAATGTGCATTTTCAACAAGCTCCTGGGCGAGTGTCAAACACGCTCGGGCTTAAGCAACAGTACACGTGGGTCAGAGCACAAGTTCTGGACCCAAGTGGATTCAAATCCCAGCTCCTTCGCTCGCTGTTAACGTCGCCTCTGGGTGCCTCGCTATCCTCACCTAAAATTTCCATTCTCCCCGGCTCTCCCACCTGAGCACTTCTCACCCCCTGAGAAACTGATTTCGTGTCTGTCTCTCCCTCCCGAATGTCAGCCCCACAAGGGCAGGGATTTGTGCCTTTTTGTTCACTGCCATATCCTTGGCTCTTAGACCAGGCTCTGCTCATGGGAGGTGCTCAAGAAACGCTTTTGAAAGACACAGTCTGTAAAAGGGGGGCTGAGAGAACTTGATTCCGGGGGTTTCTGAGAAGATTCAATAAGACCAACACATCGGGAGCTTAGCGGGGTACCTGCCTCATGAAATGCTCAAGAAATACCTGCAGGGTAAATGAAGGAAACAAGTTGGTCTGGAGGAGAATGTCCCTACTAAATACATGATCTTGCCTTTCTCTCTCCCCTTCTCCCATGCTCCCGGCGCACCCTCTCCCCCGTGACAGCCCCTGAGGACGGGCTCTTGGAACCCGGATGAGCATACGGTTGGATTAGCCCCTGGAGCCAGCCAGCTCCATGGTGACCAGGCTCGTGGCCGTGTGCTTGGGGTAGCAGAGCCTTCCGTTTCTCCCCCCCCCCCCCGCCAGTCAGAGCGGGGCCCGGGAAACTCTCTCTCCCCCCTGCCAGGGCCAGCAGATGGAGGGTTTGGCAACGTCCGCTCAGTTCGGTTCAGTTCCACGAACGTGTCCTGAACACCTCGAGGCACTAGAGATGGGACCATGAAGAGGAGGGAAGCCCCAGGCCGGGCCCTCCTGGGCTCACAGGAAGACTCTGCACATGTTCTCTTCATGTGATGGGGCTGTTTCCCAACACCCTCCTCTGAAATTGCAGAAAAGGTGCCAGCTTCCTTTGTGCAGTGCGCAACCTGTACAACGATTCCCAGCAGCCCTGCTTGTGGGCTCTCCCAAGGGTGTGAGCTGTGTTCCTGAAAGCAGTGTTGTCTCCTCTGTGCCCAGCTGAGACGCATCCGAGTTCCAGGGAGTCCAAGGCTGCTCTAAGAGGCATCTGACACGAAGTTTTGCTCCCTTTATTGGGCACTTACTGTAGAGCAAGAACTGTGTCAAGTACCTGACGTGCATAGTGTGCTACTGTGAATAGTAGCTGCTATTATCATACCATCTGGGGCCAGTGACTTTGCCTGAGCCTCAGTTTCCCCTTCTGCAAAAGGGAGAGAACAGCGATGCCCGGCACCGGGAGCATCTAATTCTTTACTGATGTCACTTGGGGGCGACGTCCGGCCAACCCCCAAGCTCATGGGGCCACGAGGTGAGCCTCAGGCCCCTGTGTGGGTTTTCCCACCTGTCCCATCCCTTCAGGTCTGGGGTGGTGACAGTGCCTGCTGGCCTGGGGGCTGCACCATTCCTTGGAGAGGTCCCTTGACGCTCCCAGCTCCCTATAAATGGGCCCTCGGGTGGAGCCTGCCATCTGTTTCCTGTGGCAGCCCCGCAGCCTTACGCCCCCCCACCTTCTTTGCTGTGGAATCCTCTTGATCAGAGACAGACTATTTCAGGGGGAAGGGGCTCCTTCTCCCGGGGAACAGAGCCTCCAGGGCAAAAGCTCGGACCCTGTCTCCACCCCCACGCCCAGCACAGTGCTGATCGGCCACAAGCAGGCCGTAACTTTGCCCGAGGGAGAAGCATTCTCCCACCAACTCCACCTTGGTGAGCTCCTGGGCGTTGGCCAAATTATCCACCGCGATGGCTAAGAACACGTTCAGGAGGGTGTCTGCAGGGGCTGGAGTCAGGGAAAGCACCACCACTCGGACCCCGGGTACCCGGGCCTCGAGGACCCTCCCTCGCCGCCCGGCTGCTCCCCCAGCCCCGCCCCCGCCGGCCCCGCCCCCGCCCCCGCCGGCCCCGCCCCGCCCCCGCCGGCCCCGCCCCGCGGAGGATACAGTTCCCGAAGAGCGTCAGCACGATGAAGTAGATGGAGAAGACCATGCCGCCCTGCACGCCCCCCTGAGACTTGATGCCGTCATACATGACCTCGTTCCAGTCTTCGCCCGTCAGGATCTGAAAGGGGACGGAGAAACACACAGCCAACCCCTCTCAGCCACGGGCCCCGCGGAGACGCCTTGGCTGCGGAGCTGGCGCCTGCCTGCGGTGGCTCTTGGGGCGTGGGAGGGGCCACCCCTGCCCTGAGGGGCTCTCGGCCTGGCTTCCAGGGAAAGGTGCCTCTGGGGGAGTCACAGCTCGTTCCGTAACTCTGTCCTGCCTCGTGTGACCAGGGGATTCACTACCGATGGAGCTGTGCCCCCCTAAATTCATAGGTTGAAGCTCTAAAATATATTTTAATGTTTGTTTTTTAGAGCGAAAGAGAGAGAAAGACAGAACGTAAGCAGGAGAGGGGCAGAGAGAGAGGGAGACACAGAATCCGAAGCGGGCTCCAGGCTCCAAGCTGTCAGCACAGAGCCCGACGCGGGGCTCAAACTCACGGACCGTGAGATCACGACCTGAGCTGAACTCCCCAACTGTGAGATCAGGACCCGAGCGGAAGCCGGACACTTAGCCGACTGAGCCACCCAGGTGCCCCAGTACGTTTAAGATCTAAACGCTCATGTGACGGTATTTGGGGATGGGGGGTAATCAGGGTTAGTTGAGGTCATGATGATGGGCCTCTCATCATGGGAACTGGGGCCTTTATAAGAAGAGACACCAGAGAACTTGTTCTGTCTCTCCCCATCTCCATGCCATGTGAGGACACGGTGGGAAGGTGGCCATTTGTAAACCAGGAAGAGAGTCCTAACCAGGAACCAACCCCGCGGGCACCTTGCTCATGGACCTCCAGCCTCCAGATATACAAGAAAGAAATTTCTGGTGCTTAAGCCGCACATTCACTGGTCCTTCTGGCCTGCTGTGCCTGGGGGCAGGGCGGGTGCCAGTGACGGGACAATGTGTCAGGCACAGGGAGGCAGGTGCTGGCAAACACAAGTCTCCCTGATGCATATGGGACGGACTGAGGGGACAGGCGTGCGTCACCCACACGCTCACTAAAAAAAAAAAAAAAAAAATCCAACTTCCCTCCTCTGTAATATTTCCACAAGGATAAACTAAATGTGAATCAACTCCAAAAATGTCAACCCGTTAACGTGGGTTTCTCAGCCTCGGCCCTGCTGACATTTGGGGACCGGGTCATTCTCTGTTAAGGGGCCGTCCTGGGCACTGTGGGGTATCGAGCAGCAGCCCTGCCCTCTACCCACCAGGTGCCTGTAGCGTAACTTCCCCAGGGCTGTGACAACCAACCACGGTTCTAGAACTTCCAAGTGTCCTTGGGGGACAGACCCCCCCCCCCCCCTTAGACAAGAACCCCTGTGCTCAAGACCCACCATCAACAATCTTCATGGCTAGTTTCCCTTTCTAAACCTCTGTCCAGGGGTTCTCTTTTAGAAACTGCCCTCCCCGGGGAAGGAGAAAGTGAAGTCACATTTTCCATAGATTCCCTGTCTCCCCCACCCCACAAAGAGACAGAACCCACCAGGTTCTGGTGGTCCCAGCCAGGTCAGTCCCCAACCTCAGGGCATGTGCCCACACAGATGCAGCAGTTGGTTTGGGGAGAGCACCCAGGGTCTCTTTGCCTTGGAATGTGGGATCAGGGGCATCTCCTAATCCAGGGAGGATGGGTGTGGTAACCATGCCTTATTTTCTGTATTCTGATGCTGTGACTTGGTGGGGGTCGGGGGTTTGTTGACCCTGGAGGGGGTCAGGGCCAGCTAATTCCTAGACATAATGGCCAACTTGCCCACGGTGTGCACTTTTCAAATGCAAACCAACCACCTCCTCTATGGGGCTCTTACACTCGGGGCCCGCAGTCCCCTGATCTTTCTCATCAGCTAACCCGAGATGGCCCCCACGCCCAGAGCCCCACTGAAATCACTCCAGCTAGCCACTTCTAAATCTGCTTACCCTGCCTCGTGGGATCCTTCCTGCAGAAACCACAATAAAGGCTTGTGCTCATGTTCCCCCTTCTCTGCCTCCTGACCTCCCCCTCGTGGCCCTGCGTGGCCCGCCGTGGACTTCCTCTCTTAAAATCTCCAAGTACAACAGACTGCCTTTCCAATGGCATTTACCCACCATTGTTGATTGAGGTTGCGATCTCACGGAGATCTGCTGGCCTCACCGTGCCTGAATAATTCTAAAACCTGTATTTTAAAACAGCGGGACAAGGCAAAGCGGAGGAAGAGCGATTCGAGGAGCCCCCCTCCTATGCTGAATGGTTGCTTTAGTCTCTGGCACTAAGAGGTATCCGCCCACGGGGGCCAGGTGAAGACCGTACCTGAAACACTGTCATTATTGCTGCTGGAAAAGTGTCGAAATTGGTAGGAGGAGTCCCTTCATCGAAGTTAAACCTGCGGGGAGGACACAGGCATTTCACGCTGGCCCTGCCCTGGGTGCTCTGAGGGCTTACTTAGCTCAGCATCCTGTCTCCAGGGCAACATCTCCAGCATCTCTGTTCCCCAGGACACCCTGACTGGTACCCAGGACCCCGCCCATCCGGGTGAATACACTGGGCTCCCGGAGCCACGAGGGGGGCGGTCTGCGGGACGGAGGCGAGCCTGGGTCTCTGGACGCACCAGACCCGCTTCTGTCCCCGCACGGGAGCCCGGGGAAGCGGAAGTCAGGGAGTCTGCCGAGCGCTTACTGGCCGCCGAAGAGTTGCATTCCCAAAAGGGCGAAGACCACGATGAACAGGAAAAGGAGGAACAACAGGCTGATGATGGATTTCATGGAGTTGAGAAGAGAGACGACCAGGTTCCTGAGTGATGCCCAGTACCTGCCAGCAGAGCCCGGGTCGGGGAGGGGCGGTCAGGCCGGTCAGCTGAGCCCGCCCGTCCCCACAAGCTGGAGGCGGCCCCACCCCGGTCCCCATCCCCGCCCCTGCTGGGATGCGGGGGGAGCTCCAGAGACTTACTTCGTGACTTTGAAAATACGCAATAACCTGAGGGCTCGTAACACGCTGATTCCAAAGGATGTGCCGGGTTTTATGACGGCCCAGATGACCTCGAAGATGCTCCCGATGATAACCTGGAGCAGAGAACCTGGTCTCACGTCCCTGGAAACCGTGCCCTGGCCCCGGACCTTACGGGAACCCAACCAAGATGCCCCCACACGGAAGCAGGGTGAGGGTCTCCACCCCCAGAAGCCTCGAGGGGCCCCTGGGTACTGCAGTAAGCATTTCCTTGCGTTTTTTCAGAAATCGAAGTGAAACCCACAGAACGTCAAAGTAACCACTTGAAGCACACAACCCGGAGGCATTTCGCGCATTCACAATGTTGTGTCAGCGTCACCTCTATGCAGTTCCGAGACGTTTTCATCGCTCCCCCAAGAGACCCTGTCTCCCCATGAGCAGTCACTCCCCATTCCTTCCTCCTCCCCACAGCCACTAACCTGCTTCCGGTCTCTATGGATATGTCTATCCTGGACCTTTCACAGAAATGGAATTATGCAGTATGTGACCGTTTGGGTCTGGCTTCTTTCACGGAGCATAACGGTTTTTGAGGTCCTTGCCCCTTTCAAGTTCTCAAGCATCATCCTTAACCAACACACAGTCGTCTAGTTTTTATCCTTTTGATCTTACGTGAGCAGAGCGGAATCCTGCTCTACGGGGCTGATTTTTGTCAATGTCTGCGGCTGGTCGCCTCTCCTTGCTGTGGAGAATTCCGTTACATGGCCGTGCCACAGTTTATTTCTCCATTTTGCTGCCACGGGATATTGGGTCCTGTGGTTTGGAACTTTTATAAACGAAAGAGGGCCTGAACGTTCCCCTCCCGCTGGCAGTGGCTAAAAGTTTCGGAACCTCTGTGTCCTCACCGGTATCTGGGATTGCCCTCTCATCCCTTCTGCATTCAGCTGCGTCTCTCACGTCCAGACGTGACCCTACTGTTCCCTTTCTGATGTGCCCAGGCATCAGCCGTTCTTGGCCAGAGCCGGAGAGTTGAACTTTCTATCAACGAGAGTACTTACCCCACAGTCAAAGCAGTTGAAGGAAGAGTGGAAGTAAGGCCGCGTCCCAAGCCCGTACATTTTTATAAACATTTCGGACATAAAGAGTCCTAAGAAAATGAATTCTGCATAGTCTAGAAGGGAGAGGAGGGAGAATGGAAAGGAAGTTAGGTTTGTGGAATGCGTGGCGGCGGGGGGGGGGGGGGTTCCAGGCGGCTCTGACTTTCCTGTTAAAGTCAGGCTAAAGATTATGCAAGCTTCCTTTCCACGGGCCTCAGTTTCTCCTCTGTTAAAGTGAGGAACAACAATTGTCCCCCACCCTCCAACCCCCAACCCCTGGCCGATCTTAAAAAGGAGTGGGGAAAGTTCCATGGCTCTCCACCACGCACTTTTTTGCTCTGGTTCAACGATAACAGCTGGGCACAGGTCCTTGCCAAGGACTCAGGTTTTGTGCTGGCTGGTGGGTTCCTGTGTGCTTAGTACGTTTTATTTTTTTATTTAAAAAAATTTTTTTTAACGTTTTATTCATTCTTGAGACACAGAGAGACAGAGCATGAACGGGGGAGGGTCAGAGAGAGAGGGAGACACAGAATCCGAAACAGGCTCCAGACTCCGAGCTGTCAGCACAGAGCCCGACGCGGGGCTCGAACTCACGGACCGCGAGATCACGACCTGAGCCGAAGTCGGATGCTCAACCGACTGAGCCACCCAGGCGCCCCAGTACGTTTTAAAACTAACGAACGAATGAACGAACTGCCCGACTAACAAAATAACAATGAGCCCAGGATGCCATAATCTAAGAGTTATGATAAGTCCACTTTTACATGCCTGAGCTCGAAAGGAGAAACAAATAGAAATCATAATCGTGTCCTTTTAGTAACCTTTGTGTCAGGGGCTTAGTTGGAGATTCAGGGGCAACCAATCTAAGATGCAGCCCTTCTCCCAACTTGGAAAACCTATCTGATGCCCCCCGGTAGAGTCCTGTCTTGTTGATGTCTAAAAGTCTTGGACAAGATAAAGCACTTTTGTTCTTTGGTAAGAAAGCATGATGGTCCAAACGCCCTGGGGAGAGGTAACATATGGGAATTTGTTTGCACCAGCAGAGAAATGGCTAATTTCAAGACCTCTTCTGAGAGAGCTTTCTTGGTGGGGTAAGGAGGCTTTCTGAGCGGAAGAAAACAGAAAGGAAGACAAAGGACCCAAACTTCCAAGAGTTTCAGTTTTGGTCACATAGTTAATTCTGTTTGAAAGCCAAGGGTGTTGGGGCGCCAGGGTTGCTCAATCGGTTAAGTGTCTGACTCTCGATTTTGGCTCAGGTCACGATCTCACGATCCGTGGGTCCGAGTCCCGCGTTGGGCTCTGTGTGGGCAGTGCAGAGACTGCTTGGGATTCTCTTGTCCTCTCTCTCTGCCCCTCCCCGCCTCAAAAATAAATAAACATTAAAAAAAAAAAAAAAAAAAAGAAAGTCAAGGGTGTTTCTTTTATCATTCTTTTAAGAGGTGGTTTGAACCGTCAAGGTCCTTCACACTCATTCCTGACCGAATCTTCTTCCCCTTAGTGTTTTGGATGCCAGGGAGCTCCTAGTGTCTGAGGGAAACCAGGGTCTCTGGGATCGTCAGGCCAAAATATCAGCGAGGGACATCTGGCTGTAACTTCTGCTGTATTCCGAGAACCACCAGAAACAACTTTGGGAAACCTGCTCCCTAGTTACCATGGCAACCTGGTTGCTGGCAATGCACAAGACCTGAGAGAATTGTCTGTAGCCCTGGAGGGTCAGGAAGAACTTTCAGGGCCCAATAAACCCAATTTCCGGATGAGAAATCTGAGACGCCGAGAAACGACCACACTTCACAGATTCTAAGACACAGCTTTTGTTCAGTTTGACATCTGGGAAATTGGGGTGTATCTTCAAATCGACATGTCCTCGTTTAAGATAGTAGCCCTGCTTTCTTTCTTTGTGGCAAATAAAATAAAAAGGGTGCTTTATAAACGAAGACGCTTTCCGCTGATGGCTGGCTGTCGGTAGTGACTTGTCCGGGGTCACACGATGAGTCAGGAGCAGAGCGGGCACTGAGAACCCAGGTCATCTGGTGACCAGGGCAGGGATCTGTCATTAGTCACAGTTTGGATTCTGGGTTCAAATCCTGGCTTTGTCACTTACTAGCTGTGTGTTCCTGGGCAAGTTACTTAACCTCTCTGTGTCTCCTTTTCCTCAAATGGGGATAACTAGAGGACCTTTACAGACACAGAAGCCCAGGACAGGGAGTCCCAACTCTCTGTTCCTGAACCAGGACAGACAGAGCAAAGTGATTAGTGTGGAGAATATGGGAGATTAAAAATAGACTACCAGAGGAGATTAAAACAAGAAGTAAAGAGTCCTCATTTGTAAGACTCCACGGGGACCAAATGCAATTACGAGGGTTGGAACTAGGTCAGGGCTCTCAGAAGGAGAGCTGGCCCCTGGGGAGTGTCCCTGGGGGGTCAACCAATGTGACGGAGAACAATAAGGGTTACAAGGAAATAATGACCTGGACGAGGCTCCTAGGCCTCTCTAGGCTGAAGACTCGACTGTCTCCGGTGGCTGTCTGGGTCAACCGCGAACCAGGCCAGACGGGGCAAGAAGCTACGAACCTAAGTCAGGCCAGTAGATGCAGGCGGAGGGCAGCCAGCAGGCAAACGGTGTTGGGAAATCCTCACTCGGGGCCCACAGGCCAGAGCCAGGGTATGCGCTTGCCTTCCCCACCGCCAGACGCTACTCTTATTGATTTCTCAGAGCTCTTTATTTTTTAAATCGCGGTCAGAGGTCTCCCCACCTCTCACTGCTTCTCCTCACCCCCTCCTGGCCATCAATTCTGATACTATCACATGCTAACTCCTGGAATCTGGAATAGGCCCAGAAAGGCAAGGCCTTAGGGGTCCTGGTAGCCATTGAAGGAGCCAGATGTTCTCATAGTTGTTGGGGCAGATCTTCTAGGAATGAATCCCGGATATAAGGAGGTCAGAAAGGGCTAGAGAGGAAAGTGGGGGAGCGGGGGCGGGAAGAAGAAGGTTTGAAAGAAGAGGGGAGAAGCAGGGAGTGTCAGAAACGAGCAGAGAAAATGGGGACAACATAAGGGCCACTCTTTGCCCCTAAAGCATCCCCCTCTCTCAATCACAAATCACTCGTTTTAACATCCTGTTAATTGCATGTGTGTTTCTGTCTCCATCTGGCTGTCCTGTGGTCTCTACCCCTTTCTGTCTCTCTTCCAATGCCCCCTTCACCAGCACCCTCATGCCTCTCTTTTAAAAAGCATCACAGGGGCACCGGGGTGGCTCAGTCAGTTAAATATCCGACTTCGGCTCACGTCACGATCTTGCGGTTTGTGAGTTCGAGCCCTGCACTGGGCTCTGCGCTGACAGCTCGGAGCCCGCTTGGGATTCCTGTGTCTCCCTCTCTCTGCCCCTCCCCTGCTCGTTCTCTCTCTCTCTCCGTCTCTCTCTCTCAAAGAATAAATAAACATTAAAAAATTTTTAAAAAGTATCACAGAAGTATTTGGTGGCCTGAATTCCAGCTTCCAGCCCTCAGGCCCAAAGACTCAGTTGAGGTGCCAGCTGCAAACACGTCCACATCAAAGGGCAGACTCAACAAGGGGTAAGGAAGGAACACGCGGCACCACAAGTGGGAAAGGGTGTGAGGTTGGGAGCGGGAGTGGGCAGGGGCGGGGCCGGGAGGAAGGGAGCGGGCGTGGGCAGGGGCGGGGCCGGGCGGTACTCACAGAGGAAGTCGGAGAGCCACTCGGGCTGGTTGTAGTGAACAATAGCGACACACAGAGTGTTGAGGGCTACCAGACTGAGCACAGTCCAGTAGAAGGCCTGAGTTTTGACCATGCGGCGGATGTAGAAACGCATCCTCCTCTCCTTTTTGTGAAAAAAAGTCGAGTTCTCCAGCTTGGCACTTTTAATGCTGGCTCGGGCGAAGGGAGACCCTGCCGAGGAGAGGACGGAGAAGGTCAGGGCGTTCCTGTGGAGGAAATTAACCGCCGCGCGGCCCAGGCACAGAATCCGGCCAGGGGATCCATCAGCCTCCCGGGCGAGCCGTCCAGCCCCCCGGGGGAGTCCACCATGACCCAGGGACGTAGCGTTCCAGAGCTGGAGCTTACAGGAAGGCAAAGATCATAGTATCGCAAACGACCAACGAGAGCTCTGGATGTCACGGGGAGACAGATGGCTCTCCACTGATGATGCCAACCTCCTGCGTCTCCCTCTTCTGCCGCATCTGATGGCTCTGGGGGTCATGCCACGGTGGGGGAATGAGGAAGGAGCTTCTGCTCAGGACCCTCGCTGCAGGGAGAACTCCTGGAAAGCCTCCAGGAAGAGGTGTGGCTAGGACATTTAGTTTCCGTGGACACTTCACTTTAGACGTGAGCAGCAAAGAATCTGCCTGCATACACTTTTACTTGTGGAGCATCTACTGTGTGCCAGGCTCTACTCCAGGTGTTTAGGACACTCTAGGTAGCAGAGCCCTGCCTTCCTGGGACTAATCTCCATTTGGGGAGAGAGAGAGCAAATATGGTTAAAAAAAAAAAAAGTAATAGTGTGATGGAAGGTGCAATGTACTTTGGCAAAAAGAAAAAGGACAGTAGTGTAAGGGGCTGGGGAGCCTCAGGAGGGACCATGGGGCAGGCTGCCATATTTAAGCCAAGCGGTCAAGGTGAAGGCGTTGGTTTAAGCCCCCTTAGTATTTGTGGGCAGAGGAGACAGTAAGTGCAAAGGTCCTGAGGCAGAAATATGCCTGCCTGACCTATCTGGGGAATGGCATAAGGAAACCAGTATGGCTGGAGTGGAGAAGATGAGGGGGAGACAAGGAGGAGCTGAGGGCAGGGTGGGGACCGTGTGGAAGGAGCGGGGCTTTGCGGGGCCGTGGGGAGAACTGACTCAGCTGCTCACAGCGCCCTCTAGCTGCTGCAAGGGGGAACAGTCTGGATGGCCAGGGCAAGAAGAGGGAGGAGGTGACTGCATTGGTCCAGGCCAGCAATGACGACGGCTGGACTCCGCGGTGGCTGGGAAGGCAGAAGAGTGGGCAGACTGGGGATGTGTTACTTCAGGGACATTTCAACGCCTGCTGCCGGTCGAGTGTGGGTGTGAGAGAGACAGAGGAGCCAAGGTCTTTGGCCTGAGCCCCTGGAGGGACCGAGATGCCACGCACTGAGAGCGGACAGGTTTAGGGGAAGGTTCGCAGCTCCTATCTTCTAAATGATCTCTCCTTGAACACCTTCAAGGGCATTCGTTTGTTGGCTGACTGTTCTTTGGCTCATTCATTCTTTCCCCTGTTCACCAGCTTGTTCATCGATTCCTGCGCTCATTGGTTGATCTGTCCATTCACTCATTCGTCCACCCAGCAGGTGCATCAGCAGCATCCCACCAGCATGGGACGCGGCAAACGTCTCCCAGGGCGCCACTCCCTTCCCACGCACAAAATTTTAAACACACATGCCCGCTCGGCGGCAGCTGGCCAGCCCTGGTGGCGGGACCCTCTCTCCCTCATGTCCGTCGCCTGCCTGACCTCACAGGCGTTGAGAACCCCAGCGGGGCTCCTCACGGCCCCTTCTCAGTTGGGGCATTTCTGACAGCTCCCAAAGACGTGGGATCCGCAGGCGTCCATAGGGCATGACAAAGAGTTGAGACTTTTGAAGGTCTCAGGTCAGGTTGGGATGTTCCGTGGGGAGGAGGAGGGAGAGCTCAGTCACAGTGGGCGGGAGGCTCCCCACCCCCCACTCCTGCTGGAGCCCCACCGAAAACCCGTTCCATGGCCGACCAGCAGGTGACCTTGGCCAAGACACCTCGCATCTTGGGGCCTCAGTGCCTCCGTTTGGAAACCGGGACAACCACACTGCCCACTCACAGGGCCGCTGGGAGAATACGCCTTAGCCCCATGCTGGCCACCATGGCCATCATAATCTTCTACTAGAACCCCCAGTGCTCCAGTGAAGACCGAGTTCATGTGCCAATTAATCGAGCAAGTCTTTCCTGATCACTGGCCCGGAGACATATCCCACAAGCACAGCACCCACTGGGAAGGAAAAGGGAAGTGCATGTTAACTGAACACCTACTACGTGCTAGGTCCCTGCTAGCTGCGTATCACCTGGATTGTATCTCACACTCACTTGGACCCACGCTCCCCTTCTCTATACATTCTTGTCTCTAGCTTTTCTCTGTGGTCTGGAATGGCAATTGCAGGCAATTCTTAGATTTTACAAATATTTTCATTAGACAGGGCGCCTGGATGGCTCCGTCGGTTAAGCGTCCGACTTCAGCTCAGGTCACGATCCCACGGTTCGTGGGTTCCAGCCCTCCATGGGGCTCTGTGCTGATGGCTCAGAGCCTGAAGTCTGCTTGGGATTCTGTGTCTCCCTCTCTCTCTGCCTCCCCCACCCCGCTTGCGCTCTGTCTCTCTCTAAAATAAATAAACATTAAAAAAAATTTAATAAGAGATTTTATGGAACCCAACAGATCCAAAACATTATCATTTCAACACGGCATCGGTATAGAAATACGTTAAAGAGACGTTTCACACTCTTTTTCTTGGGCTAAGACTTCTAAATCTGATGTGTTAGAAGAATGAAGCACCTCTTTGCTCACACTGGCTCTGCCCAAGGGATCAAGAGCCACAGGTGACCAGTAGTGGTCTGGAATGTTCTGCCGTGAGGACAGAAGCCTGTCACCACCAAGGCTTAAGATGGGGACTTGGGGCACTTTACATGCCCCTGAAATCGTCCATAAGTTGAAACGGGTCCTGCCCACGCTGCGGGTTGAACTGTGCCCCTCAGAGAGACGTGTTCCAGTCCTAACCCCTGGGATCTGTGAACGTGACCTTACTTGGAAGTTAAGGGTCTCCGTGGATGTAATCAAGTGAAGATGTGGCCCAACTCCATCAGGGTGGGTCCTAAATCCGGTGACTGGTGTCCTTATAAGAGGAGAAGAGCCACACAGGTGCACAAGGAGAAAAGCGTGTGGCAACAGAGGCCGGAGTCCGGGGATGCACACAGACGCCGGGGATCGCCAAGGATTGCTTCGAGCTTCCCAGTTTTGACACTATGTTACGCGGCCCTGGCAGACGGATACGGCCCGCGCAGAGCTTCCGATCAAAAGTCATCTAAAAGGAATCTGATTTTCCTGAAGAGCTGGTTGTGATGGCGGCTTCCATTCGCGGCTCAGCTTTTCCTATAAACGATTCAAACTCCAGAATTCAGCAGTATGTTCGTCAGCTGCAGACGAGACGGCTTTGTGAGGCGCTCATCGGCTGATTGGACCGCGCGGGAGAAACACCAACTGCGCAAGGCTGTGCTCGCTGCCGTCCAGGGTTCGACGGCAGATGCACGGCTCCGGCCTCATTCCGAAACGCTCAGTTGGTCTCACTTACGGAAACGCAAGTCAAGTCATTTCCTGGTCAGAACGGGAATTCCAGAGGTGTCCTTTGGGGTACTGGCTGGAGCGGGGGCCCCTTCCTGTGTGTTTCTGAGCCATCGGGCAAATGGGCTGGAGTTTGGTGGGTTTGCCCGGGGCAAACCTGGTCCGGGGACACCAAGCCCCTGGCCTACGTCTGGGACCCGTCTGGAGAGCTGAACGTCGCCTGCTCTGTTAACAGAAAGGGCATGGGACAGCCATGGCTCTTAGTCCGACCGCTTCCTACTCTGGTTTCCCGTCCTTCCCCTTATCACGTGCTTATCCCACACCAGCCCGGAACTGCATTCTCCAAGGAGCAAGGTCTCTTACGTCGGCCACCAATTCACGAGCAGGGTCTCCCACGGACAAACCATCTGTGAGTCTCTCTCATGACTTCTTGGCTGGCCCCCCTGTTATGTACTGACCTGGATCCCCCAGATTCATATGCCGGAGTCTTATCCCCTAGTACCTCGGAATGTGAGCCTATTTGGAGCTCGGTTCTTTAACGAGCGAATTTTAACGCAAACTCAGGTCCTGTAGGTGGGCCCTAATCCGATACTGACTGGAGTCCTTGTAAGAAGAGATCGGGAAAGACCGTGTGAAGACACAGGGAGGGGTCTACCAGCCTGGTCTACCGCCTTGGAGGGAGGCCTCAGAAGCAGCCAACCCTGACGGACGCCTTGAGCTAGGAACTCCAGGCTCCAGAACTCCAGTCTCCAGTCTTCTGCTGTTAAGCCCCCCAAGCCTATGCTAGTTTATTATGGCAGCCGTCGCAAATGGATGCTGTCTCCCCATTCCACAGAAAGCCCAGCTTAGAAACAAACCCCTCCCGGGGCGCCTGGGTGGCTCAGTCGCTCGCGCGGTGGACTTCAGCTCAGGTCACGATCTCACGGCTCGTGGGTTCGAGCCCCACGTCGGGCTCTGTGCTGGCGGCTCGGAGCCTGGAGTCTGCTTTGGATTCTGGGTCTCCTTCTCTCCCTGCCTCTCCCGTGCTCACGCTCTGTCTCTCTCTCTCTCTCTCTTTCAAAAATTAAATGAACATTAAAAACATTTTTTTCAAAAACCAAAACCAAAAAACAAAACAACAAACGCCTCCTCCATGAAGCTTTCTCTCTCTGCTTTCCACCAAATTCTTCCCAGCCTGTATAGCTATCAGAGTCCTCATGATCAGTCCCTTGTTGCTTTTTTTAAAAATATTTTTTACCTACTTGCTTACGTACTTAATGAATTTTTTAAAAGAGAGCGAGAGCACAGGGTGGGGAGGGGCAGAGGGAGAGAGAGACAGAGACAGAGACAGAGAGAGAATCCCAAGCAGGCTCCACACTGTCAGCACAGAGACCAACTCGGGGCTCAGTCTCACGACCATGAGATCGTGACCTGAGCCGAGATCGAGAGTCAGACACTCAACTGATTGAGCCACCCAGGCGCCCCCAGTCTGTGTTGCTTTTAAGTAACCTTAACCGTAGTTAATTACTTTTCTGATTTCAAAAGAAATGCCCGTCACTAATTTGTACGTTTTAGAAAATTGTCGTGTAGGAAGTGAAAGAAAATCCCTCACACTTTCCCACACTTTTAAGTACCTCTCATACTCAGTATTGTTCTTGCAACGGGATCATACATTTTATATAATGCCGTGCCGTTTGCTTTTTTCACTGAGAAATCGCTTTCAAACATCTTTCCATGCGAGCAGCAGCCACGTTCTTTTTCCTGGCTGCGTAACAGTCCATCGTACGTAAATACTGCAATTTCTTCAGTCGTCTCCCCATTTCTGGGCATGCGGGTTGTCTCTGGTTTTCACTTTAGTTTCTTGTGTGTGTTTTCACTGAAAAGATCTTAAGTAATCTCTCTACCCAACACGGGGCTCCAACTCACCACCCCTAGATCAAGAGTTGCACGCTCTACCGACGGAGCCAGCCGGGCTCTTTTGAACACCAGAGACAACGCTGTTGAGAAGAGGCATCGATCTTTTGCACACGTGGAAGAAATATTTTTGCAGCAGAAATGCCGGGTCAAAGAATAGAAACATCTACAGTTAAATAATGCCCAACCACACGGTGGAAACCGTGCAAACCAAACTCCTACCCTCAGCACGCGACAATGCCCATTTCCCCACATCCTTGCCAACATCGGGTAGTATCACTTTTCCATCTTTTCTCGGATGACTGATGAAAAATAACCTCTCCATCAGTGAGGAGCAGGTACCCAATCTTATCCACAGAGGCGATCCTGACTTGAGTATGCCAATCTTTGGGTGTGTGAGCCAGACGTGACAGATCAAACACACAGAGCACTGTTGGGAGTGCTCCCGTTCTTGAACTTGCTGTGGGAGGAGGGACACAGATGCACCCACAGGTCGAAATAGGTCTAGCTCAGCACTACAAGGCAAAAGAGGGTTGTGGCTAGAAATTAAAAATGCAAATTGAAACGAGCTGGAAGGTATCATTACACACCTACTTAGCTGGGAAAGGGAATTAAATGGGCAATACACAGTGGCTGGGGAGGGGGGGATCCGTTGAACGTATGAGTGCTTGGCAGGTTTATACATGGGTTCGGTGTTTCTGAAACCCAGAAGGGCTCTGTGAATAATGAGTTGAAAAGCTGTTGATATCTTTCATCCTGTAATTATCCCCAAGGAAACACGCCCAAAGGGTGGGGGCAGTAATTGAACATAAATGCTCGCGGTGGTGCTCCTCTGGAGGGGCAAAACACTGGAAACTCCAACACCATAGGACAGAGCCACGGCTAAGCAAACAACTACGGGGGCGCCACCCTCCGGGAGGATGGGACTGCAGTGGAATTGATGTCAAAACCCAGCGCACAAGGTCAAAAACCAGGGGGGGGGGGGAGCGAAAACAGCAGCGTATGGAATAGTTGGTGCCTGTGGATCAGAACCACGTGTATATATTAAATTCCCTTCTCCCCTTCCTTCCTCCCCTCCCTCCCTTTAAAGGCTTTCTCCCCGCAAGGTCATGTGTTACTTCCCCTGCCTGGATGCTCTCCCACTTTCATTACTGGAATGTTTAAAAACCCACTTCAGGGCGCCCGGGTGGCTCAGTCGGTTGAGCGCCTGACTCAGGTTGGTTTGGGCTCAGGTTCGTGAGTTTGAGTCCCACATCGGGCTCTGTGCTGACAGCATGGGGCCTGCTTGGGATTCTCTCTCTCTCCCTCTCTCTCTGCCCCCCTCTCCCGCTTGCTCTCTCTCTCTCTCTCTCTCTCAGAAAAAAAATTTTTGTTCCAAATATAATCTAGTCTCTCCGGAGAAGGTCGGAAGCAACACGGTCTCAATCAGGAGGGGCGCGCAGGGAAGGAGCAAATGTCCCCTCCTCCCCAGGCTCTGCCCTTGGCAAGAACCAACGGCAACAGACCGAGCACAGCCTTCCGCCTGGCTCTCTCTGCTTTCACGGCCACGGCCAACTCCTATACTCATCCTGCAGTGCTCAGCTTCAATGTCGCCTCCTCCGAGAAGCCTTCCCTGACCACCCCCCATTCTTCCAGAGCACGCCAAACCCGGGGCGTCTCCTCAGCAGCGCTACGATCACGACGGGCTTATTTCGGGAACTACCTGTTTAACATCCGCATCCTGCCCTGGACCGCAAGGCCCACGCGGGTCGGGATTTGGTTTCCCATCCTATTCACAGCCGGCCCTTCGTAAGAGCAGCCCCTCCGTGAGTACTGACGAATCGTAATATCATTACTGGGAGCTTATGCTGTGCCGGGCGCCCTTCTGAATGCTTAGTGTGGATTATTTAGTTTAAGCTCCACGGACGGTATCAGGAGAGAGGCGCCGCTGTTATTCCCATAATCGCGTCACCTCCTCCAGGAGACAAAGGTGGCAAGGGGCAGAGTAGGGATCCAAGTGCAGGCCTGGAGGGTCCCAGGCCTTCAGCGCGCACCTCTGACGCCATCGGTGACAACCGAGCGCCGGGATGCAGCTGGACGGACTCACCCACGGAGGCGATGTCGGCCAGCTGGTCCTCGGCCTCCTCGGGGTTGAGCAGGTCGGTCTTGCTTTTCTTTATGGTGGCTCTCCGCAGAGCTCCAACAATGGAAACATGGCAAGAGAAAAAGACGTTACCCTTTTGGACACCAGAACCACACCTTGGCGCCCCTGCGTCCTCGGCCCCAGGTGTTGTTCTGCCAGGGACTCTGCGGGGTGTTGGGTTTAACCCTCACGGCGATCCGGTTTGGTGGGAGGGAAGAGTATGCCCATTTTGCAGACGGGGAGACCGAGGCTCGGGGGGGGGGGTTACATGACTTTGCCCAAGGGGTCAAGACGAGAACCACGTCCTGTTCAGTCTGACTTTAGAGACTGAGGTCTGGGCTCTCAGTTGTCATTGCCCCTGGGGGATGCCTGGGACCGGATATACAGTGACCCCTAATGAAGGCAGCCCACCCTTGACCTTTAGTACGCTTGCCAGGCCGGCCGGGACTGCGGATCCCTTTGCTCAGTATGTAGGTTCCGCTCCTCCCCCACGGGCTCTCCAGGGGACAGTGAGTTCAGGCACACGCTTCCAACAAAATGATTTAGACACCCCCGTGGGTCACCTCTTCCCCTCCCCCGCAAATAGTAAAATCCATTTTGTAACCCTCCAAGATAAACCCTAGCTCCTTTACTTCCTGCTCTCGCCTGGTATTTTCGATCCAAAGCCCTTGCTCTGTCTCACCGAATTTCCAACCGTGAGACCACGGTCCTGAACGGTAAGCCGGATTCTTGGCTATTTATTTATTCAGCAAACACAGATGGTGAGTCATGACCTTGAGTCAAGTAGGCATTGTATTTGCAAGCATTAATGTAATCTTCATAAACTATCCGATGAGGTAGGTATTATTATCGTAATGCCCATTTCACGGATGCGGAAAACTGAGGCACAGGGTTAAAGCAGAAAGGGCAGGCCAGAACACGAAAAACCTGCGCCGACGTCCTGAAATTCCCGAAAGCCGCAGATTCCTGCCATTCCCTGTATCCTCCTGGTCCTGACCTGGTCTTGTGTTTGTGCTTGGTGTCACCTGGGCTCTGAACGTCCATCCCCTGGAGGTCCCTGACAACCAAACAGCCTGTTCCCCCAGCACTGGCTGCTCTGGTCTCCCCCCCGGGAGCCACCCCCCCCACCCCCTGAGCCAGGTTCAGAGCAGTTACCATCAAAGGGATGCCTCTGCTCCCCGTCGGTTTCATCCTCGGCGAGGATCACCTCTTCTGAGGAGGAAGAGCACAGAGTTAAGCTCCAGCGTCTACGGGGCTCTCCTGGGACGCGCTCCCTCGGACCAGGAAGGGCAAGGGTCTGCCCGGCCACCTTCGCTCTCCTCTTGCTGATCGCGGCAGCTCAACCAGCCAGCGGCGTGCTACTCGGTTCTTCCTGCCTCGTGGCCCACGTCAGCAAGAGCAGGAGAGCGAGCACCACCTCCACGTCCCTCAATATGAGACCCAGCTTCCTCATAAGGCCTTGCCTGATTCGGCCCCCGCCACCTCCCTGCCCTCCTTTCCTCCCCATCTGCCCTGCGCGTCCCTGCTCCAGCCACACCGGCTTCTTTGCTATGACTCGACGCTGCCCCTACCCCAGGACCTTTGCACCTGCTATCCCCTCTGCCCAGAACACCCTTCGCTAGACATCCACACGGCCTCCTTCGGGTCTGCTCGGACATCACCTCCTCGGAGAGATCCTCTCTGACCAGCCCACCTCCTCCAAGTCTTTCCTACTTCCTAAGCTGCGTTATTTTTCTCCTCGGCACTGGGGAGCACCCCGCGTCGTCCGTACTTGTTTCTTTTCTGTCTCCCTCACTAGAACGTCGGAGCCCCATCTTTTGTTCTGTCACATCCTCAGAGCCTAGAGTGGCGCCTGACACAGAGTGGGTGCTCCATAAGCATTGGGAATGGCTGAGCCAATAAACACGTGCCTGCTGCGTGGACTGTCTCACTGCACACTCCACAGCCCTGGAAGGTAGGCGTGAGCGCGTCTCCATTGAACCACCCAAGAAACCGAGGCACAGGGAAGGGAGGTACGCTGCTAGGAGGCGGCAGGGCTGGGACGTAAACTACAGTTGACAGGAACAGAGGAGGCGATGTCCTATCCTGGCTTCACCCCGGAAGTCCCGCTGCCGTAGCCCAGATTCCGGCCTCCGGGAGGTGGGGCTCCTTGGTCAGGGGCCCTCTTTGCTCCCCCCGCCAGGCCCTCCCCTCACCCACCTTCAAGCCGCGTGCATGACTCCGTGCGCGCTCCGGGGCCTGGGGATTTCGGTTCCCGGGCCCCAGGATGAATGGGCCTCACCTGCTTTTGAGATCCACTCCATGTACCCGTTGAGCTCCCGTTCGATCTGCTGCTGCCTCCTCAGTTTCAGAAAGGCCCGCCGGTTCTCCACCCGCTCCCTTTCTTTGGCAAACTCCCTGCAGAAGCAGGAAAGAGCCGGGTGTGGCCGTTGTAAACGTTTTAGGGACTCTGTGCGTGTGTGTGCGCGCGTGTGTGTGTGTGCGCGTATTTAGGGGTTCGAAAACCCCAGGAGGGCAGTGGACTTTAGCACGAGGAGTCAGGTCTTCTGGGAGAGCACCACAGGGATGGGGGTGTTTCTGCCAGCTTCCCACATTATCCAACAGCTGCACCCCAGCTAGAGGAAACAAGTCAAACCGAAGGCTGCACACCCCCTTCTCATTCTCTGCACTCCCGGGTGAAGAAGATTTGAAGCCCTCTTTTAGGTCAGGCCAAGGAGACACAAGCTGATTTCCTGCCACAGCCTCCCTTCCCTCATATGTGCCCTCCCCCCCTTCCCTTCCCCTCCCTCCTCTTCGTGTTTGGAACATGCGGTGGCTCTCTTGTGAGTGTGAGGCAGCTACTTTCAGACCATGAGGCATCCACGAGACCGAAAGCCTCTGCCTGGTAAGGACATCAGAGCAGAAAACCAGAAGGAACTGGGGTCCCTGATGGCACCGTGGAGCCACTATGCCACTCCCCAGACTTCTTGTGACGAGAAAAAGAAAATCTATTTATGATTAAGCCAAAAAACCCCACAAAACACCCAATACCCGATCTTGGGGGTATGGGACAATATATGTCATGGAAATGCATGCTTGACTGTATATTGAGATTTTGCATTTGGAAAACAGGAAGGGGAGAACCCAATCTACTGGTTTTTTTTTTTTTAATGTTAATTATAGGAAGTAACGCTCTATAGAATTTTCTTGTGTGATGGGCTGTGTGCTGGGAAAGACTTCTGAATGAGAGGTCTGCATTGGAAAGAAGCTCCCTTTTCCTGGGTGGAGGTTGCTCAATGCCAGGGGTGCAGGGTGGTGAGTCGAAGTTGCACCGGATTTCAGCCCCCTTGAGTCCTTTTGCTGGGTGCTCTCAGCAGTGCACAGCCTGTGCATCTGTACCTGACTCGCTAATAACTTTCTGGCTAGCCCAAGACAAGGGAAGAAGCCTACTCTCTGCCTCTGCCTGGAGCATGAAAACAAAGGTTTGATGGCCTCTTTATGGTCAGAAGATGGTGACGGGGAGTGGGATGGGGAGAGTACCAGACACTTACCCTGACAGCACACCCAGCACGAGGTTCAGCATAAAAAAGGAGCCAATGATGATGAGGGGGATGAAGTACAACCAGTTCCAAGTGTTCCCTGAGGCATCGTTGCTCTGTGGGAGGTGAGGAGGGAAAGCGGGTGAGTGTTCAGTGGGACTCAGGTATGACCTGACAGGTGGGAGAAGGGGGACCTCTGTCCTCAGATGTCCGTGGCCTGTGGAGTCCTGGAGCTCTGGCAGCCCCGACAAGGAAATAGAACACAGGATCAATTAGTGGGGGAAACCTGAG
Organism: Lynx canadensis; assembly: GCF_007474595.2. Lineage (NCBI taxonomy): Eukaryota > Metazoa > Chordata > Mammalia > Carnivora > Felidae > Lynx > Lynx canadensis. Next base: position 9,212,297 of record NC_044304.2, read on the forward strand.
AGGTATCATTAGAAGCACAAAGCCCCCTCCTAATCATGTAGCCCTCACAGGACTCAGGAACCAGCATGAAACTCAGAACTTCCCAGACCAAAATCCATGAGGAGAGAGAGAAAAAAAAAAGCCCAATCAAAACGTACAAATGAACCCCTGGTTCCCTCCTCCTCTCTGACACAGTCACACTTTTCCCTTCCAGGAGGGTGCATGAAGGCAGAGTCTGACTCCCGGGTTAAATCACCAAGACAACCAACAGGGCTGTGAGCCTTTTCCTCAAATGTCTCCCTCCTCTGTGCCCTGCAGCCTCAATGTCAATCTCAAAAACATTCCTGGAAGCGCCCAGCTCAGTTTTCAAGGTGGGGAGAAGTCCACAAGTAGAACATTCTTCTCTGGGAGAACAGAACACTGTGCCAAGAAAGAAGTAAAAGGAAGGGATGAAAATCCAGGAGACAGAGAGAGAAAGAAAGAGAGAAATATAAAAAAGCAGTGCTTATGGAGTACTTACTCGTGCCAGACACTCTTATAAGTACAACAGCCATTAGCTTAGTTAGTCAGGATACCCTACTTTATCATCATGCCCATTTTATGGCTGGGGAAACTGAGGCCCAGAAAGACAAAAGTGCCAGCCCAAGGTCACGGAGCTAGCTGGTGACGAGCATGGGATTGGATCCCAGAGCCCATGGACTTAACCTCTGTGCTGGAGAAGCCTTGGCATCAGCCGCCGGAGAAGGGGAGGTTTAGGGTGGCTCATCAGCTCTGGGCCATCAGCACAATGTGGGGCCCCCAAGAGTGGCTTTAAAAGCTCACCTTTAAAAGCACATCTAATGCTGCTGCCACCAAGCAGAAAGGCCCGAATGAGAAGGACACATACGGCCAGGTGCTGGAAAGCCTAGAGGATCTGTAATCGTCACACGCTGCTCATGGGAGGGTGACATGGTGGATGAGGGTCCTGTGTCTGGGTAACGAAGAACCACAACTGTGTGGCCTAAAACAATGGAAACTTATTGTCTCACGGTGCTTGGAGGTCAGACGTTCAAGATCAGGGTGTCGACCACTCTGGTTCCTTCTGGAGGCTTATTCACTGAAAACAGCCTTTAGTGATTCCTTGGCTTGCAGAGGCATTGCTGTGGTCCCCACCCTCACCTCCGTGTGACGTCCTCCTTGTATGCATGTCTGTCTCTGCGGCCAAATTCCTCCCCCAGCAGTCATACTGGATTGGGGTCCCCCCTGATGACCTCATCTTCCCACAATGACCCCACTTCCAATTAAGGTCACATTCTCAGGTGCTGGGGGTTGGGACTTCTATGTATGAACTGGAGGAGGGAGGACACAGTTCAATCCACAGCACATGGTCCAACCACTTTGGAAGATGGGTTGGGAGCTGCTGCTGCTGAAATTAGTCACGTCCCCGCACGACCACCCGGAGATTCCCCTCCTGAGTCCTGGATAGTTACCCAACAGAAACGTGAACCTGCGTAAGCCAAAGGCACACACAAGGTTGTTCACAGTGGCGATCTTCATAATAGCCCCAAACTGGAAATAATCTGAATCCCCCTCGACAACAAGAGAGAGGATAAATAAATGGCATAGCATGCAATGAATGACCGCCACTTGTCACATGAAACCTTACAGAGTGCGTGTCGAGCGAAGGAAGCCGGACACAAAGGAACATCGATGTGGGATTCCGTTATACAAAACACAAAAACAGGCCAACCGGTCAACGATGCTTGAGGTCCTGATGGGGCACCCTTTGGGGAGGAGGTATAAGCGGGGACATTCTGACCCATGGCACAACATGGATGAATCTTGAGGACACCACGCTGGGTGAAATAAGCCAGTCATAAAAACACAAATGCCGTAGGGTTCTACTTCTGTGCGGTCCCTAGATTCACAGAGACAGGAAGTCGGCAGGGGCTGGGGGAGGGGGTGGGGAGTCAGTGTTCGGTGGGGACAGAGTGTCACTTTGCAAGACATAATGAGTCCCGGAGATGGGTGGTGACGACGGCTGCCCAACAATGAGGATGTACTTAATGCCCTGGAACTGGACACTTAAAAACGGTGAAGATAGTAAATTTTGTGTTCTGTGGGATTTCACCGTGATAAAAAAAAAAAAAAAAAGGAAAATAAGACAAAACAAATAAAGTCAACTTTCATTGCAGACACAGACAGGTTCTGGGGACAATTAATAGGCCAGGGCTCCTAGCTCCTGCCTTTCTTCCCAGAAACACCCAAAGTTCCAAAGCTGTGCTGCTAGAAGGTTCTGGAAAAAAAGAATGGAGTCAGCAGAACAGGGCTGGACAGAAGGCACGACTGGCTTTGTGCTTTTCCTTTCCAGTGCTGTGGCAGCTGAGGGTTCTCATGCCTATTTCTTAGGCTAAATATAGTCCAGGGAGAGAAAGCCCTTACCAGCCAACACAAGAAATAGTCTGGGCCATCTCAGGAAACAGGCTTGGGATGGGAACAGAGCAGCGGGCGTGTGTCGGGGGTGGGGGGGGAGGCAGGACGGAATGGGGAGAAATGGCTGAGGCCCCTCGGAACCGAGGTGGCCCCTTCATCTCAGACTCTGCCCACACCCCAGCTCCCCAACGGGCTTAGGGCCCTCTGGGCCATGACGTGCTGGCCAGGATGATAACAGACATCCACAGGGCCAGGCACTTGGTCTACCCGAGCTCGTTTAATCCTCCCACGGACCCCCAAAGCTGGTGCGTAATCCTTCCCATCCTCCTGGGTGAGGAAACTGAGGCACAGAGAGGTAAAGTTCCATGCCCAAGGTCTGTTCCGGGTTGCGCTGTGTCCCTCCAGAAGATGTGCTGAATTTACAACCCCGGTACCTGGGAATGTGACTTTACTTGGAAATAGGGTTTCGGCAGCTGCCATCGAGTTAAGACGAGGTCGTGATGGCGGGGGGGGGGCCTAGTCCAATATGACTGGCGTCCTTTTAAAGAGGAAAACACCAGGTGGAGACAGGGACGCGCAGGGGAGAGAACAGCCACATGATCACGGAGGCAGAGGGTGGAGAGGAGCCAAGGAACACCAAGGGTCAACAGCCAGAAGGAGAAGCCAGGAAGAGGCGAGGGAGGATTCAGAGGGAGCATGGCCCTGCTGACATCTTAGTCTCGGACTTCTGGCCTCCATGTGATGGCAGCCACAGATGGAAGCCCCCCCCCCCCCCCCCCAAGCCCCTCTGTCACTCTAACCTCGGATAACTCTGCTCCGGCCACATGGGCTCCTTTTGGCTCCTCAAATGCACCAGGCACAGCCCCGCCCCAGGACCTTTGCACCTGCTGCCCCACCCCCGCCTGGAAAGCTCTCCTCCTAGATTCCTACATGGCTCTTCCCTCACCTCCTCCAGGTCTTTGCTCCAAAGTCACCTTCTCCAGGAAGCCCTCTTTGATGACCCTCCATTGCTAACCCCGTTTCCTGCTCTATCTTTGCCCTTAGCGCTTCACCCTTTCTACTCTTTGTTTATTTCTCCTGATCACTGCCTACCTCCCCAGCTGGGATGTCAGTTCCACAAGGAACAAGGACAGCGCTTTTTCTGGTCCCTGCTGTGTTCCCTAGCACAATGCCAGGCATGCAAGTACTGCTCGATAAATGTTTGTTGAATGACTGAATGAGAGGCGCGTCCAAGTTCCCCGCCCAGCCCGCGTCCTTAGTTCTCAACCTGTTCTCCCTCTTCCCCTCTCCCTTGTTTGATTTTCTCCCCGGGACTGGCAGAGAACGTGTTGTGTTCTCTTTCCAGTCTGGCCCAAATGATTCCATTCCACGCTCTGGGTCCAACAACTCACGGAGAAGGAGTTGGCGCAGGGACGGGCGCGGGTTTTGATCACCAAGTGGGCTTCCCGTGGGGTCTGCTCGGGAGCAAGATGGCAACTAGATTTCCCAGGCAGAAAGGCCGGAGCTGCCGTGGCCACGGTGACGGCAGAGAACGTGGGGCGGCCCAAACCTCCCCTCCTGGGTCTGACCTCCTTTGGCAGTTCAGGTAAAGGGCGGGTGTGTGCACAAGTCTGGGTCTGGGGAACGGAAGGAGGATGGAAACTTGCTCACTTGTCATCAGTGACACTGAAAAGGATGTGCTCTTACAGTCCCGTCTTTCCTCCAAAGGCTCAAGGAGTCCTGGTGCCTGGAACACTATTCGCCATTAGTGCTGTCACTGAGTATTTCCGGTGACATGGTAGGATGGCCTGTTCTGGTCCCCCTGTGGTTGGCTGACGGCCACACGATGGCTGCTGGCCGGTAAGGAATGGACGGAAATAGCCGTGCCACTTTTGGACCAGAGCACTGAAGTGTCACTGTGGGACCCTCAGGGGTCTCTCTCCTTTTGGGACAGCAAGTGGCAATGTCCTAGGGGCTCCAGAGCTGGCTCCCAAGTGACCATGTTGCACACGGCCCCCTCTCCTCCACTGCCAACCCACACTGGACACGTAGCGTGAGCAAGAAAGGAGATTTGTTGTTATTAACGTCGCGGGGGCTTTGGGGGATGTTTGTTACTGCCGCCTAACGTAGTTTTCCTGGCCGATACACCCTGCTGTCTCCTCAGTTTACTCCGTCAAGTCCTTCATCTCAAATGTCACTTTCTCAATGACCCTTCCATGGAGCTCAGGAGGCGGGTGTGGAAAAAGAATGTCTCCGGCACGTCCGATGGAGACATCGGTACGCCAAAAGGTAAAGTTCCAGATTACAGTGTGCTACGTGTTTCTGTTCCCCGAGCCTCTGCCCGGAGCCCGGTGTCCCCTCGATCTTGGTGTGGTTGATTTCTCCTCGCCACTCAGCCTTCAGCTCCTACAGTGCCCCCCCTCAGAGAAGCCTTCCTGGACCTCCCGGCCCAAAGGACTCCCTCCAGCCGCCCCCTCCAGCCCTGCCAGACATCCATTCTTCTCCCAGCATGCTCTGCTCTCTGAATCACCTAGTCAATTCATACACGTGCTTGTTTGCAAACGGCCTCTGCTCCCTAACACGTCAGCTCCCCAGTGCCCAGCACGGCACCCGGCACGCAGTAGGTGCTTACCGAGCAGCACGCAGTAGGTGCTTACCGAGCCTCGGCGGCATGGCGAATGCACGGAACCCTGAGGTCCCTGGGGGTGGACTGTTTAAATAACACTAAGGAGGCGAGACCGTATTTATCTCGGGTCCAAAGGATCAGGCTCTTCCCCTGGAATGCGATCCCGCACTATCGCTTTAGTAGAGGACTTCCGAGCCAACGAAAATGCCCCGTGATTTCCACAATTTCCAGGCCCGGTGGATGGGGAAACTGAGGCTGAGGAAGGCAAGGTGATTTGCTGGCTCACACAGGGTGTGGAGGGCACAGCTGGGGTGAGAACCAGCCTTTGGGCTTGCAACAGAGTGAATTTTTTTCCCCCTACGTCACCCCTTCGCTGCGTTTACGTAGTGGTTTCCATCTAAATGGTTGGTCCAGGAGAGCCTTAAAGGAGATGCGGATTCATCCCAGCCTCGGCCCCGGGGCCTCGTGTGGTGCCTGGGGCTCAGCGAGCATTCAGTAAACACTCATCAAGCAAATTAATGACCGAGTCCCGGTAAAATTCTGAAGTGCCTTCTGTTTTATGGCTTATTTCCTCTAATGTTCTGAGAACGGTTCATTCAAGTATAGAGGATGTTAAAAAACACAATATTCAGCTCAGGAGAACACCCCGTTCCCCAGCCTCCCGGATAAAAATGATGTGGGTTTGACCGTGAAAGAGCCAAGGTCCCACAGTGGTGGTGCGGGAGGTCGAATGTCCCAGTTTACACCCATTGTAGATCAGGCAACGCCTGTTAATTATTTTTTGAGTCCTCCTTTACCTGTTTGCGCTCAAAACTGTCCCGGTTTGGATGATAAATATACAGCCTCTCCGCCTGTCCCTCCTGGGACCTCACCCCCTCCTCGTCTGCCCTTACTCTCTCAACCAGCCAAGTGAGCCACCTTGCTGCGCCTCACCAATACCAGGCGTGCTGCTGCCCAGGGCCTTTGCACTGGCTATCCTGGGTCTTCCTTCCTTAACATACTTCCATGGCCCCCCTCACCTCCTTCGGGGCTTATTAGGAGAAACTACAACCTCTCACTCTGATGATCCACAACCCCTCTACTGCTTAATTTTTCTCCCCAGCTCCCACCCCCCTCCCACACATGAGTCTGCAAAGAACCCATGGACGAGCCACTTGTGTTTGTAGATTCTGGCTTTGTTGGCACACAGCCATGACCAGCCCCTCATGTATTTTCTCCGTGGCTGCTTTGCGACCGAGCAAAGCTCACGTTGTCGCCACGTGAGCTGAGCAGTTGCGACAGAGACTGTGTGGCCCACGAAGCCTAAAATATTTAAGATACTTGGCCCTTGACACACACATACATACAATCTCTTCGTTACGTTGTTGATCAACTCCACCCTCCGCTAAAATGTCAACTCCCCCCGGACAGGGATTTTTGTCTTTTCCATTCACTACATACGCAAGGCGCCTGGAAGACGACCTGCACACAGGAGGCGTTCAATGAATGTTTGTTGGATGAATGCGTGATCCCAAGCCCCCTAACTTCCGATGCTTTGATGTTGGCCACAGTGAGCATCTATGAATAAAAAAGGTTTAGGTCAAAGACCAGTGTCCACCACGAGCAGCCGTGTGTCAAGGGACACACATTCACAACCAACTATGCACACATTGCTGCTTACTTAGCTGACGTTAACCGAAAGAGAGAAATAAAGAGTGACAGAGACAGAAAAAGCACCGAAAAGCACAGAGAGGTGGGGAGGGAGAGGGAGACAGAGAAGACAGGCGGAGGAGGAGGAGACAGAGACAGATGTGGAATAAGAGGGACCAAGGCAGACAGGGAGACAGAAGGGGAGAGTCAGAAAGAGGGGAGGGGGTGTGATGTTTAGTTCCCAGTGCTGGGTTCGAGTCCTGATTTCACCACCCTCGGCTATAGGACCTTGGCAGGTCGTTTCAGCCCTCTGGGCCTCAGTTTCCTCATCTGGAAGATGGGGTGAAAAATGTCTTGTCTCACAAGGTTGTTCCCCAGATCAGTCGAAAGGGCAAGAAGAGGGGCGCCTGGGTGGCGCAGTCGGTTAAGCGTCCGACTTCAACCAGGTCACGATCTCGCGGTCCGTGAGTTCGAGCCCCGCGTCGGGCTCTGGGCTGATGGCTCGGAGCCTGGAGCCTGTTTCCGATTCTGTGTCTCCCTCTCTCTCTGCTCCTCCCCCGTTCATGCTCTGTCTCTCTCTGTCCCAAAAATAATAAACGTTGAAAAAAAATTAAAAAAAAAAAGAAAGGGCAAGAAGACATGTGGCGCCCAGCGAACTCTGTAAATGGCGGCCGGAAATTAACTCAGGATGTCCTTGTCCTGCCATCCTGTTTTTTGGTTTTTTTTTTAAGTTTATTTACTTTTGAGAGACAGAGACAGAGCGTGAGTGGGGGAGGGGCAGAGAGAGGGGGAGACACAGAATCCGAAGCAGGCTCCAGCTCCGAGCCATCAGCCCAGAGCCTGACGCGGGGCTCGAACTCACAGACCGCGAGATCGTGACCTGAGCCGAAGTCGGATGCTTAACGGACTGAGCCACCCAGGTGCCCCCATGAGACGTGCTGGAGGGCCCCAGCCTCTCCGCCTCCCGTCCCTGGCATCTACCACCTAAACCTGCCTCGAGGCTGCTCTGGCCCAGCAGAGCCCTCCTGAGCTTCCCCAAGCCTCCACCATCACAAGCGGGAAAAGACCAATTTTTGGTCACCGTATCAGGTGACAGATGTTAACTAATCCTTGTGCAACATGCGTACGTCAAATCATTATCCTGTATCTCTCAAACTGTATCTCAATAAAGCCAAAAACGGGCGCACCCGGGTGGCTCAGTCGGTTGAGCGTCCGACTTCCACTCAGGTCATGATCTCGCATTTGTGGGTTCGAGCCCCGCGTGGGGGCCTCTTGCCGACAGCTCGGAGCCTGGAGCCTGCTTGGGATTCTGGGTCTCCCCTCTCTCTCTCTGTCCTCCCCTGCTCGTGCTGTCTCTCTCTGTCCTCAAAAAATAAAATAAGACATCAAAAAAAAAAAACCTTAAAACAAATACAAAAAAAAAAAAAAATCTGAGGTAGGCTCTTTGCTCCTGATTTCTATCTTTTCTGCCCCAGACTTTATTTTTTAAGTTTTAATGTTTATTACGTTGAGAGAGAGAGAAGCGAGAGTGAGAGAGAGCCTGAGTACATGAGTGGGGGAGGGGCAGAGGAAGAGGGAGAGAGAGAATCCCAAGCAGGCTTTGTGCCATCAGGCTCTGCTTAACCGACTGAGCACCCGCCCCCCCCCCCCCAACCAGGCGCCCCTGCTCTGGATTTTAGACAGCTTTAAGAAATTACTCCGTTAAAAATTAAACTGCTCTCTCTCTCTCTCTCCCTCCGTCTCTCCCTTCCCCCATATCTATTTCCCAGACCGGATCAGGGCACCTGGTCCCACCACGTCCCTGGCTGGCAACCACAGGCCATGCTCTCAACCTCCGACTCTCATTTGTAATTCGGGGGGGGGGGACGGTAACCTCTCCTTCTCATGTTATTCATAAACCAAACTCCTGACTTTATTTGGATTTCATCGGTTTGCCCATCGATGTCCCCTTTCTGTTCCCCTTGCAGTTCCCCGCGCTGCATCTAGCAATCACATCTCCTTCGGCCCCTCTGGTCTGTGACGGTTTCTCAGTCTTTCCTTGTTGATCGTGACCTTGACGGTCTGGAAAAGGACAGGCCAGGTATCCTGCAGGATGCCCTCCATTCTGGGTTTGTCCGATGTTTTGCTCATGATTACGCAGGGGTTGTGAGTCTTGGGGAAGACGGCCCATGGGGTCCCTGCCCCTCACGTCAATCAAGAGCCACACGATTACATATTCCCTGGGGGTGTTGACTTAAGGTGGGGTCTCCCCACTCTAAAATGACGACATCTCCCGCTTTGCTACTCTATTCTTTGGAAGCAAGTTACTAAGTCTAGCCCACCCTCTAATTAGTGGGGAGACTAAGTTAAGCGTCCAACTCTCGATCTCAGCTCAGGTCTTGATCTCAGGGTCATGAGTTCAAGCCCCGCGTTGGGCTCCATGGTGGGGATGAAGCCTGCTTAAAAAATAATAAAGTAAAAACGACCATTTGCCATTGCTATGTCAATCAGCCCTTCGGTGCGGGCTCTCTCTGGACACATTAGTAAGAAAAGAGCACCCAACGTACCATGGGCACACTGGGAAAATGTTCATGTCCCTCTTCCTCCCTGTTTCCTGGTATAATCTTTCTCCCCCCTCCTAAATAGATAACAAGACAAGTTTAAATATTTTTTTTTTCCCCGATTGTAAAGGAAATTGTGATCTCTGCAGAAAATTTGGTGATACGGAGAAGTATCGGGCAAATGCCGATTCCTGAATCCTAGAGGCCATCTTGGTAGTGTTTTCCAGTCTCTTCTTCCTAACTTCTATTTTCAAACGCACACGCTTGAGCTCAGAGCACCCTGGTCTCAGACTTCCCGTCTTCAGAATTGTGAGAAAATAAACTTCCGTTGTTCAAGCCACCTGCTCTGTGCTGTTTTGTAACGGTAGCCTGAGCTAAGACATAAGGTTTACCTCACCTTGACTCTTTTTTTAAACAACGTTTTATTTATTTCTGAGAGAGAGCACGTGCGAGTAGGGGAGGGGCAGAGAGAGCGGGAGACAGAGAGTCCTAAACAGGCTTCACGCTGTCAGCGCAGAGCCCGGCTCGGGGCTCAAACTCGCAAACTGTGAGATCACGACCTGAGCCGAAATCAGGTCAGCTGCTTAACCGGCTGAGCCACCCAGGCGCACCGCCTGTATGCTTTCCAGAAAATCGACTTCCCCGGGGCGCCTGGGTGGCTCAGTGGGTTAAGCGGCCGACTTCGGCTCAGGTCTTTGATCTCGCGGTCCGTGAGTTCGAGCCCCGCGTCGGGCTCTGGGCTGACGGCTCGGAGCCTGGAGCCCGCTTCGGATTCTGTGTCTCCCTCTCTCTCTGCCCCTTTCCCCGTTCACGCTCTGTCTCTCTCTGCCTTTCAAAAATGAATAAATGTTAAAAAAATTTTTTAAAGAAAATCAATTCCTCCCTACTCATCATTAGACAGTGAGCATTTGCCTGCATCCTTAAATATTCTCCCAACAGATGCTTTTTAATGACGGCGTAATATTCCCTCATACAAAGGGACCATACGGCACTTAACCGCTTGCTTCCAGCTCTGTTCTATTTTTGTAAGTAGCGCTGAGATGCACATCCCGATATAAACCTTTGTCAGCACTGCTGATTAGTGGAGGTTAGGCTTTTTCTGAAAGGCGCTTTAACCAGGAAGCCACGCGGCAAAGAAAAGAAACCGGTCGTCGTTGGGGAAACCTGGAGGAGGGCCGAACACGCCGTGTAGGTCAGCGGCTGCTGTTCCCCCTGCCGCGAATGCTCTCCCACAAACAGCTGCCTGGTGCCCTGCTTCTTTGCGGACGTGTCCCTTCCTCTGAGGAGCCCTCCCTGACTGCCTGACCTAGACCAGCCCCGCCTTCCTCTTGTGCTGCTTCCGTCCTCATAGGGCAGGTCGCCATGGCCCGCCTTCTGCCTTCGTTTGCTGTCCACCTCCCACTTTAGGACCAGCTCCTTATCTGTTGTGTTTGCTTGTGTCTGTCTCCCTTACGAGAGTGGGGAGATTTTTGTCTTCTTATGGTGGGTCCCCAGTCACCTGCCCGTTTCCCAGCGCACAGTAGGTGCTCAACAGTTACTGAACACACGGCTGGATTTCAAGGACACCGAGAAAAGAAACGAGCTATTGGGACTGCCCACCCAGGCAGGCGACGTCCCCTCGGCATCTGCACCCATCGATCCTAAGACGCTTGGAGCATGTGCGTCTGGACCGTCTCCCCATGGGGCCTCAGCTCTAGTACAGAAACAGAGGACAAAGATTCCAGACACTGTGGCCGCCTGTGGCTGGATGGACTGAGGGGGGTGTCCTAGGGCTGGGCAGGGCTGGCCGAAGGCGGCACGTAAAAGGAGAGCCCAGATGAACCTGGAAAAATCAACTGCTCTGTCCTCACCAGCAGAAACTCAACGACAGCCACCTTAGTCCCTGCCTCTGGCGACGAGGGGCTCTGGTGGCTGTATGGAATGCCAAGGGCCGTTGGCAGCTACTAGAAGCTGGAAGAGGCCAAGAAGGATCCTCCCCTACAGCCTTCGGAGGGAGCCTGGCCCTGCCTAGGCCTCGATGTGGGATTTCTGGCACCCAGACCGCAAGACAATGAACGTCTGTTGTTTCAGCCACCACTTTGTGGTACCAGATCACTGCTGGGGTTTCTACGACAGCGGGATGGAAGCGCATGGAAAGTTCTAGAAGGCTACTCTGAGTTAGTGGCAGCTACCAGTGGGGTGAGGGTGGGGAATAAAGTGGGACCCCACAGCTCACTCCTCTCCCTCACGTGCTGCTGGAGTTTTTTACGGGGTAAAATTCTGAAAATGTTTCTGAAAGGAGTGTCCACCGGGGGGGAGGGTTCGGCCTACGCAGACCAGGCACGGTTGTAAGCACTTCACAGGCGCCCACCTCGCCCAGTCCTCCTTCCCTGTGAGGTAGGACTGTGCTTCTGTTCATACTGCACACGTGGAAGTGAGGCACAGGGAGGCCAAGTGACTTGCCCAAGGTTGCACAGCAAGGAAAGGGGGGGGGGAGCCAGGATGGGAACCCAGGCAGTCTGGTGCCTCTGACTCTGTGCTCTCACCGCTTCCCCAAGGCGGCTCAGCTCTAAGCTTCCAGGACAAACATCCCTTCCAACGATGGTGCTTGGGACTAGAGAATCTTCTGGAAATCTGTGGTCGCGCTCACACTTCTCCTCCCACCACTAAGCACATCCCCAGTGTCTTCCCCTGAAACTCTGGACGTCTTCTCCGGACGCCTGACCCCACGACACAAACCCTTGCCCGTGTTCACAAGTTTCTTAGCCTCTGCTCCCCAGTCCCTTTCTCTGCCCGGCTTCCCTTAACCTTCCTGGCTCCCAGCTGTTTCACTTCCAGGAGGGTTCATTTCCCCTGAAGCCCCCCCCTCTCTCACCATGCTTGCAAAGCAAAGACCTAGAGCCCCATAAAAGCCCCCCCCCCCCCACAAGCTTTTGCAAACTGGGTGTAACCTTCTGTCCAGGGTGTTTGCCAGTGAGGCCCAAGAGAGAGACTTACGGAGGCTGTGCTCAGGCAAGGTCTTCATACAAATTAGAACACCGTGTGTCTTTCCTACATCCTTTACTTTTGTCGAAAACTAGAATCGTGGTAGACATTTGTGGAGACATTACACGCCTGTGATGCGGTGGCATGTGCAGTGTGTGACACGCACAACTGTCCACGGCACTTGTGCAATCCTGTCCCGGGCGGCACTCTCCACCCCACCCTAAAAGGAGCCACTGATCAGAAGGATGGGTTCCTGTAAATCTCCCTCCACCCGCCAAAGGGAAACTTCCTTAAGAAACATGAACTGGGACCAAGAGGAGAGTTCAGGAACCCTGTACGCAGGAGGAAGCCTTCTGGTATTGCTTCCCCAGCAGGCCAAGCCAGGACTCCTATGGGCAGAACCTTAACTGGCAATTTCGGCACTTAGGGCAGGTGGAGAGGACGCTTCTGTGAGTCAACAGAGGGATGTGTGCGGAGCAGCCCCAGGATGCCCCGTGGGGTGGCTACACCCGTGGCATCCTCGTGTTCGATCCTGAATCCCTGACTCCACACATCTCCAGCTGCTGACAGGCGACTGGCCTGGGGTGGGGGGGGGCTCTCACCTGCACAGGAGGGTGAGAGGAAGGTGTGCTCTGTTTACGGCGGAGGGGCCTCTAAAACCTGCACCTCCAAGTATCAAAATTACAAGTGCACTGTAGCCGTTGACCCAGTGATCCCACTTCCGGGAATGGACGCCACCAACCCCAGCTGTATCTGCACAAGGGTGAGAAGACATGCATGTTGCAGAGCTCAGGGCAGCACGGAGCTCAATGTCAGAGGGCGGGGAAACCATTGAAACATTTGTCTCTGGGGAAGCGATTAAATAAAAGAAAGAAAGATCTCCAGGATATGTTGTTACGGGGGGGGGGGGGCATCACAGAACACAACAGCGCGTATAGAACGCTACACTTTGGAGTAAGAAAGAGGGAGGAGAATATGGATTCGATGACACTTACAGTTGCATAAATAACACTGAAAGCATATACCAGGGAAGTAAAGGGGTTGCACATCGTGGGGGGATAGGCAACAGGACGGAAGTGGGGCAGACAGGAGCATACATCTCCTTGGATGTGTCTCTAACATTTTCAAGATTTTGGACAAGAGTACTGACGGAGGCCCATATACTCTTGTAAATATTTAAAAGCTCCTAAATAAAATATGCTCTATGCCTCTCCTTTGTAAACATACTTTCAGAAGCACCAGGAAGGTCAATTTAGAACCTAGATGTCTGCACTGGATCACGACGTGAGCAAAGCCAGCCTTGCTCCCTGGCCACGCACGGCTCTGTCTGGCCCAGGGGAAGGGGGCTTCATGCATAGATGCATGGGTACTTCTGCTTGCATTAGTCTAAGCTCCAGCCACATTTGTGCCAACAGATGCTTCCAGAACATGTGGTGCCGTCGGACAACAGACCCACGGGAGAATCTCATTGCAAGTCCTTGGAATCAGAAAATTCCAGAATCCCAGATGATCCAAGAGTGGGGTCTAGAAAGCGGGGTAAGTGGTGCCAGTTCCTGGTAGACATGTCCCCTGAGCCCCGGGGATGCCTCACCCTACAGGGAGGGGCATGGCTGGCAGAGGGCCAGCGAAGGTCCCAGCACAGAGCCCCTTTGTATAGATCCAAGGATATTACTTTTTTATCCATGTTGGTTTTTGAATCGCACAAGCTTTACATATTAAAAAAAATCTAAAATTATATTTAAACACTTGCACAGTGAAAACTTATTCAGCATCGGTCTGCCTTCCAGATTTCCATGTCCTGAGGGGCCTCCTCTACTTAAAAGTTCTGGGCACCTGCACCTCCCCTCCCTCTCTGGTTCAGAGTCCCTCCAATGCAGCCTCAGGAATTGGCTGGTCCAGGAGGGCCACCTGCCCCCAAATTTGCATCACTTACGTTGTAGAGGAGGTCAGTCCACCCTTCCATGGTGATGCACTGGAAAACAGTCAGCACTGCAAATAGGATGTTGTCGAACTGAGTGATCCCATTGTTGGGCCCTTCCCAGTAGGGCTGACATTTGGTCCCATTGGGGCAGGTGCGGGCGGGTTCCTCTGTCCCACACGGAGCCGGAGACTCACCCTGAATGTCATCTATGAAAGAGAAGAGGAGAAAAATCAGGGGAAGGGGCTGGGAAAATCAACTCTGAGAAATAGGGGCTGTAAAGATTCAATGCTGTTGCAAAAACAAAGACTATTGGAATGAATTTATCAATTTTTTTTTTTTTAAGTTTGGCTTTGCTGATCTAGTCATTGGTGTCTGTTTTAGGAATTGTTTCTCTAAGCTTTATTACTTTTCCTGTGCATTTCCCAAACTTTCGCGATGCATTCCCTTTCTTTAAGGCTACAAATTGCCCTCTGAGCGCAGCTTTAGCTGCATCCCACAAAATCTGTCATGCATTATTGTCATTATTGCGCAAGTAAAATATTCTTTGACCCATAGATAGCCAAGATACTTCTTTTTTTAAGTCAGATATATAAAAATAGAATAGTGTAATGAATCCCCATGTACCTATCATCAACTTTAACACTTATCAACTCAGGGTTAATCTTGCTTCATCCGTATCTGCTCCCCACACTTTGCCTTGCCACTAGAACACTTTTTTTAAAGCAAATCTCAGATATCCTATCATGTCATCCACAAACAAGAAGCAGGTCTCTTGATTTCCAAACACTTTCTGAGTTATCCTTTTGTTGCCAATTTCCAGCTTAATTACACTGTGGTCAGAGGATATGTTTTGTATAACTCAGTCCTTCAAAATCTGTTGAGATGTGCTCTATGTTCCCAAATACAGCCAGTTTTGGTGAATATGCTGTGCGCTTTGTGCCGTGGTTGGGTGCTGTGTCCTCCAGACTTCCATTAGGACAAATATGTCCGTCGTGTTATGCTGTTATCCTGTAGCCTGATTTTTTTCCATTTCCTTTTCTCTTCTCTCCTCTCTTTTCTCTTCCTTCTTCTTCTTTCTTTTTTTTCTTGAGATGTACTAGGCACAGGGAGTTGTTCTGGGGGCGAGGGAGGCCAGTACACATGGTACTTACTTACCCTTAGGCACAGGCGCTAAGTTTTCTCCCCAAACGGCAAGAGGCAGATTGTAAAAATGCCACAAGGAAAGAGGCACTTGCCAACAGATGCTGCTTTCGCAGACAACCAACGACAGCTTCGTGGCGAGGTTGGGCTGGGCGCCCGAGGTGGGGTCTGAATTCCAAGGGATTGAGGGCGAGACCCCAGGAGCACACAGGAGCACAGAATGACCTGGGTGTGTCCCCACTGGACCAGAGCAGCAGGTACGAGAGGGTCCTGTTCAGTGAGTCGCACTTTTGAAGGATTTCAGAGAGCGACATTGTCCGCCAGGAAAGCAGCCCAGTGTGCAAACTCAAGCTCTCCACCAAACAAAAATGTATCTCAATGTATGTGCTACGGGCACGAATGCCAACCTCCACTCAGCACGCAGCAGAGAGAAATAAACGATGGAATGTGTGAATTTTATTGGCCTTTGAAACTCCAGTTGAAGGTCATGCAAAGAGACACCTGCCACTCTGGGAAGTGACACACTCAGTGCTTGAGAAGCACTGACCACACTGGCCGCTCGTTTAACTGGCTGGACATGCCTCCCTCATTCACGCTGCACTTGGGACAGGGGCTGCGATTTAATAAATGTAGGTTGGAAGGCAAAATCTTCTGAACAAAAGGCTAAGAGCAGGGAGAGGGGAAATGCACGGGTTCCTATAGCAGACGAGAACCGCTGTTGGTTGGGAAGGCCGCCTCTGTCCAGAACCTTCTCTGTCTCCACCCTGTGACCACATCGGGCTCAGTTCCCACCCCCGTGCGGCCCCCTGCGTCAGCCAGTGAACGCCGGTCCCGCCTTCCCTTCAATGGCTCCGGAAGGTTCGTTCATATTTGCCGGGGGAGGGGGAGATAAGAGCACGCATCGGGCTTCACTGCTACGAGCTGGTGGCAGACGAGGAGACTTGTCTGGAAGCTGTTGGAAATCAGGAAGCCCTCCACTTTACCTTTGCATTTCCCTGAGTGCTGAGCACAGTTCTGGGCGTGCAGGAACCGGGTTCCCGATGACAAAAGAGTGCAGCTGGAAACCTGACTCTCTTTAGCAAGTTTGCATCGTGGTGCTCTTGATTTCGTTCCCACCCCCCCACCCAGCCTTCCGTCCCCCCTCCCCCTGCCCCCCATCACGAAACACTCTGAGGGCTGCTTCTAGAAAAGCAACCGTCCGGAGAGTCTGAGGAATTTGGTTATAAATATATTTTAAAATTAACCTGCTGCCTGGGTGTCTGTCTATATTGGTCTCTTACTCACACGCCTTATATTTTTAATCGCGAGCTTTTCAGTTATCCTCCTAAATCGGGGCTTCCTACCCACCCCGCAGCTGCCCCACCCACATCTGCCCCCTCACAACCCCACCTAGGCCCGAGCCAGTTGTGTCTGCTTGGCTGGAGAGAAAAGGAAGGAAGGAAGGAAGGAAGGAAGGAAGGAAGGAAGGAAGGAAGGAAGGAAGGAAGAAGGAAGGAAAGAAAGAAAAAGAAAGAAAGAAAGAAAGAAAGAAAAGAAAGAAGAAAGAAAGAAAACCAATAAAACCTCAACACTTAGGATCCAGGAGTCCTGGTTTCTCTGCTCTCGGCTGACTTTTCCGAGGGGCCCTGCCCTGTATCTCTCCCTCCTGCATTTCCGCCCGGGGTGACGAGGCCAGGCGCAGAAATAGCTCTGCCTCAATTAACACCTTCTTCATCGGGGAAAGAAATAATTAGGACATCCCATATTGAGCAAACTTCACAAGCCCAGGAGAGAAGGAGTCAGGAGAAGCAAGAGAAAAAGGAGGAAGAAGAAAGCACATCTTGAATACACGTTTTCCGTCCCCCGTGGGGCCGCCTGGGGCCAGGGCTCTGCCTCTTGGGGGTCACCAGGAGGAGACGGCCCGTGGGAAGCCACTCCCGGCCAGATCCCTCTGCCCACCCAGCAAGACAGGCCTGAAGCCTCTTTCTTTTCCCACAGGGACTCCCCCTCGGCGTCACCGTCCTCTCTGTCCACCCCATGAATTCGTGGTCCCCTCGCCCCGTGACCAGCCCTGCCGATGGGCCCGTCTGCACCAAGATGGCCAGTGGCGCCCAAACTGACATACAGGCTTCTCTCCTTATCCGATTCCGTTTGGTACTTGGGCTTCAGGGAGCAAAAGGGTTTGGAGAGCAGGAAACGTCACTGAGGATGTATCTGGGAGCTACCGGGTCCCCGTGTGTGTAGACAGTGGGGGAACGCCATCCGGGGACCCCAACGCAAGGCCCTAGAACTACCGCGACCTCGAGGGCTATTTCACCCCCCTCGCTCTGCCTGCAGAACTTCGGAAGCAAGCTCTCCCAGCTGCCCGGAGAAAGAAGCAAAACCCTGCATCTCCCTTCCGGGAGCTCGTCCCCAAGGGAGGAAGCTTGGGAAAGTAACACCATGCTGCTTGGACCTACCTGTCCCCTCTTCAAAGCAGGTGGTATGAAATTTTCCCATATAAAATTCTAACCCTATGATTGCAAAAATAAGAATTGCAAAAAACAGGAGGAGGCCAATCTGCAGCAGGGGGATCATTGCCTTCATGATTGACTTCAGGACGACTTGTAAACCTGGGGAGACACAGAGAGAGCCCCACAGCTCCGTGAGCGAGCGCCCCAAACCCCAGGCACCCCGAGCACACGCAAAGCTGAGGGCGGGGTAACAAGGCTGTTCGTTATACAATGGGAACAATCCCTCCCGGTGTGTGAGGGCACTTTTTGCTTTAAAGTATTTTTGAAGTATTTGACATATGCTGTGTCATCTGATGACCTTTTAGGCAAGACAGGCGTGGAAACTGGTTGCTTTCGGAGCCGTCCTCCTAAGTGTAGGGCGGCCTTCACCCAGAGAGGGGAGCCTTTTCTTAATTCTTCCCACCGAGAGGGGGCGTCTTTTCCTAATTCATGCAAAGACTCCAGTTAGGTTAGCCCCACCTCTACTCGGGAAAGCAATCAATGTCCTAGTTCCGGTCCCGGGGAAACCAGACATGATTTCACCGGCTTGTACCCCCAGCCCTTGATGTGGGCGCACACGTAGCCCCATTTCGCAGAGGTGGGAAGCGAGACCGAGAGAGGTGATTTCATCCCAGGGCATTAGCAATAACAGAGCCAGGGTTTAAGCCCAGGCCTGAGGGACGTCAGATCCTAGGTTTGCGGCCACCGTGCGGTCAGGGAAGTCTACGGTGAAAACGAGGGTCCGAACAAAAAGCCTGAGGCCTTGCTTCTTGATTAGCAGAACTCCGCGTGGCTCATGATTAGCACCTCCTGGTGGGGGGAAACCATGGGGGTCCGAAATGGAAGGGCGATGTTCTTCCACCCGCCTGGCAGGGTGGGTAAGGCTCCGAACACTGGGTGGCGTCAGTCCCCGGGCCAGATACCCTGCACCCACCTGCCAGCCGCTAGGGGCTCCCAGCTGCCCCTCCTCTTTGTACAACTCGGTTATCAACAGCGGCCTCACCCAGGCGGCTGCTGCCTCCCCACCTCCCACCCCCAGCAAGTGACCAGAGAGGTATAGAAGGCCAGCAAGCAGTCTCTTCGCCTCAGGTTGGAGGATACCTAGGGGGCTACTCACAGTCTAGAGCTCTCCACGAGATCAGGCTGAGACTGCATCCTTGCTGGGCATCTTTCCCGTTCCATCCCGCTGTCCTCATTCTCTCTCTCCTGACAGCCCCCTCCAGATAAGGCAGGGCCCATCTGAGCACCTCGCTAAGCCTGCATCGAGGGGCCCCGACCTCGTCAACTACCCCAGCCGTGTGACCTTCACCAAGGCAGGTCACCGTCCTGAACCTTGGTCTCTCCATCTGTAAACGGGGACTGGGAGAGCACCGCCCTCTCAGGATTGAAGGAGGGAGCGCCTAGCTGCCAAAGCACCATCGTAGGTGGTGATTAATAGAAACCCTTATTAGCGTTAGCTTGGGGATGATCCCTGACTCAATGCAATGCAGGCAGCTCCTGGAATCCTGCAGATGCTTCTTTCCACGAAAAGGCCCTGCTGGTGGTCATCGGGAGACCTTACCTTTAAATCTGGGTGGCGACGAACCCGACGGAAAGAGCCAAGGAGGTGGGAGAGGGTGCTAATGAAGAAGCTACCTCACAGGCTTGTGGTGAGGACAAACGAATTTGAAAAATGGCAGCTACTTAGAGCAGCGCCTGGCACACAAACAAATTATTAGCGGTAGGACGAACTGAGGCAGTGGGACAGAAAAAGGTCGGCCCTGTTTTTTTGTTTTTTTTTTTTGCAGCTGAACCTCCTTCTGACCCTGAATACTGCAGCTGTCCCCAAAGGGGGGGCGGAATGGAAGCACCCTGAGAGAAGGAGAAAGCAGCACCAGATGCCTATGGACTTTGGAGCTCATCACCGTCAAGCTGTCAGAGCTCAGGTGCATAACTTAACCTGAGCCTCAGCCTTGTCACCTGTCAAATGGGTTCACTGGGTGACTGTGAAGCAAAGTAAGACATTCAATGCATGGAAAGTTCTGTCCCTAGCGTCCAGTAGGCAGCGGGCGCTTGATACGTGGTGACCGCCCACTGCCACCAGCATTACTGGCCAGGCTTGGGGCCACACTTGCTAAGCCCCAGTCCCGCCATTCTCAGCCACGTGACCACTGCTCCAATGGTTCGGCCGCTCTGAGCCTCAGTTTCCCCACCTGTCAAACGGAGATGTTGCCGAGGCCCAACTGCGGAGAGCTGTGAGTACTGACTGAGCTAACATCAACACGACTCCGGACAGATAGCAGGTTGCTCAATAATATGAATGGGTGCTGTGGCTCTAGGTGAGGCCCCTGGCTTGCTTTCAGAAGCTCACCCAGACCGGCTGCCAGGTTCCTGGGGTGCGGGGCGGGGCGGGGGGGGGGGGTCCCTTGGGGAGCTTCCCCCAAGAGAAGGTTGCCCTGACACAGGCTGGGAGGCACTCGGGGGCCCCTTCTGAGATGCTCTGCGGAGGGGAAACTGAGGACTCCCGGGACCCCCTGAGCAGACCCCTTGCCAGGGTTGGAAACTCACGCACTTGGGATTCCAGACACCAGCTTGAGCGGTCTCAGCACTCGGACTGCCCTCAGGGTCCGTAGGTCAAACTCCGTCCCAACGGTCGCCAATATGCTGGAAGAAAGAAGCCAGAGCGGAAGACAGAGGGTGGGTTTCAGGGTCAGACAGGAGTGGGATTTGATGTTAGCTGTTGGCTCGGTGACCACAGGTGCGGGACTTGACGTTGCTGGGCCTCGGGGTCTGGACCGGAAAGCAGCGTTAACAGTACCTGCCTTATAGGATAAAAGGTGCTTTGCAAAGACCCCGAGTCGGTGTATGGTTGATGGTGATCAGTAAATGCTGGACGTAGAGGGGCGAAAGTTTCCCATCACTCGTGGTCGGGGCGATGCTCAATATATTGCACAACTCGCCATCAGAACGAATCACGGGGAGGCCCGGAGGTCTGGGGGAGGGGCCCGGGAGAATGGCAGACCCTTCGGGGCTCGGCGCTCTTTATCAGCTGGAAGGAAAAGTGGTTCAGTCTGAGCAGCCCAGCCTGCATGGGTTCAAATCCCGGCTCTGCCATTTCCCAGCTGGGAGACCTTGGACAGGCCAGGACTCCTCTCCGTGTCTCAGTTTCCCCTTTTTTTGTACAACAGGGGTAACCCTAGTACGGACGACACCTCAAAGGGGTGTGGGGACTAACGACACGTTGAATTGATACGTGTGACGCGGTCAGCACTACTCAGAAATAAATGAGAAGGGAAAAAAACCCAACCAAACAAACATAGAAAACCAAAGCAAGCAACGCGTGTGGCTCTGCTGGTGTGGACTAGCTTGGTCATCTGAAGAAGCGTGAGGCCGCCGGTGACGAGGCCAAGCCAGCCAGGGTGACAGCGGGAGGCGGCGACAGCCGATCACACAGGGCCCTGTGGGCCGTGGCGAGGACCTGGTTCCTTCTCCAAGTGACGCGGGAGCCACAGAGGGTTCCGAACACTGGAGAGAGGGGATGTGGCCTGTATGACAATGAAGCCCCCTGCGGGGCAAGGCCACAAGTTGGGACCTGGGGACGAGGCCACCGCACTTCCGGGTGAGACTTGGCGGGTCTGGGCGGGGCTGCGCGCGGGACCCAATGGGAGCCCGGAGAGGAGCTCAGCCCCGCCCTCAGATGAACCTGCGAGAGAGCGAGGTTCAAACACAAGTCCCTGCAGCCCCGGGCTGCAGGAAAATGGGGAAGCAGCACCGCACACACAACCTGCGATCTGGACCGAAACCCTAGCCCTGCCTTTTCTCATTGTGTGGCTTCTGTCCTAACCTGTCCAAGCCTCAGAAATGCAGATCATCGGACCTCCCTCCAGCCCCGTGCAATCTTAACTGGCAACTAAAATGCACTCTCTTCCACCCTCCCCGCCCCCGCCCTGGAAGGATGAGAAGGAATGAGGGGGGGAGGCGGGGAGGGCGGAGGAGAAGGCTTCTGTGGCCAAGAAAGCCCTATGGAGGCCTAAGTTTCATTCAGGATGTTGCTGGGGAGAAATGGGTGGGCTGGCGCCGGAGGCTCTGAACTGGAGGCTGAGGAGGTGGGCCTTATCGTATGGACAGTGGGAGTCATATAAGGTTTCGGAGCAGGGGAGGGATGTGATTAGGGTTGGCGTGGTAGAGACAGGGCTGACAGCTGACAGGACAGATGGGCAGTGATGGAGGCAGAGCGAGGAGGGAGCGGTGAGAGCAGGCCGGCGTAATGAGGGCTGGAACTAGGACAAAGGCAGTGGGAGTACAAAGGAGGCCCCAATTTAAATATAGCGGCCATTGATTGCTGGGCATCAGGGAGCTTGCCTGGGCTCATCAAATTCTGCATTCCAGCAGTTGGTAGGATGAGCCCCATTTTCCAGAGGAAACTAGAGCCCAGAGAAGTTGCTAATGCATGGAGGTCCATACCGTGGAGCAGGACCTCAAAGCCAGGACCCCAGCACGCCAGAACCCCGGTTCTTCATCTCCTGCGGCTTGTTGGATGGGGTGGGGGCCGCGGTGGGAAAGACAGAAGGGAAGAATGGCTTCCTGGCTCTGAATGAACCACTAGGCAAAGGTCATTCACTTATTCAACAAAGGTTTATTGAGCACCTACTACAGGGGCCCAAGGATGCCGCCATGAACAAAGAAACAATGGGAAAACATAGGGTATGTCAGAAGGTGGGAAGTGCTATGGAGAACAACATGGCAGCCGCCAGGGCTTCCCGTGGAAGGATTAAGCGTCGGGGGATGGGAGCAAGAGGAATCCAAGATGACTGTAGGGTTTGGCCTGAAATACCTGAAGGATGGGGTGGCGGGAAACTGAGATTGCAAAATGGTGGGTTAGGAGGAAGGTCAAGACCGGGCTGTGGACACGTTGAGTTTGAGATGCCAGTTGCTATGACTCCCTCGTTAAAACCTTCCATTGGCTTCCATCAGGCTTAGCATAAAATCCAAACTCTACCGGGATCACAAGACCTACAGTCACTTGACGCCCACGGCCTGTCCTATCCCCCCACACTCTGGCCACCCCGACCTTCTGTTCCTCCCACAGGAAAAGCTCCTTCCCACCCCAAGAATGTTACAGTGGCCATTTCTTCTACTGCAAATGCCCATCCCCTTAACTCTCTCCCTCTTTGCCTGGCGCCCTCTTCAGGTCCTTCAAAGGTCACATTTCGCCTTCTCAGAGAGGATTGCCCTGGCCCCTCTAGCTAAAGAGATTCTTTGCTCTCCAGGATTATATCGTTTATTAAGCTGTATTTATTATTCCCCCCCCCCCTTCTAGAATGTGAGCACCACAGAGACAAAGGTTGTGTGTGTGTGTGTGTGTGTGTGTGTGTGTGTAGCACCTTTTACGGCCTAGCAGGTACTCAATAAATGTCTGCTGAATGAGAAAAGAGTGGTGGGAAACAGGGTTATGGTAGACCAGATGTCCTAGAGTAGTACAGAGGTAAAGTGAAGGAAGCCAAGGGCCCCCAGTGGAATGTTGGGAAAGAGCAACATTTTAAGAGACAAGTGGTTGAGGAAGGAGACTGGTGAAAAAGAGGAAGTCACGGAGGTGGGTGGAGACCCGGCAGGGAGGTTCATCCTAGGGGGTCAAGTTCAAAACTGTTTTGAGAAAGGCAAGGTCACCGGTCTTCAGGGCAGCCCAGGGATGAGTTGGGTGCAAGGGATGAGGAGCATCAGGTCACGGGGAGGTCTTGCCGGCGGAGGGGGGGGGGGCTTGTAAGTGCTCTATAGCCCCATGGGGACAGTGGCATTTCCATCACCGGAGAACGTTCCACTGGATGGCGCTAGTCTTGCTTCGCCCCACTAGGGCGGGGATTTTCATCTGTTTTGTTCACAGCTGTATCCCCAGTACCTAAAACTATGCCTGGCATACAGCAGGTGCTCAATAAATGCTTCTTGCATGCACAAACAATGAGGAAGTGAAAAGTAGGAGAGCCTGATGATAACAGAGTATATTCTGGAAGAGACAGAAGGCTGGGTAGAAGACAGGACTTGTCTTAAACTAGGAAAAGGATCGTGGAAGATACGATGGCTGTTTATCCAACAGCCAATCCTACACCCTCCCTTGCCAGTGGAGTGCGTCTTCCATCAGAGTCAGAAAATACCCAACAGGAAGTCTTTTTTTCCCAGAATTCCTTTCCATGGGAGCCCTGGTCGAATGAGCCAGTCATGTATCTAACAGGACCTGAGGGGGCTGCTGGGGGCTGTTGGAGGCTTCTGGGGGGGGAAAGTTTTCTTCCCCTGAGAAAAGTGGCATGGCAGGAGACAACCCCTCCTTTTCGTTGGCTGGATGCTTTTGTGTAGACGTCTTGGAACAAGGTGGCCATCTTGGGACCATGAGTGGTAAAGGTTACCAGGAAAGTCCTTCCACAGAAGACGCCACAGTGGAAAGACAGAAAGGGCTCCTTGGGGACATCCCTGGGCTGTGGAGCCAACCCTGCCACCAGCCACCCGGCCTCCAGACTTCTTGTCATGTGGACGGACAACAGCCATCCTTCCTAGTGGATAAGAGGAAATGGGTTCAAATCCCGGTTCCTCCAATCACTAGCCGTGTGGCCTCGGGTAAGTCACTCAACTCTTCTGTTCCTCAGTTTCCTGGGCCGTACAACGGGGATGACAATAGTACCTGCCCCGATAGGTGTGCTTGGGATTTAGGAAGTCCTACACAAATGGTTGCTTTTGTCTTCTTCATCATTTTTCTTCTTCCTGTGTTACTTGGGGGTAAGTTATGCCGGAACCCACCAACAAAGGCAACGGTCATCGCATTGTTTCCTTTGTCAGGCTACAGGCTTATTCTTTACCTACTGAGATCTCATTTCATCCCCCAGCATCTTTCCCTGGTGAGGGTTCTACTCTCTTCTCGTGAAGAGGGAAACCGAGACCCAGGGCATGAGCTACTCGTCCACCACAATCACACAGCTAACGTGCGGTGCCTGGCTCTTGAGTCTGGCTGTGTCACCTCCACCGGGCTGCCCCTGGGGAACACCACCACCCCGACTACCCTCTCCTGGGACTTCAGCCACGCTCATTCCTCCACTAACCTGAGCGTAGAAAGGAGCTAGATTTTCCTCTGCTGGCTGGAGGTCAGGATGTCAGGAACTATTCGTGCAACTACCAGGTGCCAGGTGGGTGAGGAGGGAAACATGTGCAAAGGCCCTGGGGCTGGAGAGACCTCATGGTAAAGAGTGAGGTTACTAGCTGAGAGGGAGGGGACGGAGGACAGGAGAGTGACCAGGAGGTGTTAGCATGGTTAGAGAGCAGGAGACAGATGGAGGCCACTGTGGACCCCTGACCTCAGGTTAGAAGAAACACTTGCCCCCACGGCCAGGGTCAAATCTTCCTGAGATGGGTACTTAGGAGCATAACTGCTTCCCAGGCAGTCTATATTCTTGCCATTCATAGATCGTGCAAATCCTTTTCAGGTTTATTTTTATATCACTTGGCTTTTACCTCCTCTTGGAAAAAGTATTTCTAAAATTCCTTAAAAAAAAAAAATCTTCAAACAGAGAGAGTCAAGTTAATTGCTCTCCTTAGTTCATGGCATATTTATTTATACCTTTGGTCTTTGCACTGTCCCTCTCTGTTCATTTGCCCATTCACTCATTCACTCATTCATTCGTTCGTTCGTTCACTCATTCATTCATTCCCTTGTGTCCCCAAACCCTACTTTCATTCGCCTCTCCCAAGAGACAACCAATATCATGTTTAATTTGGTCTTATTGGAGTGCATTCTTGCAAAACATGTGCTTTATTTTGAGGGCTTATATTTTTAACTTACATTGACGGCACGAAGTTAAGCATATTCTGTTGTTTCCTGTTTTCACCCAGAACCAGGTTTTTAAGCCCCATCCTGGGTGGTCCATTAGACGTGCCATCTGGAGCTCTCACTCGGCCTGGGGCTCCGTAGGTGCATCCGCCATATTCCTGTCCCCGGGGATGGACACCAGGTGGCCTCCAGCCCCGCCCCCCCCCCCCCCCCAGATGGTGCTGTAGCGAATAAGCCTGCACCGCCCCTCACAGACCTGGTGAAAATCTCCCTGGGATGACTGCCTGGGAGCGTAACCGCTGGTGAGTCTGAATTAACTCCGCTTGGCACGGATGATGGATGACCTTCCGCAGGGCCGCCCAGGCCACACCCGCAGGAGTGGGGGCAGGAGTTTCCCCTGTCCCCACATCCCGCCCACCCTTGCTGACTTTTTCCACTACGAGAGGCACACGGAAATACTCGCTGTTTTGATTTTCATCTTTCTGATTGCAAATGATTTTGAGTACCACGTCACATACTGCTTAGCTTTTCGGACTTCTCTTCCCTAATCTCCCTGATCATATATATATATGTATATACATATATTGCCTTGTACAGTCTTGATCAGTGCTGCCCAATATGGTGGCCATTGGCCACATGTGGCTATGGATGCTGGAAATGTGGCTAGTGTGAGTAAGGAACTGAATTTTCGTATTCTCTCTCTCTCTTTTTTAATGTGTATTTATATACAGACAGAGAGAGACAGAGACAGAACATGAGCGGGGGGGGGGGGGGGCAGAGAGAGAGAGAGAGAGGGAGAAAAAGGATCTGAGGCAGGCTCCAGGCTCCGAGCTGTCAGCACAGAGCCCGACGCGGGGCTTGAACCCACAGACCGTGAGATCATGACCTGAGCCGAAGTCGGATGCTTCACTGACTGAGCCACCCAGGCGCCCCGCTTTTTAAAGTTTATTTATTTATTTTGAGAGAGAAAGAGAGAGAGAGAGAGAGAGAGAGAGAGACCTTATGTGTGAGCGGGGAAGGGGCAGAGAGACAGAATCCCAAGCAGACTCCCTGCTGTCTGTGCAGAGCCCGATGTGGGGCTCGAACTCATGAACCACAAGATCATGACCAGAGCCGAAGTCAGACGCTTAGCTTACCAGACTGAGCCACCCAGGCACCCCAAGGAAGGGAATTTTAAGTTGTATTTACTTTTATTTCATTTATCTTTAAAATAGTCACATGTGGTTGGGGGGGCAGCCTAACGGATAGCAATTAGATACTCATCTGTGGTCAGTTATTTTTCTGTCGTTCTATTTACAAATACCACTTTAGGGGGCGCCCGGGTGGCTCAGTCGGTGAAGCGTCCGACAGGCTCAGGTCATGATCTCGCGGTTCGAGTTCGAGCCCCTCATCGGGCTCCGTGCTGACAGCTCGGAGCCTGGAGCCTGCTTCCGATCCTGTGTCTCGCTCTCTCTCTGTCCCTCCCCTGCTCATGCTCATGCTCTGTCTCGAAAATAAATTTAAAAACATTTAAAAAAATTAAAACAGGGGCGCCTGGGTGGCGCAGTCGGTTAAGCGTCCGACTTCAGCCAGGTCACGATCTCGCAGTCCGTGAGTTCGAGCCCCGCGTCGGGCTCTGGGCTGATGGCTCAGAGCCTGGGGCCTGTTTCCGATTCTGTGTCTCCCTCTCTCTCTGCCCCTCCCCCGTTCATGCTCTGTCTCTCTCTGTCCCAAAAATAAATAAACGTTGAAAAAAAAATTAAAAAAAAAAAATTAAAACAAACACCACTTTAGTTCTTACCATGCACCAGGTGCCAGTCTATAGGATTTTAAATATTAACTCATTTAAGAAACTCCTAGCAACCCCGTAGGTAGATACTATTCTTTCCCTTTTATTGGTGAGGAAACTGAGGCACAGAAAGGTTGAGTTACTTGCCCGTGGATTCACAGGAAATGGTAAAGCAAAATCTGGATGTGGGCAGTTTGGTTCCTAAACTGTCCCCGTTATGTCTTTATCTGAGCAAAACATCTCACTTTTCATCTAATCAATTATTATTATTTATTATTGTTATTATTATCGGCCTTGGAGTTTGTGCTTTTAAAGTTCTGTTTAAGAACCCCTTCCCCCACCCCAGGTCACACAGATATTGTCCTGCGTTTTCCCCTGTGAATATGAAGCTCTTAGCACTCACACAAGGTCCTCTCAAGCACCTTAACCTTTGCATGGAGCCGTTCTCCCATTTAATTGTCTTCTAAAGTACAGGATTACACAAAAGGACACGTTTCTATTTTGGGTGATTCCTGAAGCTCTCTTAAAGTGCAGTGTTTTCTTAAAAAAAAAAAAAAAAAAAAAAAAAGCAGGAGCAGATGTAAAAACCCCAGAAGGAGAGAGGAGGTAAGTGATTCTAGAAAAGATGGGAGCTCCAGAGGGGTGGGTTTGCTGGGGGCGAGAAGCGGATGACGATGAGACGGGCGGGTTTGGAGATCCGCAGGTCGCGGGCCTGCGGAAGGGCACCGTCGTCGTGATGATCCCTTGCTGATCGCAAGGCTGGAGGAGGCGGGAGGGAAACCGGTCCCCGAGACACTGGAATGAGAGCGGGGGAGAGCTAGAGGGGATCGGTCCAAGTTTGCAAGGAGAAGAGCACAGAGGGAGTGCAGAAGCAGAGCCTGAGGGTTCGAATGAGACGTTTGACGGAGTAAAGCTCTCGAGGAACCCGACGAGGACGTTTTCGATTTAATTCCCAGACATTTAGTGGGCCCCTCCCGAGGGAGAGGCACTCCTAGATCAAAATAAAAACAAAAGCTCAACTCTCGGCCGGTGGCAGCTGGTGGGAGTGGAGACTCGTCCCACCACTACTTAGGACGGTTTTTGCCGGAAATAAATGGACTCCTCCCTACGACCCAGAAACCCCCGTCCTAGCAATACGTCCCGCCAAAGACAAGCGGTTTTCCCCCCCGCAAGCGCTGCAAAGTGCAAAACGCCCAAATGCCCGTCACCCCCGTGCGGTGCACGCGGCCGTGACCGTGAACTTTGCCCAGCTCACGCACAGGGCGGCAAGGGAAGAAGGCCAAGAAGAGCGTGCCGTGTGATTCCGTGTGCTCACAATTCAAAAATAGGCGACGCTAATACGAGCTGTTCCCTGTCAGGGTGGAGCGACTGGAAGGGAATGAGAAGGTGTCAGGGGGTTGGGGACAATCCGTTTCTTGCTTTGGGTGCTGGTTACACGAGCGTGTTCAGTTTTGGAAAATTACTCAGGCCGTACCTGTGTGTGTGTGTGTGTGTGTGTGTGCTTTTCGGCATGTATGTCCTACTTCAATACCAAGTTTTAAAAAGCAGGATTAGAAAGAAGGTAATGTTTACTGAGTGTTTGCCGTGGGCCAGGCAGGGTGTGATGTTTTAATCAATCCCCACGACGACCCTATGAAGCAGGGCCTATCATTCCTTCTACTTTGCAGATCAGAGAGGCTGAGTCACTGCTCTAAGGCCACACAGCGGGTACATGGCGGAGCTGGGTTTTGATCCCGTCTCTCATACATTTCTAACTACTCTGCGGCACCAGGCTTGGAAAAGTGAAGGGATGTGGATTTCTCTACGACAGAGGAGAAAAATAAAAAGATGATGACCTTGGGGGAAACTGAAAGGGAGGGAGTTCTTGAAAGCGACCGCGAATGTCTTAAGAAAACGTGGGCAAGATCTCAAGGAATCAGGGAAAGATTGGAAGCAGATGTGGGGCGAATTTAATAAGACAGTGGCTAAAGACGAAGAAATGCTGAAGGATACTGAAGATCCAAACAAGGGTCACCGGGTAGGAAAGAAAGGAACCCTCCTCGCTGGTTCTCTTGGGACCATTCTAACCCCAGCGATCATTTCCAAGGATGGGAAGAATTACCACCTCATACGGTCTTACTTTTCCATAGCTCCCATCATAGGCATCGTCGTCATGGGAGGCGGGTGGACACCCGCTTCAATGATGACCAAACCAAGGTTCTGAGAGGCCTGGCGTCTTGTCTGAGACCACACACCAGTGAGTGTCCCTGAACTGAAGCCTTCCGACTCTACTCTGCCCCGTGGGGTCAGCCTCCATCCCAGCAAAGTGGCTCACTCAACCTCCCTGCTTCTCCCTCTGCTCCTTCGCCCAGAGAACCTCCTCCCCACGGATCCATAGCTCCGCCTGCCTTCCAAACTGCCTCCTTCACTGTCCAGCCTCACCCCGGACTCCTTTCTCTTCCATCCCGTAACCTTCAGGGGCTCAGGTGACACCAGAGCCTTGCGGTGACGGTGGAAATATTTTCTTCCGAGCTGTCCAATATGGCGGCCAACAGCCCCGTGTGGCCAGTGAGCGCTTAAAACGTGGCCGAGCAACTGAATTTTTCACTTGAGTGAACTCTAATTGACTCACATTTATATTTTCTACCGTAGCTATGTGGGGCTAGTGGCCACTGTGCTCTATTGTGCAGCTCTGTGGCTACATTGTAGAAGAGACCACATAAACAACGGTATGCAGTCGGTCACACACTGGCGGGTGCTGATTATTCCCCATTTGCTCCCCAGGTCAACTCTCGCTTGTGCTGTGCGCTGTGAGGCGGACCCCTGTGGACTACATCTCCCAGAATGCTTTGCTCTGGTTCCTGCTTGGGTCTGGCCAATGGGAGGCACCAGCAGAAGATGAAGGAGACAGGTTGGAGTATTGCTTCCCCCATTCCAAGCCTACTCCTTCCTGCGTGGCCCTGCCTCGGCTGAGTTCCAAAAGTATCGGGGATAGCGATGGCTTCCCTCATGGGATCTCAACATCCCTTTACCGGTTTCCTTTACCTGCACCCGCCACTTTAAAGAGTTTCTTAATCACCCACTCTTCATGTGAAACCATCCGGTGGGTGAATTTCGTTTCCTGTGGAGACCTTGACCGATAAAAGGTGGGAAGAGTGGATGACCCATGAAGGCTGCCCATCTGAGGGTTCCAAAAACCCACAGCTTCTGAGACCAAGGTCTCCAGAGAAGCGAGACTTGATTCCAGGTCTCCTCACCTCAAGGGACAGGGATACTCTGTGGCCTTTTGCAAATAAGTCTTGGGAGAAAGACATCCCACCAGGTTCTTGCCTCACCTCACCGCAAAGCGAGAGCAATTCCTTGGGGCAAGGAGGCTAAGAAACAGAGGAGGTGGAAGAAGACGGGGGTGTCTGAAAGCTCTCCGAAGGCAGGTTCCATCGGGGGGACACCCAAGGAGATGCGGAGCTCAGTTCCGGATACACTGTGTCTCTCCTTCCTGGGCATTCAGCTGGACTCAATTTTCCAGCCTTGCCATTAGGTGTGGCTCTGCAACTAAGTTCTGGCCAGGGCAAGGAGAGCAGAAGCCACGTGGGCAACTTCTAGGCCTGGCCCTGATGTATTTCCTGGGTGCCCCCCTCCACTCCTCTTCCCTTTTGTGGCTTCACCACAAGGAGCGCAGAGACCTTGGAAGCCCCGGGTTGACGATAAGGAGCCACAATATGGAAGGAGCCTGGGATTCACCCTCCCTGCTTGGCGGAGAGCTGCCCCGCTGTTCCAAGATCCCTATTTTGGACTCGGTCTGTGCCAGCACTAACTTTATTGTGTTTGAGCCCTTTATACATTTGGGGGGGTTCTCTGTGACGGCCACAAGCGCTTCTCCAGTACGCTTACTAGTACCTTATCTGATACACAGTGACAAATACGCTTAGGCAGCTAAAATGTCAGCTCCATAAGGCCACAGGCCCGTTTCTTATTCCCTGGTGGACCCTTAGTACATGGTCGGCCTCAAGGAGGAGGTATTTGTTGAATAAGCTGTCAGGTTCCACGTTTCTTTTCAGCTGCGTGGAAGGCAGAAGAGTGCAGCAGAGTGGAAAGGGGCTGGGTTTCTATCCTGACCAATCACCTACCAGCTGTCTACTTCGGGCAAACTCCCCAGCCTCAGTTTCCTCACAGGGAGGAGAGAGACTTATAGGAAAGGGGGGTGGAGGGGGGAAGAATGGGAGAGGCAGGGCTTGAACCTGGGATTATAGCCAAAGACCAACTCAGGAAACGCTATTCCACTCCCATGATCCTTCTGCTGTCCCAGGAGGGCTCGAGACTCTGTTTCTTGCCGTGACCTCAGACTAACTCTGCGGGAATTAGACCCACAGTTTCGGGGCTTGGAGCGGCTGCTTCTGGATCAGGGGGCCCCGCCGGGGAGCCGGAACTTGGAGAACCTGGAGGGGTCCTCAAAACTGACGGAGGAAACAAACCACAGTTAAATTCAGGGCATCCCACATTTGGGGGGGGGGGCATTCTTCTTACGACCAGCCTCGAGGTATGGGTGACGGGACACATGCCTTAGGACTGATCAGGTTTTTTTCTCCCCCGTTAATTAAAATGTGAATCACAGCTGAGTCACTGAAGAAAGAAAATGGTCAATGAACAATTCTGACTTCCTCCCTCCTTCCCTGCTCAGAGAGATGAGTCAGCAGAAGTCCGGATCCAAAAGTGAGAAGGGAAAAAAGAAGGGATGCTGGGCTTGGGGGGAGGCAGGAGCCGAGCAGACCTGAGTCACTTCGTTCTTTGTCTTAGCAGAAGACAAGTCCTCAAGCTCCCGGTCCAAGGCAGCAGCCAATCCCTCTAGTGCGCATGCCTCTTTTTCTGGTTTTACACAGACTCATGGCACCCTGAGTTCTACACGAGCCCCGACAATCTCCTTCCTTGCTTCCTTCAGACAAAGGCAGACTCCTCACCATGCCAGAACCCACCTCAAGCCTCTATTCCACTTCAGTTTCCCCCCCCAAAGCCCCAGGCGCCCCTGTGAATTCACACACCGTGATCATGTTTCCTAAGCTACTGGAAGAGTGGGGAGCCTTGTCGCCTCTCGTCAGCGGGGAAGGGCCATGGGGAGCAAATGGAAGATTCTGGAGGTGGGGGCCCCTCAGGTTCAGGGCAGCCACGGAGCCTACAACCTGCAAGCATGGCACCTAGAGCCAGGCTGGGTCTGAATCCTGGCTCTGCCAGGCCTGGGAGACCTAGTTTTCTTTCTGAGCCTCAGTTTCCTCATCTGTGACACGGGGATAGCCAAAGCTCCTGCTCACAGTGCGGTGAAGACGAAGAAGTCCCACCCTGGACTTCAGACGTCTGCTTCGTGCATTTTCGGGAGGATCCTTTTTAATGTTCAAATTCCCTAGGGGGTCCACCCGTCGCTCCTGTCTTGACCCCCTGGACGTGCAAACGTTTTCTTTAAGGAGTGGGTGGAGTCTTGTGCTCGTTCATTTTTAACCAGAGGGACACTGCCCAGGTCCCGTCTGTTAATGTCTTAGGGTGTCATTTCAGCAGTTTGCCTCCACAAGGCTTTACGAAATCTGCATTTTTTTTTTTTTACAAGGTTGGCAATTTCAAAGTCCGTCTGCCTTGAACTTGCATTGTACTGTAGGATAATATTTAACGAAACGGAGACCAGTGGCTCTCAACCAGGGGTAATTTCATCTCCCGGGGGGCATACGGAAGTGTCTGGAGACGTTTTTGACTGTCATGACGGGGGACGGGGGGGGGTGCTACGGGCACGTGGTGGGTGGTGGCCAGGGGGTTGCCGCTAAGTAAGCAGCCGACGACGCACAGAACACAAAGAATGATCTGGCCCCAAATGTCAAAAGTGCTGTGGCCAAGAAGCTGTGATCTAGAACCTGATCAACAAGGACATGGACCCAGTGGACCATGGTTGCCCTGGGGTGAGATATCTTGAGTCAGAACTCATTTTTACAAGTGGCCAATTTCTTAGTGACCAAAAAAGTCGATTAGGTCTTTTGGGTCCCTCGGCCTCCTTCTAACTATAATAAATTTATGCGAAGCTTGAGGCTCGTAGCCAGACTGCCTGGATTCTAATTCCAACTCTGCCATTTCCTAGCTGTGTGATCTTGGGCAAGTTACATAACTATTCTGGGCATCAGGTTTTTTTTTATTTTTTATCACCTGTAAGTGTGGCTAATAATAGAGCCCACTGTATAGGGGCTGTTGCATGAAATGGGTTGATATGTGCAAAGTACTTAGAACAGTACTTGGTACATAGTGAGTTGGAGGGTGCGTGGGAAGTGGACTGAATTCCTGGTGCAAATGTTGTTCAAGTATGGAGTGCTGAATGAAGATTCACATTCTCCTTCCACAGGGTGGCTGGGAAATGGCCGCCAGGTCAGGAACTACATTTCCCAGTCTCCCTTGCATCAACATGGGGCCATGTGACCACATTCCGGTCAGTGGAATGGGGTCAGAAGGGAAGTTCATCCCTCCCTGGCCACGCCCACAAATACCTCTCACTTGCCTCCACTCCACTCTCCTTTGCCCCCAACCTGCTGGCCGGGAACAGACTCTTCGAGCAACCTTGGAAGCTGCATGTTAAAAAAGGGCAGAGTCCGGGCGCCTG
Source organism: Lynx canadensis (assembly GCF_007474595.2). NCBI lineage: Eukaryota > Metazoa > Chordata > Mammalia > Carnivora > Felidae > Lynx > Lynx canadensis. Next base: position 9,246,119 of record NC_044304.2, read on the forward strand.
GGTGGCTCAGTCAGTTGAGCATCCGACTTCGGCTCAGGTCATGATCTCGCGGTTTGTGAGTTCGAGCCCCGCGTCGGGCTCTGTGCTGACAGCTCAGAGCCTGGAGCCTGCTTCGGATTCTGGGTCTCCCTCTCTCTCTGCCCCGACCCACTCGCATTCTGTCTCTGTGTCTCTCAAAAATCAATAAACGTTAAGAAAAAAAAAGTCAGAGCCTCCGTCACCCTGCACCCCTGAGCGACTGTGTGGAGCAAGGCCATACCTGTGCCGTCTACCCCTCCACCCTATCCTGTCCCTTACCGGCTGTACTTTAGAAATTTGTTTTTCTCTCATGTATTTCCTCAAGCCAGAGATTTTTGTCTTATCTGTTACAGCCGCTGGTGCTAACTAATACCTCCTCTTCCCTCAGCGTGGCTATTTTTCTCCCTACCAGCAAATACCATCACGTCCTCACCATCGGACAAGCTTCAAGATGACTCTGAATCCTTTCGTTCATACCTTCCCCACCATCTGGCAGACAGGGGAGAAAGCCCCTTCTCCCAACGGGGACGGAGGAGGGGTCGCGTTCCCCAGGTCAGGAGCTGAATAAAGATCCGTGAGCCTTCCTTAGCCAAGTTTTGGATGTCAGGTCAATTAAAGGGGCTGAGTGAGGAGACTGGCCCCACATTCAATTCAAATTCATATTCGTGCCTCCAAATGGTAATAAGATGTGCCAACACCCCGGTAGTCTGCTCAAATGCTCAAATGTCGTCTTCCCAGTAAGACCTACTCTGACCACCCCATTGAACCCAACACCGCCAACTTCCTTGCCCAACTCTACCGTCTTCCCAGGGCACCCTTTAGCTTCTAGCACACTGCTACTGTTTGGGACCCCCCACCCTGCTAGATCATAAGGTCACAGGTCTCCCCATCACCGAGAACACTGCCTGGCATAGAGTTACTGCTCAGTAAATCATCGGATAGGTAAATAGGGAGGGATTAATTCGAGTCAAGTGCTTGCTCTGTGCCCAAAAAGTCCTAAGAACTTTATGCATATAAACCCAACCTTGAGCACTCAACGACAGTTTAGCAAAGTGGAGACTATAACCATCCCCACTCCACAGACAAACAAACAAGTTCAGAGAAGGCAGGGGGAGAGCCAGGATTTGAACCTGGGCCCTCTGCCCCTGGGTCTAGGTCTTCTGCAATTGGTTTTGTTCAAGCCCACAGCATAGAGTCGACTAATCCCGGACAAGTCGACTAATCCCGGATCTTAAAGCAAAGCTCCTCATTTAGTCTTCTCTGAAAAATAGACACCGGGTTGTCCGTGGCGTGTGGACACGGACAGGCTCACAGAATGGTGGCCGGTGACTGTCCTAAGGATGGAGAGGTGCACGTGATCGGTCCTGGCCCCTTCACTCACCAGCTGTGCGATCCTGGGGCCAGAAACTTGACCCGTCTGCGTCCAGTCTTATCATCTACAAAATGGGTTGTGGGGACGATGAAATAGGTTACTATTTGCCAAGCGCTCAGAACAGCCTCACACGCACACGCGCACCCAGTAAGGTTCACGGTAAGTACTATATAAGTGTCTGTGAAAGAAACAAAGCTCGGGAGAGTGGGCAGGCCCCCTGAGGGCGGCGCTGACCCCTGCACCGTATTCAGGCTCACACTACCTGCACAAACGTGTGCTGGGCGTCTGACGAGCTAACGGTGGCTCTCGGACTCCTGCTAATTTCGAGGACAAGCTTCTCCGTGCTGAAATAATGGCAACGCGACTTCCATCAGGAAGACGTCCTCTCTCAAGAAAGCTGACAGCAAGAAGTGGCCCGGGCTGCCTCAAACGGGACAGGAGACGGCCAAGAGCAAAGCGGGGGGAGGGGGGGGGTCAGGGGGAGAAAGCGTGAGGGCTCCATCCACCTGTCCTCCACCTGCCGGACAGAGGATCTAACTCGGCTTCAACACCGTACAAGCCCCGTGATGTTTGCAATCTGCAAGACAGGCGGAGCTCGAAAGCGCTTTCCAGAAAGGAGCTAATGGCGCTTAGGGAAAGGTCGCTGATGCTAAATGTGGCCACCCTGAGGACGGAAGTCCACGTGTGGACTTCCATTCAAGAAAACACAAAACGCAGGGCAGAGGGAGAGAGGCCCTTAGTAACAGTGATGACGATGGAGGTGATAGGAAGGCATCACAACAGGAAGGCATTGTGATGTTTATTGAGCACTTAGAAGGAGCCAGGCGCTCTTCCCAGAGCATTACGTGGATTATACCGGTTAACTCTCTCCAGGACTCTAGCAAGTGGGAATATTATTATCCCCACTGACCAAATGAAACGCGTGAGGCCCAGAGAGGTTCGGAAACCTGTCTCAAGTCACAGCGCTTGCAAAAGAGGGACCCGATTTGAGCTCAGGTGGTCTGGGAACAGAAGTTCCTCACCATCCTCGCTGTTATAATGCCGTGCTGTGTATTTTGCCATAGTTGCAAGTCCCCGAGGCTACGACCGGCCCTATTTTACAGATATGGAAACGGAGGCACAGAAGGGTTGGCTGACTTGGCCAAGGTCGCACGGCCAGGAGGTGGTGGAATCAGGATTCATCCACGCTGCCTTCTTCTCTCGCTACCCACACCAACGCCGCTGGATGGACGCTCTTTCTACAGGATAGCTTTACAAAGCAGGGGCCCCGATCCCTACATTAGTGAGACAGCTACAGGTTAGGGTTCGACCGGGACAAGAGGCTGATATACTCCATAGCCACTGGGGACCTCCGAGTGGGGCCACTCGACCTGGCCACGTCCAATCCGCCCCTTGATAACCGTGCTGGGCAGAGAGGGTGGGTAGACATCCCCATACTTAGGCAGGAGGAGTCCTTTATATACCCTTGCATCCTGGCCAACACATTGCAACCAGGGTGGCCCTTCTAAATCTGGGGGGCACCTGAGTGGCTCTGTCGGTGAAGCGTCCGACTCTTGGCTTCGGCTCGGGTCGTGATCTCACGGTTCGTGGGATCGAGCCCCGTGCTGGCTCTACACTGACAGCACGGAGCCTGCTTGGGATTCTCTCTCCCTCTCTCTCTCCGCCCACCCGCCCAAAACAGATCAAAAAACTTAAAAAATATATAAAGATCTGATCACGTCCACCCGTTGTCTGAATCCTTCCATGGCTTCCTTCTGTCTTCGGGCTGAAGTCCCGGTCCCCGCTGACCTTCTGCAGATTCTTCTTTCCCCGCTCTCCTCTTCCAGCACACAAGCCCGTGTACACACACACGCACACACACACACACAGGTACGTGTGCAGCCGTCACACCCTGCTTTTTCTGCATAGACGCTGCATACAGATTTTGCCTGATTTTGAATCTCGGCTCTGCCACTTGGGTGGGTCACGTAACTTCTCTGGGCCTCACTTTTCTCATCAGGAATGTATTTTGCCCACCTAGGTTTTTCTAAACCCTAACTCCCAATGCGATGGTATTGGGAGCTGGGGCCTTTGGGAAGGGATTAGGTCACGGGGGTGGAGAGAGACCCCCAGAGCTCCCTCGGCCCATGTGAGGACTCCGTGAAAAGACAGCCGTCTGTGAACCAGGATGAGGGCTCTCACCAGACAGCGGATCTGCCAGGGTTTCGCTGCCGGATTTCCCGGTCTCACGTAAGGCCCCCCCCCCCCCGCCCCGCCGTCTCTGGTATTCGGTTGCAGCAGCCCGAACGGACCAAGACAATGACCATTTTCTGCCGGGTTTGTGGACGATAATGCACACGCATAGTATGCAATTCAGAAGAGCACAGCATTTACCGCGGAAGGTAAGTTTTCTCTGTACGCCTATTTCCAAGCCTCTCGGGGTCTCCCTCCAGAGGCAAACACAGTTATTAGTTTCTATGGCCGCTTCCGTGCGATGCTAAGGGCGTGTTCAACATCGCCCGCGTGATCGGACTGCGTTGCTGTGCACGGGCTACTAGGTCACTTTCCTGCTGGAGAACAGGTCTAACCAATGAGGCAACTGTCACAGACGGGAGCTTGAGTCGGTTCAGTTGATGGACTGTTCGTGCCGCACCCCCCCCCCCGACCCCCCCAGGTGGAGTCAGTCGGTGTTCTTTTCATCAGCTCACGGCCTCTGAGGACACTGTTGGTCTCGAAAGGTTAGACAGCCGTTGGTCGAAGGAGGAGGCCCCGGGGAGGGAGGCGGGTGGCCAGGCGGTGGCCCCCGGAGTGGCCTCGAGGGGTTGCCGGGGGGGGCCTGGCGCGCCCGAGGCCGAGAGGTAGAATGAAGGGTAAAGAAGGGTAGGAGGCGCAGAAGAGGAGCGAGGTGGATCGTGAGCTTTGCAGAAAGGTATTTTTGTAGCTCCGAGTCGAAAATAGGCACGCCGACTTCATGCTGACTGTTCCGTCGCAGTGACGTATCCCTGCTACCGGGGGCCCTTCCATTCAGCACGTCTCCGTGGCAATGGACCACTTCTCATTCACGCCATCTCCAGGGTTACCTTGCTCGGCTCATTCATGACTGTTGCCACGGAGACGGGCCCATTGATACAATCTTGATTGTTTGGCACGTTGCTTTTCCCGGAATGATAGAGCTAAGAGTGCTGGCCTTGGGGTGGGGATAGGATCGCGGTAGGGAGGGTGTGTGTGTGTGGGGGGGTGATGAAGAGAGTTCTGGAATGAGTTGGGGGGGCGGGTCTTAAGACTTAAGATCCAGCAGGAGGAAGACGAGGTGGTGGGAGGCGGGGGGGAGTGGAGTCAGTGACATCTGAGGTGGCCGGTCTAACAATCCCACGTGCGCGGGCGGGCGCCATGTCTCTGCCACAGCCCGCGATTACTGAATGAACTAGTGTTTGTTGCTCGTGAACCTCCCTTGATAAATTGTGAGAAAACAGAAGCATCCGAACAGAAGTACCACCGGGCACCCGTCTTACTCCCCAGCCCCAGCATCTGCCCAGGCGGTGCCTTCCCTCGAGGGTCTGTGGATGACCCGTGTACCTTCCACACCAAAGGGGCCATCCTTTCCAGTTCACCGAGAGCGATCCCTCCTGCCAACCCTCGTCTTCCTCTCTGGCCTCCCTGTCTTCCTCCTTCCTACTGGGCCCTTCCCATGAGCATAACATCCGCTGTTAGACCTCTTGTCTTCAAAACAGAAAACCCCTAGGGGCGTCTGGGTGGCTCCGTCGGTTGGGCGTCCGACTTGGGCTCAGGTCATGATCTCGTGGTCCGTGAGTCCGAGCCCCGCGTCGGGCTCTGGGCTGACAGCCCGGAGCCTGGAGCCTGGGAAAACTCAAGTTTTTCCCAAGAAATTCCCACCAGCGAACGCCTCGTCTCTCCCCCTCTATCCTTCCCAGCAAAAGTCTTCAGAAGAACCACTGGTAATCCCTCCAACAGCCTCTGCCTCTCCCTCTCCTCCAAGCAGCTCCGGCTGGGACCACCAAAGGCCTCCATGGTGTTTTCTCCATGTCTCCCAGCCTCTTTAATGATGGAGAGCCAGCCCGGGCTCAGTGCTTGGTGCCCTTTTACATCTACTCCCTTATCCAATTTCAGAGCTAAAAATAACTTCCACAGGCTGATGAATCTCACATTTGTATCTCCAGCCCTGTCTCCTCTTCCTGAACTTCGGACCCCCGATGCTCCACGGCCAACGCCGCAGCTCCCCTCACGAGCCGGCAGAGAAAACTTAGCACGTCCAAAAGCTGAGCTCCTCATCTGCACCCCCCGGCCCCCTTCCTAGCACATTCAATGGCAAGTCCATTCTCTTTCTTAGTCGCCTCCCAAATAGTGTGCCCGCTTCCACAGTCCTTTATCCACAATCCCTTCAGTCCATTCTTGTTTTAAAAAGTTGTTTTTATCTTAGAGGGAGAACACACACGTGGGGGAGGGGCGGAGGGAGGGAGAGAGAGAGAGAGAGAGAGAGAGAGAGAAAGAGAGAGTGCTGATGCCAGCGGGAGAAGGGCAGAGAGGGGGAGGAAGAGAGAATCCCAAGCAGGCTGCACACTCAGCGCAGAGCCCGACCCCGGGCTCGATCCCACAACCCTGGGGTCATGAGCTAAGCTGAAATCAAGAGTTGGACACTCAAGCGACTGAGCCACCCAGACGCCCCCCCCCCCAGTCTATTCTTGACAGAATCAAGCAGGAAATCCTCTTACTTCCTCAGTCAGGGCTTCCCTGCCCATCCTATGTAAATTTGGATCCCTCACCCCAACATCCCCTCTGCTCCCCGCTGGCTGTATCTTTCGCCACAGCACTCATCCTGACTTATTGACTCTACATCTGACTTAAGCGTATTGTCCGTGGTAGGTCTCTCCTCTGCTAGGCGATCAGCTTCATGAGTTCCGGAAACTTGTCCGTACCGTGTTCCTGGCACCTAGGAAATTGCCTCGCACACAGTAGATGTTCCATGAACATCTGCTGAATGGCAGGAGAACAATGAGAACAAAAGGCCAGGCATTAGGCAATGTGGCCACGACAAAGAGTTTGTCTTCCGTCTTGAGGTTAGTGAGTTCAAACCGGGTGCCTCAGAGGTGCCTCAGGGGCCGCCTCACGGGCAAGGGGAAGTGAGGTGTGGACTGGGCAGGTGGAACTTTCTGGAAAGTCATTTTCTGCTTCGGAGCTCCTTTTTTATTGCTTTACATATTGGGATTCAAGTAACATCTCAGAAGTTCAGTTAATCGTAGTAAGCTAAGGTTAATTTCTTAGTTTTGACAAGGGTACCGTGGTAATGTCTGATGGTAACACTGGGGAAACTGGGTGAGGAAACCTCTGTGCTATCTCCTCACACAACCTTTCTATAAATCAAAATGATTCTAAAATTAAAAGTTTATTTAAAGGTAAGATTTATTTGGTGGAAAGGGTTCCACTGATTTAAACGAGTTTGAAAACCAGGATTTTGGTTTCTGAAGTGGGAAGTGATTTAAAAAAATTTTTTTAAATGTTTATTTATTTTTGAGAGAGAGAGACAGACAGACAGAGCATGAGCGGGGGAGGGTCAGAGAGAGAGAGAGACACAGAATCTTAAACAGGCTCCGGGCTCCGAGCTGTCAGCACAGAGCCTGACGCGGGGCTCGAACTCACAGACCGCGAGATCATGACCTGAGCCGAAGTCGGACGCTTCACCGACTGAGCCACCCAGACGCCCCAAGGGAAGTGATTTTTTTTTTAAAGTAGGTTTCATATTGGGGCGCCTGGGTGGCTCAGTCGGTTAAGCGTCCGACTTCGGCTCAGGTCATGATCTCACGGTCCGTGAGTTTGAGCCCCGCGTCAGGCTCTGTGCTGACAGCTCGGAGCCCGGAGCCTGCTTCGGATTCTGTGTCTCCCTCTCTCTCTGCCCCTCCCCTGCTCATGCTCTGTCTCTCTCTGCCTCAAAAATAAATAAAAACATTAAAAAAAATAATTATAAAATAAAGTCGGTTTCATGCTTAGCACGGAGCCCAACACAGGGCCTGAACTCACAACTCTGAGGTCAAGACCTGAGCTGCGATCAAGAGTCAGACACTCAACCGACAGAGCCCCCAGGCGCCCCCGAAGTGGTCTGATTAAACTTAAATATTAGATGAAAGCAGTTGGGTCAGAAATTCAGCAAGTGGGCGGTGGGGGGTGGGGGGGGAGTGGATGCCGGGGGCAGAAGCCCAGCAGGAGGATGGCCAGAGGCCCAGGCGGTCCAGGTGAAGGATGACAAACCCTGAGCTCAGGAAGGGCGGCGGGGGTGGGGGGGGGGCAGGAAAGTGGACACGTACTTCCCCGACACGTTCGGGAGGTGGGTTCGGCAGATTTCACGTGGACGAGAGGAAGGAGGAAGAGAAGGAGGGCAATGATGGTGTCTGAGCTCCTGGTTTGGGCGAGAGGGGTGGACGGTGCCACCGAGGAGGGGAACAGGCTGAGGCTTTAAGTGACTCGAGTTGAGCTCACCAGAGAAAACCAAGCACAGGCTTGGGGGTGGGGTGGGCTCACAACACAGACGGACTCAGGTGTTCTCCCATTTCCGTGTTCTTGTCTGTCTGGGCACCTTGCTACCTTATACGTCCCAGCATCGCTTCCATTAGGACCGGGTCATAAGACTGAATCCGGCCCATGGGATGTGGGAGGAAGTGATGTAAACCATTCCCAGGCCTGGCCCCTAAAACTTCCTTCAGACCCTCTACTCTCTCTCTCTCTCTCTCTCTCTCCCCTTATCTGCATCCAACTGCAGAGGGTCCAGACGAGGACCCCACAGCCCTTGGGGATAGCAGAGCCACAAGAGACTGGATCCCTGCATGACTGTGTGGAACACAGCCCAACCTCTCCCTCTGATCAGACTGGGACGTGAGCAAGGAATAATGCTCCCAGCCACCGAGATCCGGGAGTGGTTTGTCACGGCAATTAGCCTATCCTAACCCAGGTGCTGTCAGCCAAGAGGCGATAATTCCGGCGGCTTAATTAACTTACGATGAGCACTAACTATGTGTCAGTCATTTCTCTTGGCATCAGGGACACAGATTTAAATAGAAAGGTGACACAACCCTTCCCTTTCACAATCCTGGATTAAGCATTATTCCACGTGTTGTTTCCTTGAGTATCCAAAAGAACTTTATAAAGAAGCGACTCCTACTTGTTTCCACTCTACAGATGAGGAAGCCAAGGCCCGAAGAAGCCCGTAACTTGCTGAAGGACACACAGGTAGTAAATGGCAGAGCTAGGACTTGAACCCGGGCAGCGGGGTTTCGGAGTACGGGCTCTTAACTTCTGCCGGATGCATGTGGCACTTGCTCTGGGACACGATGAGGGGAACAGAGCTCAGCTGGGAGGAGTGAAGAAAGCTCCTGAGTGAAGAAGGGAGAAGGGTGACCCTAGGGGACCACCTCTGCACGAGCCCACGTGGGGAGGTAGGAGAAGGCCGCGTGCACGGGAGTTGAGAGAGAACGCGAGAAGTGAGCAGGGGGCGGGAGCCGGGAGAGAAGGTGGACGCCAGGTAAGGGTCGTTCTGGGTGCCATGCTAAGGCGTTGGCGGATCGGACCTTGGAAGGCAACGAAGGGTTTAAAACCCGGGGGCTGTCAGCCACGGCTCGGGAATCACGTGATAAGGGTGTCCTCTAGGTGGACAGGAGACCTTCCTGACCCCGTGAGGGTGGCTGGGAAGGAGACACTGGAAAAGATGAAATGCAAGCCAAGAAGCGTCACTGAGCTGAAGAGAGAGAGAGAGTCAGCACGCCTCTGAATTCTCAAGAGAAGTTCTAAGGTGCCTGAATGAGACAACTGGCCACTCTCTGGGGACTCTTCCTCTTCCCAGAGTGATTCGGGGGCAGGTGGGAACACAGCCTTCTGGTCCGGAAGGGGCCTCGGCATTCGGAGACCAACCTCCCGGTTCTACCAATGAGAAGAAAGCGCCAGAAGGGCTGGGAAGCCTGTCCAAGGTCACCTACCAAGTGAGCGACAGATCTGGAGCTGGAAGAGGAGTCTCTCACCAGCTCTGGCCCGTGTCCTTTTGCTCTAAGAGTTCTCTCTTCGTTATTTTATTGTGGTGAGGACACTTAACGTGAGACCTGCCCTCGTAACCAGTTTCTAAGTGCACGAAGCATTACCGTCGACTCCAGGCACAGTGCTGTATATAGCGCGTCTCTAGAGCTCATTCATCTTGCTCGGCCGAACCTTGAGGGATGCTGATTAGTCACTCCCCACCTCCCCCGCCTCCAGCCCCTGGCAAGCACCTTTCCGAGGCTTCCTGCACTCGGCACCGCATCCTCAAGATTCATCCGTGCTGTTGCAGAGCGCAGCTTTCCCTTCTTCTCAAAGGCGGGACGATATTCTACCGCAGGGGTGTGTCCCATCTCCTTTGCCCCCTCACCTGTGAACGGTCACTCGGGTCGTTTCAGACCTTCGCTGTTGTGCGTAACGCTACGGTGATCACCGGAGCGCTGATGCCTCTTTAAGATCCTGCTCTCAATTCTTTTGGATAAACATCCCAGAAGTGGGATTGTTGGATCATATGATGGCTCTATTTTTAAGTTTCTGAGCAACTTTCACACTGTTTTCCGTAGCGGGTGCACCGTCCTGCGTCCCCACCAGCAGCGTGCAAGGAGCCCAATTCCTCCACATCCGTGCCGGCACGTGTGGTCTTTTGGTTTTGCCATCAAGGCCACCGTGGCAGGCGTGGGGAGCCCGGCTCGCGATCTGCCTGTGCCTGGGCCGGTTCCCACGGGACTGGGGAGTGGGGCTGCGGGAGCCTCCCGCGGTGCCGAAAGTGCCCTCCACCCACGTTGCCCGATCCAGGAGCTCCTATGTGTGTGTGGCTCCTGAGCCCCAGGAACGTGGCTGGTATCTGTGACAGAACTTGAAACGTAACTCCATTCTAAATGATCACAAGTTGAGTACGGTGGTTCCTCCGAGAATGAGACAGAGAAGCAGCCCAGCCCCACCTCTGGGGATCTACCCAAAGGAATTGAACGCAGGGACTTGAACGGAGACTTGCACATCCGTGTTCACAGGAGCCCTGTTTGCAGTGGCCGAAAGGAGGAAGCAGTCCGGGTGTCCATCGACGGAGGAACGAAAAAATGTGGGATAACCATGCAGTGGAATATCGTTCCGCCTTAAAAAGAAAGACATTCTGAGACACCACGGCGCCGATGAACCTTGAGGACCTAACGTTAAGTGAAAGAAACCATGTGCCAAAGGACAAACACTGCACGATTCCACTTCTACGAGGCCCCTAGAGTCATCAAATTCATAGAAACAGCCAAGTCGAGGGGAGGGAGCCAGGGGCTGTTGGGGGGAAGGGGAACGGGGCGCTGTCAACGGGGACAGAATTTGGGTGTTGCAACATAAAAAGCGTCCTAGAGACGGACGGTTGCATAACAACGGCTGAACAATGGATGGCTGCACGGGTCATCTAGAAGTGGCCAAAATGTTCAATTTTATGCTGTGTAGGTTTGGCCGCAATTTGAAGAACTCTGACATCCACATACGGTTGGCGGGGACCGGACCGGAGGGTGCCAACGCTAAGAATGTTCCCAGGGATGGTTCCCACGACCACCTCAAAGCTCACGGTCTTTCCAAAGAGACCATCGTCCCCCCTCCCTGAGTGGGCAGCCTGAGGCTCCGGGAGGTGGCAGCTACTTGTCCAGGTCAGAAAGCAACTGCCAAGAACTCGCCTGCATCCGGAGGGCTGGAGGGAGGCATCGCACCGGCGCCGCGTAGCTCTGTGCTGTGTGCACACGCTCGGCGTCCGGGTCCCGGGGGGTTTCCAGTCCACTGGGCAGGGCCAGGGAAGGAAAGCTGTCACGCCCGGGTTTCTGCACGCCCGATGGCTGTGGCGACAGCAGGAGAGCGTGGCCGAGGGCTAAGAATGGGGACACCTGGCTCCCTGCATGGAACATTCCACCCACAGCCCATTCTGGAGGCAGCAGGGCGGATCCCATACGACCAGCAGAGGAGTCTCTGACCCTGTTCAGCTCCGCACTGCAAGTGCCTGGCTTTCTGGGACTGACCTGGCTTGGAATTCTCCAAGAAATCCAGCACGAGGAGTTCAACAAGACCCAGGGCGTGGGATACCAAGGTGCAGGACCCCCCGCCCCAGCTCTGTCATGGGCTCTCCTGGTCCCGTGTTCTTTTCCTTCCTGGCACTTGGCACCGCGGATGCTCAGGGAGTATTTGGGACAACACTTGGGAGGCGGTTAGAAGGCACAGGGAGACTTGAATCACACACGTTCAAATCCCGACTCTGCTGCTTACTGTGCGTCCTTGGGCGAGTTACTTAACCCCTCCGTGTCTCAATTTCTCTGGGGAAAACACCACGAGTGAAGTCGATTAATTCCTGTAAAGGCTGCAGGACAGCGATTGCCATGTCCTAAGTAGAATGAAACCTCCAGAAAGCCACCTTTCCCAGGTAGCACAGTGCATGCTGGGGGCAGGAAGTTCCTGGCATTACATACACAGCAGGCCCTCAGAGGTCAGAAGCTGAATTCCAAAGCGCGTTCTGGGCACAGTGGGCTGAATGGTGACCCTTCAAAAGACAGGTCCACATCTAAATTCCTGGAAACTGTAAATGTGACCTCACTGGGGGGGGGGGAAAGGGGGTCTCTGTAGGTATGATTAAGTTAGGTTTCGAGAGGAGAGACTTATTCTTGAATTATCTGGGGGGAAGCTAACTGTGCCCACATGTATACTCGGAGAGGGAGAGAGAGTTTTTGGAAGAGAAGAGAAAGGGGCCATGGGACCACAGGCCAAGTTCCTGTGGCCTCGGGGCCACAAGCCAAAGAATGTCTGCAGCCACCAGCAGCTGGAGGAAGCAAAAAATGGAGCCTTCAGAGGGAGCATGGCCCTGCCAGCATCTTGATTTCAGATTTCTGGCCACCAGAATGGTGAGACAATAAATTTCTGCTTTTTTGGTTTTTTAAAAATTTTTTAAATGTTTATTTATTTCTGAGACATAGAGAGACAGAGCATGAGTGGGGAGGAGCAGAGAGAGAGGGAGACACAGAATCCGAAGCAGGCTCCAGGCTCTGAGCTGTCAGCCCTGAGCCCGACGCGGGGTTCGAACCCACGGACCGTGGGATCGTGACCCAAGCTGAAGTCAGATGCCTAACCGACTGAGCCACCCAGGCACCCCGCTTCCTTTCTGATTTTTAAAAAAAAAATTTTTTTTCTTTTTATTTAAAAAAAATTTTTTTTTCAACGTTTATTTATTTTTGGGACAGAGAGAGACAGAGCATGAACGGGGGAGGGGCAGAGAGAGAGGGAGACACAGAATCGGAAGCAGGCTCCAGGCTCTGAGCCATCAGCCCAGAGCCTGATGCGGGGCTCGAACTCCCGGACCGCGAGATCGTGACCTGGCTGAAGTCGGACGCTTAACCGACTGCGCCACCCAGGCGCCCCTAAAAAAAATTTTTTTAATGTTTTTATTTATTTTTGAGACAGAGAGAGACAGAGCATGAGCAGGGGAGGGGCAGAGAGAGAAGGAGACACAGACTCCAAAGCAGGCTCCAGGCTCTGAGCTGTCAGCACAGAGCCCGATGCAGGGCTCGAACCCACAAACCGTGAGATCATGACCTGAGCCGAAGTCAGTGGCTCAACGGACTGAGTCACCCCGGTGCCCCAAATAAATTTCTGTTGTTTTAAGTACCGATGTGCCTCTGTCCCCAATACCGTCCATTCATTTTGAAGTAGCTTCATGAGATACAGCCTATCTGACAGCTTGATTCAATAAATATGGTCCTGGGGCGCCTGGGTGGTTCAGTCGGTTGACTCTTGATTTCGCCTCAGGTCATGACCTCGCAGTTGTGGGATCGAGCCCCGCGTCGGGGCTCTATGCTAGGCGTGGAGCCTGCTCGAAATTCTCTTTCCCTTTGTCCCTCCCCTGCTCGTGCTCACACTCCCTGGCTCTCTCTCAAAAATAAATACATGAGTAAACGAATAAATAAAGTATTAACCTCTGGATACCCGCCAAAACCCACCCCTCTCCTACAGTCTCCTACAGTTGTAGCATTTTAGCCAGGCCCTTGGCTGCCACCCAAACTGCACATCCCAGCATCCCCGGCAGCTGGGGGCGATCACGTGACACACCCCAGCATCCCGGCAGCGGGGTGCGATCACGTGACACATCCCAGCATCCCCGGCAACTGGGGGCGATCACGTGACACATCCCAGCATCCCCGGCAGCGGGGTGCGATCACGTGACACACCCCAGCATCCCGGCAGCGGGGTGCGATCACGTGACACACCCTAGCATCCCCGGCAGCGGGGTGCGATCAGGTGACACACCCCAGCATCCCCGGCAGCTGGGGGCGATCACGTGACACACCCCAGCATCCCCGGCAGCTGGGGGCGATCACGTGACACATCCCAGCATCCCCGGCAGCGGACGCGATCACGTGACACATCCCAGCATCCCCGGCAGCTGGAGCGATCATGTGACACACCCCAGCATCCCCGGCAGCGGGGTGCGATCACGTGACACACCCCAGCATACCCAGCAGCGGGGTGTGATCACGTGACACATCCCAGCATCCCCGGCAGCTGGGTGAGATCACGTGACTGTTTCCAGCAGTGGTCTGCGAGCAGACGCGGCAAGTGCCACTTCCGGGTCTGAGGCTTGAGAGGTGGGGATACCCATCACCCCTTCCTTCTGTCTTTGTATGGTCAGTCAGCTTCGTGTGAATGATGCCAAACGCCCTTAGTTGTGGCAGAGCCAACAGAGGGTGGGAACCTGGATCCCTGAGTGACTTTGTCGCTCGGAGCTCCCCTGCCAACCTGCAGGGCTCAGCTTGGAGCTACTCTGCAAGGGAGATGTAACATTCTTTTTTTTTTTTTTTTACGTTCATGTGTTTTTGAGACAGAGAGAGAGTGCAAGCAGAGGAGGGGCAGAGAGAGAAGGGGACAGAGGATCCCAAGTAGGCTCTGTGCTGACAGCGGGGAGCTCGATGTAGGACTTGAATTTGTGAACCGTGAGATCACGAACTTGGATGCTTAACCGACTGGGCCACCCAGGTACCCTGAGAAGCAACATTCTTTATTGTTTTAAGCACTGTTCTTTTGAGACTATTGTTACAGCAGATTAGCATTACCACATAATATGATGAACACTGATTATGAACCTGGGATGTTCCAGGCACTGGAGATGTGACAATGGGACTGATCGGGGCGGGGGGGGGGGGGGCAGAGGGGTGGGTCCTACTCTGATGGAGCCCACAGTCTTGTGGGAAGAAAAGAGATGATTAAAATCTCAATGATAATATAGCAGGATAAGAAATCTGGTGGAGGGGCACTCACAGAGAAACAGGAGGTTTCCTAATACAGGCCTGGAGGCTCAGGGAAGGACTTTTGGAGGAAATGATGCCTTTTCTAGGACCTGAAGGCAAACAGAGAGGGAGAGGAGCAAGTATTTTACAAAGAAGGATGAACACCCCCGAGGCTGCCCAGTGAGAGAAAGCACAGGATGCTAGAGACCTTAGAGAAGTTCGATGTAGGGGCGCCTGGGTGGCTCAGTCGGTTAAGCATCCGACTTCAGCTCACGTCACCATCTTGCAGTTTGTGGGTTCGAGCTCCGCGTCAGGCTCTGTGCTGACGGCTCAGAGCCCGGAGCCCACTTCGGATTCTGTGTCTCCCTCTCTCTCTGCCCCTCCTCTGCTCATGTTCTGTCTCTCCCTCTCAGAGATAAATTCAAAAATATTAAAAAAAAAAAAAGAAGTTCGATGTAGTTAGAGAGGAGAGACGACACAGGCTCTCAAGGACCCTGCTAAGAGCTATGGGTCACCTTGGGAGGACTTCATGAGGCGAAGGACTTGGTGAGATTTACACTGTATAGTCAGAACCGTAGGTATTCCAAAGAAAGGACCGGCCCCTGACTATCTCCTGGGGGATAACCTTGGAATATCCCGCCTGACGAGAGCGTCTTTCATTTCTATCCTTTCCTTCTACTAAAATGGAACTGAGAGTATCACGGCTCTTCGGGGTCCCATGACCTTTCTGGCAAATCATCCAATCTGAAGGTGGTCTCGGGGACCCCTGATCCACAGTCCTACACCCTTAAACCTGCCTCGGGCCGACGAGAGTCTGGTCTAGTTACATCTCAAGGGAAAGCAACTCCAGGCAACGCGTCTTGAGAAGTCCCGCCTGCGTATCAGGCACGGCGCTGTCGCGAATTCAGAAATAGACAGAACTGGTCCCTGTCTCCAAGTAGCTCAGGGAATAGAGGCCGAGATAGAAAGGAGATCAAATCAGTACGCTGAGTACTTTCACGGCAGAATGTGTGAGGCTAGTGAGTCCGGTCAGGAATGGGGACGAATCTGTAGCACCCAGCTCACAGCTTAAGTTGATGGGTCTGGGTGTGTCTGTGTGTGTGTGCGCGTGTGTGTGCGTATCTCTCGGGGGGGGGGGATGGGGGAGAAGGTGAAACGGAGCAGTCGGAACCGTATGGGCCAGAAATGAGTCCCAAAGAGAATCTTCTTTTAGAAAACTGCACCTGGAGGAATGCGGAATCTTGGGTACCCAGAGCTACCCCAAGAAGTAAATGAGGCTTCTGGACAAGACTGGCTAAAAGCCGAACACCATCCAAGAAGACCTGGGTCACGTTCTCTGACTTCGCCCCACAGCCCCCTCGCCCTGCCCTGGGGGGGAATGCCCCTAAGCCAAGACTTCACCGCTCTTGCTTCCTTTTCAACCGTCCTCAGTAACAATCAAAACAGCCAACATACGCAAAGCACCGAGCTAGACGCTCTGCTATTTTATATAATCCACACGACAAACCTCCGTTTCTGGTGACACAGCAGGCCCGGTAATCAGAGCGGCCCCTCTTGCTGAAAACAATCACAAATCCTGCAAAAAGTCTAAAAACCCTCTTGGTGACGCGAGGACACACCCCCCCCCTCCCCAATTAGGATGGGGCCCCAAGGGTAAGAAACCTGGAGCAAATTTACCCCATCCTCTCTTCCAGAGGGATTTTCAAGCAAGTTACTCTGGAACTCAGCACAGAAACAGAAAAAGAAAAGGCTCCGAGAAGTTTTAACCGCAAGCTGGCCTCTGCAAACAATGGCGTCCTAATCCTCAACCTAGGGCAGGTCCAAAAGTTTCAGACGGCCTTGGAATGGGAGCACCCCAGATACCCGGAAGGAAATTTGTAAATGCAAATCTTCCAGGGAAGATACACCTTTATCTCAGGCCCCAGAGAACTCCCCCCACCCCAGCATTATCTCAAGGAGAATGAGTTTCACAATCAAGAATAAGAATAGTAAAACACTCAAAGCAACAAAGAGACAAGGAGAAAAGCCATAAAGAAATTAGATATTTAAGTTATCAGACACTAATTACAAAAGAATTCTTTGCACGTTACACTTAGGGAAATACACAGTAAGCCTGAAAATATCTTTTTTTTTTTAATTTTTTGGGGGGGGGCGGAGAAGGAGGGAGAGAGAGAATCCCAAGCAGGCTCCGCACTGGCAGTGCAGAACCCAGTGTGGGGCTCGAACCCGCAAACCGTGAGATCGTGACCTGAGCTGAAACCAAGAGTCGGATGCCCAACCGACTGGGCCACCCAAGCGCCCCAGCCTGAAATTATCTATAAAGCAATTCTCAACCGGTGGTGATTCTGACTCCCGCGGGACATCTGGCAGCATCTGGAGCCATTTTGGGGTGTCACAACTGGGGGTGGGGAAGGTGTGCTCCTGGAATCTACTTGGTTGAGACCAGGGATGCTGCCCAACGTCCTACAGTGCACGGGACGGTCCCTTACAGCAAAGTTATCACGCCCAAAACATCATCGGCGCTGACTTTTGAGAAATCCTGCCGTAGAAAAACAAACTACGACAGAAGAAAGAAGCCAGTGTGCAAGGATCAGGTAGCACTTGTGGGGATGAAAAGACTCATGCTTGAAACAAAACACTTAATGGCGTGGCGAGTGGCAGATTAGAGACAGCTAGCGAGAGAACCGGGAAGCTCGTGAGAGGCAGGTCCCGTTCTCCTCCCCGTTTGGCAAATGGGTAAACTGAGGCACGCAGCGTGCTGAGAAGTCCGTGCCAAAGCTGGCATCTGCCGGACGTGAGCTCCGTGCTCTGAACCGCTCTGCTGTTCCATTTAAACCCAGGAGAACGGCTTCTTCTCTGGGCCCGTGTCTCCGAATGTCTTCCCCACGTGCTCTTCGCTTCGGCAAAACATCTTGAGGAAAATAGAATTCGTCGACAAGGTCTGACGGAACACACACTATGTTGCATTAGCACGCGGGCAACAATGCCCAGGGAAAAAAGCACAGCGATTTCCATCTCGAAAGCATTTACCTTGCATTAACCAATTAGAGCCCACAGTTTACAGCGAGGGGGTTCAGGGTGCTTATCTGTCTACAGAAGCGGAGAAAACGGAATCAATGCCCCAGTGAGAGCCTTCCCTCTATGAGCCACTGCAGGCTGGGATGTGGGGTCCAAGGCCACCCCCAGTTTGCAACCCCAAGAGTCCCTGCTGTAGGATCTTGAACAAGGCACTCAACCCCTGTGTGCTTCCGTTTTCTCTCTCCACAAAATGGGGATCCTTAAGGGGCACCCGAGTGGCTCCGTCCGTTAAGTGTCCGACTCGTCATTTCGGTTCAAGTCATGATCTCAGGATTCTTGAGATCGGGTCCCACGTTGGGATCTGTGCTGACAGCTCAGAGCCTGCTTGGGATTCTCTCACCACCACCCCTCTCTGCCTCTCTCTCTCTCTCTCAAAATACATAAATATTTATTTTTTAACGGGGATCATTAAGACCCAGCCAAGGATTGTTGCAGAGGTCCAAAGAGACGTGTGTGAAGAATACAGCACAAAGCCACGGCTTGATGTGATCAATGACTGTTTCTATCAGACGAGCAAGAACGCACAGGGGTAAAGAACATGGACTCTGGGACCGGACTCCTGGGTTTGAATCCCAGCTCCACCACTCGCTCAGCTGTGTGGCCTCGGGCAAGTTACTTGACCCCTCTGTGCCTCAGTTCCCTCCGACAGAATAACAGCTCTTACCTTACAGGCCCTCTGTGAAGACTAAATGAGCTAGTTATTTTCAAAAGGCTCAGAATAGTGCCTGGCTCGTAATAAGTTGCTAATTGCTATGGTATTCTCATCACCCTTTCAGGGAATGATTACGCTGACGAGCGCAGCGTGGCTATACCGAGGTTCTAGAAAGGCAGGAACCAGGCCTGTCCCGTTGACCACTGTATCTGAAGGGCCTGGCACACAGTAGGAGCTCCGTACGCAATGTGTGAGTGAATAAGAAGTTTCCTCTTTACCTGCCAATACTGTCCCCAAACATACAGCTATGGCTACCACATACTGAGAATCTACCCTGGAGCAGGTCCCCTGCTGGACACATGACATCCTCACAGCAATGCTAAAAGACAGGCGGCATCACCGTATTTCACAGATAAGGAAACCGAGGGTCAGAGCGGCCCCACGGCCAGGGAGCGAAAGAGGCAGAATTTTCACCACGTCTACCCCTGATTCCCAAATCCACATGCCCCGCCCCTCTCTGCCACCCGCATCCTTCCCTTCAACGTGACCGCGCTCGAGGATTTCAGAGTCAACTCCTGTGCCCCGAGACCCTTCTTGCTTATACGTCTTTGTTTTTCCCTGGACCCTGCATTTTCGCCCTTCTGCCTGGCTCATTCGCTGCTTCTAACGGGGAAGGTATTTAGTTCAGTGCCTTGGTTTCCCCGCTCATAAAAGGGAGAGAGTCACAGTATCTTTCCCCTGGAATGGCCTTCTCGCAGCCTCGTCAGCCACTAAAATTAGCCCCATCCCCAGTCCACGTCCCCAGGGCACCTGTCCTGGTTTCTCTGGGCTCCCGGCCGCTTGCGATACCGCGTCTCAGACGCCACAGTGCCTGTGGGTGCTGCCTCTCTGATGAAACTACTACCTTTCCGAGGCCACGGCCGCCTCTTTAAACAAGGGGGCTCCTGAGATACCAGAACAGGTGGTGTCGGGAACAAAGGATTTCACCGACCCTCCTGACGCAAGAGCCATCTGTCCCCCGCACTGTACCCGGTATCCCTACTTCTAGTATTGAAATGTCGGCAAAACGCTTTAGCCGGTAAAACCTCCAGGGCCCCAGGGAGTCAAATCGTGATTTGTAAACAGTGGAAGAACGGTAATTCAGTCATTCTGCTTCTGGTCTACACCCCAAAGAATCGAAACCGAAGACCCAAATGGATACCTGCACATCCGCGCGAATATCACAGCAGCGTAATTCCAAAGTAGCCAAAGGACACAAGCAACCTACATACTCACCGACGAATGAATGGATAAGCAAAATGTGGCTTGTCCAGACAAAAGAATACTGTTCAGCCTTAAAAAGGAGGGAAGTTCTAGGGGCGACTGGGTGGCTCGGTGAGTCGAGCACCCAACTCTTGATTTCATCTTAGGTCATGATCTCAGGGTCATGGGATGGAGCTCTGACAGCGTGAGCCTACTTGGGGTTCTCTCTCTCCCTCGCTCTCTGCCCCTCCCCCACTCACACTCTCTGAAAATAAATCAATAAACTGGGGCGCCTGGGTGGCTCGGTCGGTGGGGCGTCCGACTTCGGCTCAGGTCACGATCTCCCAGCTCGTGGGTTCGAGCCCCGTGTCGGGCTCCGTGCTGACCTCTCGGAGCCTGGAGCCTGCTTCGGATTCTGTGTCTCTCTCTCTCTGCCCCTCCCCACCCCCCACGCTCTGACTCTCTCTCTCTCAAAAATAAACACACACGAAATCATTAAAAAATAATTTAAAATATGGCTCAAAGGGTACATCCTGTGTTATATACATATTTCACCACAATTAAACTTATTTTCTTAAAAAGAACGAAACAAGCGAGACAAGCCAGCCGGGAGGAGATAACAGAGTACGTGGGCAGAGCAGGGCCTTGGAGGCGCTAAGCACCACAGAGGGGCTTAAAGCTCCCAGGGCATTTTACTGGGGAAATTCATGCGGCGAGTTATTTCTTGAGCACCTGCTATTACGAGGTCCAGCTGTAGCGCTGGGACACAGCTGCGAGCACAACAGACCGAAGCCCCTGCCCTCACGGGGCCGGGATTCTGGCGGGGGACACAGAGCGCAACCCACCAGCACAAAACGAGTGTGGCTGCTCCTCAGGAGGGTGGAGGGAAACGGAGGAGAGAGGCGGGAGGGGAAGCGTCAGGAGAGGGGCGAGCGAGTTACAGTTCTGGAGACAAGAACATCTGAGCAAAGGAAATGAGGGCGCAGTCAGGCAAAGACCCGGGGGAAGAGCGTTCCAGGCAGAAGGAACAGCCAGTGCAAAGGCCCTGAGGCAGGGCCCTGCCTGGTGTGTTTGAGGGACAATACGGAGGCCTGTGTGGCTGGAGTTCAGTGAGTGAGGAGGAGCGTGGGGGGGGGGGAGATGAAGGCAGGCACGGGATGGGGCAGAGCTTGGGGGGCCCTGTGGGCTGCAAGGAGGACTTAGGTTTTTTTTCTCCAAGTGAAGTGGGAGCCACGGAGGGTCATGAGCAGAGGAGGGACCCAGCCCGCCTCGGGTGTTCACGGGAGCCCTCTGACTGCCGTCAGGGGGACAGGGCCCGGGTTGGGCTAAGGCTGGCCTTGTTCTGGCTGGGGGTGCAGGTCAGATCGACGCCCCGGGCCTTGCCGTCTCATCCTCGCACGGGGGTGCCAACAGCCCTGATGCAAATGGCTCAGGCAGCCCCTGGCCCAGGGCACGTGGGCAGGAAACAAGGGCAGTTATTATCATTTAGCGAGAAAAATGTTGCCGTGTATCCGGCGAAGCTCTCCGGGGCAGGAGGCCTGTGTCCACCAGCCGCGACCTCTTGGAGCCCAAGTCAAGCAGCCTGGAAACAGGTGCTTCACCTCTCCGATTCCTGCATCCGATACCCACGCTCCATTTATCGACTGCTTAAGAGTCAGGCCTTGTCACTGAAATCCTGCTTCCTCCCCTCCCCGGCCACGTGGCCTGAGGCAAATCCTCGAGCTTTTCCAAGCCTCCGTTTTCTCACCTGTAAAATGGGGATGACAGCTCGCACCTCACGGGAGGTGGGGACCGAATGGAAAAGTCCTTACAGCAGAGGGGGTGGCCACAGCAAGCGTTTCACCGGTGGGCACCATTTTACTGGCATTTTCACTGCCCTGCAAACTAGGTACCATAAGCCCCATTTTACAGATGAGGAAACTGAGGCTCGGAGAGACAAGAAGGTTCGCCAGAGGAGTGGCGGTGAGTGGGAAGGACGCAGCTGCCCCAGGTTCGCCCCGCTTCCTGCCCGGCCACGGCCCCCTCATCTGGTCCTTGTTTTCCCAGTTGTATAATGGGGACGATGGCAGTGCCTACACCGAAAGGGTATACTTGGAGGATTAAATGAGATAGTCAACTCGATGCTGAGGACAGCACCGGGCGCATGGGAAGCTCTCGGTAAATGTCAGCGGCGATCTGTAATGGCCACAGGTCCCCTAGCTGGACACCGAGGAAGCCCATGTCGGTATGACCCCGGGGCTCAGCTCTTGATCCCGGGGCTCTGCTGTTGAACCTACAGTTTAGAAACATGCACGCCTTGCCCGTTCCTTTAGAAAGGACTAGAAAATGAAAACTTAGGGGCTGTCCTCCCAACCCCCTGCATTCTCAAATCCCCCACTGCTCTTAGCTTCCCAGGATGCCCCTCGGCTGGCACAGCCCCCAGCATGAGGCCAGACAGAGAGAGGAACCTCGGCTGCTCCTGTGTCCGGGCGTTCTCTGCTCCTCCAGTCGGGCTTCTATTCATTCATTCATTCATTCATTCACTCATTCGTTCATTCAACAGATGTTTACTGAGCACCATTCTCAGGTTCTACACCGGGCTCTGAGTTTAGTCTTTGCCCTCCAGCAAAGAAGACAGGCGATTAACCCAGTACGCCATGGTGAGAGGGTTCACACAGATGCCACCAGATCCCATAAAGGGACCTAAGCTGGCCTGATGCTGAGCATGACGTGGGGTGGTCAGGAAGGCTTTCCGGAGGAAAAGACCGTTACTATCAGTAAGGAGGTACTTCCTCGAGTCATGGGAGTGCTCCTCTGGCACCCCGGTCCCCCTCCAAGTCCCCTGGACCCTCCCATGAGGCAGCAAACAAAAGGTCTACGCTGCACACAAAACGGGAGCCTCCATCCTAACTGGTCAGGGCCCATGTCGCTCCAGTTGTTAAATACTTTCAATATCATGTCGGAGTCAGAATTAGCTAGACACAGAGGAGAGAGCATATCCCAGACAGAAACAATAGCATTTGCAAAGGTCCTGGGGTGAGTGAGCAGGTGCTGCTGCTGGAGGAGGCTGGCATCCCTCTCCCTCTTTTTCTCCCTCTTAAAATGCAACTGTGACCAGAAGGAAGCCTGCTCTGCAGCAGGGAAGGCAACAAGGTAGGTAAGGGGCGCGGCGCATAGCCGGTGCTCAACTAATGCCAATTTCCTTTCTCTGAGGTTGACCTCCCCTGTTGGCCCGGGTCTCATAACTCTGGAGACACGGAAGGGAAGAGAGGCGGCGGGGTGGGGGAGGAGGTGTACGCAGGGAAGGCTGGAACAAAATAGAATCAGGGCGTGAAGGAGGGATGGAGAAAAGGTCTCCGCACGGATGCCCGCCAGCCTGGCCTCTGTTCCCCTGAGCTGATGGAAAGGCAAGAGGCTTCTATCTGGCTCTGATCAGGAGCAGGTGACATGTCAACACAAACAAACAAAAGAAAAGAAGAAAGAGAAAAGAGGACAGGGGAGGGGAGGGGAGGGGAGGGGAGGGGAGGGGAGGGGAGGGGAGGGGAGGGGAAGGGAAGGGAAGGGAAGGGAAGGGAAGGGAAGGGAAGGGAAGGGAAGGGAAGGGAAGGGAAGGGAAGGGAAGAGAAGAGAAGAGAAGAGAAGAGAAGAGAAGAGAAGAGAAGAGAAGAGAAGAGAAGAGAAGAGAAGAGAAAAGAGAAGAGAAATCACAAGCCCCCGTTCACATAAGGAGCCAGGCTGCATGGCCGTGAACTATGCTGGGCTAACATGGCGGGCAAGAAACCTGTTCCCTAGCTTCGATGCCCGTGAAGGCTCAGAACTCAGATATCAACCCGAGATCTGATAAAAGCCACGTCATCTTCCATCCCCCTTACTTCCCAGGTGGCTGCAAGACTGGCCCTTGGGCTCTCAGCAGAACCCTGCTGCCATTTTCTCTCCTTTCCACTGTGTGACTGACATGATAATAATCACACATCATCCCTGTTTCTTGCTAAGAGGAAGAAAAAGGAAGGGGAGGGTGTGGCACCAGTGACTAACCGGAAGTCAGGGCGGAAGGTCTCAGGGGACAGAAGCCCAGGTCTCAGTGGCCCCAGGGAATACGTTCTTGGATACACACAGCCTCTGCAGTATGAAATACTGCTTCTCCCGTCAAGAGACGGGATCTATCGCCTTACCCCTTGAATCCGGCCCGGCCTCACCGCTTGCTTTGGCCATCAGTTGCCAAAGTGAAGGCATCACATTCCGGGGACTAGCCCTCCGGAGGCTTGTGTGCTCCCCTCTTTCTTCTACTGCTGCCACAGGAACGAGCCCGCACTAGCTGAAGGGTAAGACCACTTGGAGGAGAGCACAGTGGGGTCCCAGCCAAGGCCGTCCCGGGCCAGCCAACACCCAACCAGGAGAGCCACCCGGCTGCCCCACAGCTGCGCACAGATGCACGGACGAGCTGGCCTGAGCTCAGATAAAGCGCCCAGATGAACCGGCGACCCTCAGGATCATAAGCTGAATAAATGCTGTCGCGGGGGCGCCTGGGTGGCTCAGTCGGTGAAGCGTCCGACTGCGGCTCAGGTCATGCTCTCACGGTCCGTGAGTTCGAGCCCCGCGTCGGGCTCTGTGCTGACAGCTCGGAGCCTGGAGCCCGCCTCGGATTCTGGGTCTCCCTTTCTCTCTGCCCCTTCCCCGCTTGTGCTGTCTCTCTCTCTCTGTCTCAAAAATCAATAAGCATTAAAAAAAAAATTTTTTTTAAGTAAATGCTGTCACTTGAAGCCACTGGGGTTTGGCACTGTTTGTCATGCAGCATTATTATGGCAAAATCTATAGCTGACACGAAGGAACACACAGAAGGGACGCGGCTAAGGTGAATTCAGGTGGTTTCAAAAGAAAATGTTCTGACTTTAAGCGTACCCTTTAAGCATATACAAAACCAAGGGTCAGAACGGTCTCCAGAATGGCTGGAAAAGTGAAATACTCTCCCAGGCTCTCCTGGAGCTAGATGTGGCCATGCGACGTATTTCTGGCCACGAGGTATACAGAGAAGCTCGATGGATGGTTTCCGGGAAAGATTTCGCTCTGCTGGATACGAAAGTTGGCAAAGCTGGATGGATCAGCTTGTCCCTTCTGCTTCCTGCCTTGAAAGTGGACACGATGCTAAAAGCTCTGGCAGCCGTTTTGCAACCATGAGGTAAAGGCCGAGAGACTCACAGAGATTCCGGCCAATGCCAGCCAACACCCACCACAAGCTTCTTGTACCATGACAGAAAGGGAGCCCTGTCACTTGCCACGGAAGGCATTCCTGGTACATCCCTCCAAGTCTCCCAGTTCTGAGCCACGCAGGACTCCACAGTAGGAGCAGACGAAGCACACATCTTCCTTTTCCAGGGGTGAACATGGGATGCTGTGCTGTCCCCCGTGGAGGGGCTGCCCCTACTAATGCAATTCACTTCACAGGGAGAGCAGGCCGGTTTGCTCATCTTTCCCTTTGTTCTAGTGCATTCCACGCATCGTCGCCAGCCAAAGACAATGCAAAATGTCGTTGGCTCATCCCCAATCCCGGACCGTGGATCCCACCTGGATCCTGTTTGGCTCATCCGCTTCGACTTCCGATGCCTTTTCTTCGCTCTGACTGACCCCTGTTCTTCTCTGCACGGAAGTCCCGTGCCCATCGGGCCAGGAAGGAGAGGATCCTTTGTCTCCAGCATACCAATGGCGCCCAAACTCCCCCAAAGGGCGAGGATCTGGCTTTCAGCTGCCCCTCCTTTTTCCTTTCCCTACAGAGTGGCTGTTCTCGCTTCCCACTTGGGGCCGACAGGGGCGAGCTTTGGTTTCCTCTTGCTGAAGTCTGGAGAGGGACTGACCCTCACGATGCTTCGGAAGAAAGCTAAGGAGCTGAGCGACAGCTCACGGCAGAACCACGTTAAGTACAGACGTCAAGGCAGACGCCGTGTCCCACGCTGCTCGCTACGAACGTCGGTGATGTTCCGGCCGCAGAAGCGTGCTCAGCCTGAGCGCAGAGCAAGCCAGGACGGCCAGGGAGCTCGTGCCCCAGAAGGATCTCCCAGCCCAGCCCCCTCGCCCCTGAGGTGAGCTAACTCCGAGGGGGCGTCTGCTACTTGCCTCCCAAAGTTGCCCAGAGAGAAAAAGCAAGCGCAAGCCGCCAACGGCACCGAGCTGTGCACCAACGCGACCTTTACTGGCTGCCTTCTCTTTGCGGTCTTCCCCCTCTCCTCTCCATCTGTGTTTCCTGGGATCTGCAAGCAAGGTCCTGGCCCTCAAATCTTGGTCCCAGCGTCAGTTTTGAGTTCTGGATTGCAAACACCGGAAACCGGCCGTCTGTCTTAGGCGTCAAAGGGATTATTCTGAGGAAGCGCAGATAACCAGCCAGCGTCCAGGGGAGGGGACTTGGACGGCGGGCAGGGACAGCGCAGCCGGACCAACGACCCCCCCTGCAGCAGGCTGCCACGAAGGACTCCGGAACCATCCCTTCGTGTCTGAAACGTCCTGGGTCGGGGAGCGTGTGGCTGGTGCAGTTTGAATCACACGCCCTGATTTACCCAGGGGTCGGGGGTGGACGACTGCCCCTTCCTGCCACCTTCAGTTTGGGAGTCCGGAGTCCTGTGATCCAGGAGCACCGCGCACAAAGGGGGGCTCTCCCCAGAACTAACGGGTCTGTGGAACCAGGCCTGGAGAAGCAGCCACAATTATCATCATCATTATGATTATAGTTATTAGCGTTACAATAGCCAACGGCACTGAGCACTTACTCTGTGCCAGGTTCTGAGTACTCTACGTGCAGGATCTCACGGCATCCGACCTCTGGAGGTAGGTCCAACTATGATCCCCATTTCACAGATGAGGAAGTGGAGGCCCCAGGAAGCGCCAAAGCACCTCTCTCCTCCAAACCATCCCTCGGGAAATGCCATCCAGCCACTCACCCCACCACGTGTCAGACATCAGCTCATTCAACCTCGGAAACGAGTCTGCAAGCTGGGGAGTGTTAGCGTTGCTGCTTTCCAGCTGAGGAGGCTAAGATTCAGGGAGGCACGGTCACCGGCCCCAAGGTCACAGCACCTGGGAAACGGAGCTGCGTCCTGAATCTGTTCGGACTCCAAAGCCCGTGGTCCTAACCACCACCACACAAGGAGGAGCTGGGCTGCAAAGCCGGGTTGCAGCCCGAAGGCTCTGCTACCCGAGTATCTTTCCACGTAGGACTGACATCTGAAACCAAAATACATCAGACGTATCACTCCCGAGAAGTCACATAGGGTTGAACCACAATTTCTGCTGCTCGGGTGGATCACATCCTAGGGCGACGAGACACAGCCTCTTGCGTGAATTTCCTGCGTATCACCAAGTAAAGCCACCCCAGATGTACCCTCCACATTTCGTCAAGATCTGTCCAGATGTTCTGGTATGACGTAACTAGACTTTTATTTAGGAAGAGATACATAATACTGTGTAATGCCCATTTTCTTCATCTTTCTAAACATGCCCCACCATTTCGCTCTTCTGATTTAAAAAAAAAAAATTGTAAAGGAGGGAAAAAGACCCAGGAAATCAAGCTCGTCCCCAGATGAGATCACCCAACCCGTCAGCCCCTGGCACAGTATGGTAGGAACTACCCAAGGTTTTTTTCCTCCTTCCTTTTCTTTTCAATTAGAACTTGGCCACGAAGGTTTCGTACATCTGCCTCCCCTCTATGGACAACGCTTTAAAAAATTTTTTTTCAGTTTATTTATTATTTGTTTTGAGAGAGACAGAGACAGCGCATGAGCAGGGGAGGGGCAGAGAGAGAGACGGGGAGAGACAAAGGGAAACAGAAAGAATCCCAAGCAGGCTCAGCACGGACCCCGATGCGGGGCTTGAACTCACGAACCTCAAGATCATGACCTGAGCTGAAATCAAGGGTCGGATGCTTAACCGACTAAGTCACCCAGGCGCCCCTGTGGACAACCCTTTTTTTTTTTTTTTTTCAACGTTTATTTATTTTTGGGACAGAGAGAGACAGAGCATGAACGGGGGAGGGGCAGAGAGAGAGGGAGACACAGAATCGGAAACAGGCTCCAGGCTCTGAGCCATCAGCCCAGAGCCTGACGCGGGGCTCGAACTCACGGACCGCGAGATCGTGACCTGGCTGAAGTCGGACGCTTAACCGACTGCGCCACCCAGGCGCCCCTGGACAACCCTTTTAAAGTCCCTCTTCTTGGGGCGCCTGGGTGGCTCAGTCGGTGAAGCGTCCGACTTCGGCTCAGGTCACGGTCTCGTGGTCTGTGGGTTCGAGCCCCGCGTCGGGCTCTGTGCTGACGGCTCAGAGCCTGGAGCCTGCTTCCGATTCTGTGTCTCCCTCTCTCTCTCTGCCCCTCCCCCGTTCATGCTCTGTCTCTCTCTGTCCCAAAAATAAATAAACGTTAAGAAAAATAATTTTAAAAAAATTCCCTCTTTTCCTCTGAATTACAAAGCCCCGAAGGCGTTCTCCACTCTTGAGCTGCAACTCACGTGGCGGACGGTGGCTCGTCTCTCTTCCTAACCACCTGCCCACTGCATCGTTTCCTTCCCTGATCTTCTTCCTCCCTCTGGCCCCCAAGTGTGGGTGCTTCCCTGACCCTGTGTCCCTGTCCGTTACACCACCACACCTACAGAGCTCAGGCACTTTCCAGCCTTCTCCGACAGGCCCGTCAAGCTCTAACCATATCTACATCTATCTAAGTGACATTTCCACTTTGATGTCTTGCAGCGACCTCCGCATGTCTGAAATAAGTTCTCACTAGAAGCGCCCTGTGCCCCTGCAATGGCACTACCACTATACTCGTCAATAATTAGTTGGTTATTTTGTTCTGGAATGTTCTTTTTTTCTGAGAAGGAGCCCTTAAGTCCACCCTTTCCTTCCTATTTCCCTTGACATCCCAAATCATCCCAGACATGGAATCATCTCCACTGTAGGACCTACTCCATCACAGGAAGCCTCCTCCCCCTCTCCCTCCTCTTGACTATATTTTATTGAGCCCCTACTATGTGCTAAGAATTATCCATCTAATCTTTACCTCAACCCGATGAGGGAAGTCCTAATCTGAGCCTTATGTAACAGACGAGTAAACCATTTGCCCAAAGTCACCCATTCTCTGAGAGGGAGAGCCAGGATTTGAACCCACATCCTCAAAGCGATGTCCTATCTTACCTGGGAGAGTTAAGTTCTGGTTCTGAAGTCAGTGCACAGAGGAAAAATTGCATATACCAAAAATACCCTTGACAAACCTTCAAATCATCCATAAAGTACAACATACGTAGTTTTGTATATTTAAGTCCGGACGGTAATAAGCATGTTATGATGTGTACAGTATTATGTGACATAAAAGAATGTGAAGGGTATGTTACATGTGACAGATACTGCTAACTGTCCCAACAGCCACTTCCCTCTCTCATCTTTCCTACAAGCAGAACTATAAAGTGCCTCCTATAAAGTGGCAAAAATGCCGGACGCTCATGTTTCTGGCCTGCCAGGAAGCCGGAAGTGGTCACGCGACCCAAGAATAGCCAATCGGACGCAGAGGGAGGTCTGCTGGGAACTTCTGGCCAAGACTTGTCTCTCCTAGATAAAGAAGAACCCTCCAGTGAGAGTTTTCTCTCCCAGTCATTACTTTCCTGCCTTTGAATGAAGCTTTGAGAGGAGGCGATGTGGCAGCCACTTTGCCACCCTGGGGCAAGAAATCATGAGGTCAAAATTCGACTCACCCAGGAAGGTGGAAGGACATCCCTGAGCCACTCAACGAATCCCGGTCCACAGGTTTGTGGATATTTCTGTCAGGTAACAAAAACGTCTACTTAATATTAAACCCCCTTCTAGATGTCTCTTCTGTTATTTGAAGAGAAAAGCATTCCTAACTGATATACTGGGTTCTAGGAAGAACACGTATCATGCTGATTCCTTGGGAAAAACTCACTAAACGCAAGCAGGTAGAAATGACCTCACTATTGGCTGTCACGGGGACGGGACACATGGAAACTTCCGGGTGGCCAAAGGTCTATTTCTTGATGTGAACGGTGGTTACAAGAGTGTTTTACAACAATTAACTTGCGTTACGGTGGTTTGCTGATTTTATTTTATAACAAAAAAATTTTAGTGGTAAAAAAAAAAAAAAAAAAAAAAAAAGAAATGACCTCACTCTTTCGTTATTGTATTCACCCGGTTTCTTTTTAGATGTGTGCCAATTACATAACAATGATTTTGTGTAAAGTCAGATTCGCATAAGATGCACTTCTGCTACGCACTTTGCGGTTTCCGCTTTGGAAACACCCAGGGCTATTTCCTATGGATCAAAACTCATCAGTCCAGTTGACAAAGACCCTGATCCCTCCCGTCTACCCAATCTTGTAATGGTTCTACTTAACATCCTTGGGATTCCAACATGCAGCAAAGAAAAGCAGCACCGGCCAGCGCTGGACTTTGAGAGTCTTAGGCTTCCTCCCTGCCTCTGTTCCTGATGCCAGAGTTTCTGTCCTGAAATTCTCTGGGCGGCCTCCAAAGACGCCTGTGAACAGCAATATCAAAACGACCCATGACCGTAAGCACCGACCATGTCTCTTTAGCACCCCCTTGACTCCCCAAACCAAAGCTTCTTAGGGTGGAGGGGACTCCTGGGCATGAAGTCTCTGATCCTTTTTAGTCTGGGATGTCTCCGAAAGAAGTTTGCCCACAGAGGAGCTACACACTTAGGAAATATACTCCAGCTGTCTGGTTCAGTGTGCAACCTGCACAACCATACACAGTAGGCCTGAGAACACAGCCCTGCTCAGACCCCCGCTCGTCCGTACGAACCTGTTCATACTTGTGCCATTTTATCAGCGCACAGTAGCTATCAAAGCTGATTCCAAAGGAGTTGGAGTCCATTGAGAACTCAACGCATACGACACACTGTAACTCCCGGGGCAGGACCACAGACAGTAAGTAGACAGACTCATTCTAGCCACAGCACACAGAATAGTTACGCTGACATTCCAACTGCCCTCCAAAACGGCACCGTCTGATCCAGACCAGCCGAGATGCAAGGGCATTTGGGAAGGGGCTTCTGTGCCTCAGCTTACCGGAAGTTCCCTCAACATTGGCAGGTTACAGGTACCACCGATTCAGTCATTCTGCCAAAAACAGTGAGCGCCTACTGTGTGCCGGGCACTATGCTAGGCACGGGGGAAGAGAACCATGAGCAGAAGAAACCAAATCTCTGTCCTCGGGGAGCCTACCTAGTGGAGGAGACAGGCAGAAAATAAGGAAGTAGAATATCGAGTTTGCCGGCAAGTGACAAGGGCATAGAAAAACAACTGAAGAGAAGAGAGAGGACGGGGAGTGTTTGAAGTGTTGGAATTGTAGATAAGGGGCCAGGGGATATTGGTGTAAAGTCTTAAAGATGAGGAAATGGATTGAGAAGACCATGCCAGGCATAAGAACGGCAAATGCAAAGGCCCTGAGGTGGAGACTGGCCTGAAGTGTTCAAGGAGCAGTGAGGAGCTCGGGGCAGCTGGTGTCAGGTGTGCAAGGGTGGGAGCCGATGAGGGTGGGAGGTGATGGGGGCAGATCACGCAGATCCTTGTGGGCCGTGGTGAGGACTTTGGCTTTTACACTGAATGAGACAGGAACCAAGAGAAAAACGTGAGCAGAAGAGTGATTGGATCTAAGTTATGTGTTAAAAGGATCCTTCTGGCTGCTTGTGTTGATGACGGGCTGCGGGGGGAGGAGGGCAGAAGCAGAGAGACCCGGGCGGAGGCTGCTACCACCAGCCTGCTGAGAGATGATGAAGGCTTAGCCCAGGTGGGGGCAGCGGGGGTGGAAGAAGACAGAACCTCCTGAATTTTGCAGCAGGATTGACCATGAGGGAGGAGGTGTCAAGAGTTTTAGCCAGAGCTTCTGGAAGGATGGAGCTGCCATCCAATGATATGAAAAGATAGGAAGGGAGATATGAGAAGGATGCACAGGAATTCAGTTTTGGACATCCTGAGTGTGAGATGCCTGTGGACTCCTCCCCACGTGGGGACTGCGAGAGAGCTCCGGGCAGAAGCCTGAAGTCTGGGGAACATCAGTACAGAAGGTATTTACACCTTTGAGACTGGCTGACATCATCAAGGGGCTTATTATAGCCGGAGAAGTCAAGACAAACGGGGCATTCATTTTCCTAGACCCCGTCCTCCCACACCTCAGCCATTCCACTACACAACCTCACTGAAGGGGGGAGGACCTGTCATCTCTGGGTCAAGCCCAGGTCCTCCCCAGCGAGAAAAGAGATTTTCCAGTCTCTACAACCTCTGTCACAACATAGCACCTTCAGTGTCTGTACCTCCTCCCTGCATAAAGCAAAACACAGCGTCTCTCACTTGGCCAGCCTCTGCCTGAGCCCCAGGCACCCACTTGCTTCCCGTTCAGCCGAGATTTCCTCTGCCCTCCAGGCAGCCACCTCCGTGCCCTGGTGAGAAGATAGGAGTCATTTAACCCTGCAAACTGTAGAGGCAGTGGCCAGAGGCCTCTGTGGAGGCAAGCTGGTGTTCGTTATAGCAATTCAAGAAGACAAGACCTCGATCAGCCCCGAAACCTGCTCGGAGATGGACGGCCAGGTCTTCTCCAGCCACACAGGGAAAGTGGCCAAGAAGCTCAGTACGGAGCAATGTCACCTAGCCAGCTGGTCCTGGCTCAGTCCCTCCCCACTCCAGTCAGGGACAGAGGGAGAAAAGGAGGACTTTACCTCCTTTAGCAGGTCGGTGCGCTGTCCAGGGTGCTGAAATCTCTTACTCGCTAAGGCTTCAAACTACTGCTTCAAGACAAGGACTTTGGGCAGATGATCCACGGAATTACAAGGGATGAACTAGAAAGCAAGAAGTCAGCAAAGGGGGCACTGATGAATGGCTGTCACTGTGAGCCACTACGATTCAATCCTGTGGAGGGCCGTTTGAGAGGTTGTAGAACACCTCTGAGTCTTCTCACTGAGCAATGGAGAAGCCAGGATATTTATACACTGACTCCCTCTCTCGCTGGTTACGGTCTGCTCCTGGGGGGGTGTTAGACGTCTGCCACGTGGACCCAACAAACTCCCGTGGTGCTGGAGGGGACCCTCCAACAGAGACGTAGAAAGATGAGCATGTTGGAGGTACAACACGTGTTGGAGGTGAGCTTCCCCTTGGAGGTACAAAGAAGTGAGCTTGCCCAGGACCCGACCACCACGGGTACACTTGGAGGTGAGTGGGACGAATAAGGAGTGGGGCGTTTCCAGTATTTACCACACACCTCCAGAGGAATTGGTTTTAATTTTCTCCCTTCAGTTAATCAACTCCCATTTATGGAGACCATGGAACGGTCCAGGGGCTCAGTTCACGGTGTCTGTCACAATGTTGCCTTCTCCAAGCCCTACCACAGCCCAAGAAGGCAGACCCTATCACTACTCCCCCTCTTTCCAGGTGAGAAAACTGAGGTTTAGAGAGATCCACGCACATTCTCGAGTTCATCATCTCATCACAGAGATCCCTCCGACTCTGAAGCCCAGGACTTAACCATTAGCCTATGCCACTCTCCCATTTCTGGAAACCTCTTTTGCCCATTTTTTTTTTCCTTGCTACAGTGGAGTCCAAGATGGGGAAGAAAAGCAAAGGTGTTCCTGACTTCCCTGGAAAACCTGACTTTAAAGAAACAATGTAGGACTCGAGAAAATGGATCCTGGTTCCAGACCCACCTGAGTTCAAATCTTGGATCTACCACTTTCGAGGTGGGTGAACTGGGCAAGGTGTTTAATCTCTTGGAGCCTTAGTTTCTTCATCTGCAAAGTTGGGGGTAATAATGATACTTCATTCAGAGGGTTGTAAGGATTAACTGAGCATATATGCAAGTACAGTATATCATGTTGTAAGTGCCTTCTAAGTTCTAATTTGTCAATGTTGCCATTGCTATTAACAACAGGTATTATGTTCATAAGGATACTGGGCTGTATATAGCTCTTTGAACTTAACTTGGGCGAGGGTCATCCTAGTCTTAGGGCACTGTCCCAGTAGAGTGGCTGAGATCCAACCTACCCTCTACTATCTGTGGGACCCCTTGCAAGCAGCTGACCCTCTCTGAGCCTCAGGTTCATCTCTAAAAAAGGCTCGTGGAACTGAAGTGTGGTAATGCACATAAAATTGCTACTACGGTGAGAGCACACAGTAAGTGCTTAATCATGGCAGCCCGCATCGTTACTATCTCTGTCACTATTATTATAAGACGGAGAAACTAGCTCCTACCGCTAGGACATGAGGCTGTTCCCGGTGGAACACTGGTTCAGCAAATACCATGACGACCAAATGCTTTGAACAATAAAAAAGATCAACGCTCTCTCAATGCTAAAACTCCGAGTGATAAAAAGCACTTGTGCCACAGGAGGGACTCCTTCGGACACCAACGGTGACTGACCCACTGGGGGAGAAATTAATGCAGGGGGACATTAAAACAAAACGCAGCTGGTATTTATGGGAGCTGTTTGTTAGCTGGCCTCGGGAGTGCTGATTGTGTCTTACTGTTGTTGTGTTTAGAATGCTGTTTTTATTTTCAGGCAACTCAGAACAGCAACATAGGAGGTGGGAGAAGGAGGAGAAAGTAAAGAGTGGTAACATGCATTTGCTACATTAATCAAAAAGGAAAGACAGTGTGCGGTGTGTGAGTCTGGGTCAAGTCATTTTGACCCCTCTGGGCCCTAGTTTCTTCAGCTGTATAAGGAGAAGCTAGGATTACTTTTTGGAGGCTCGCTTTCTGTCTCTCTGGGAAAGGGCCACAGGCTGGGCACTTGGGGGCAGAAGGAGGAAAAAGGCAGAGCTCTGATGGCAGAACCTCAGGAGTGACATTAATCATCTACACCACTCCCACTGCCCCCAAACTGGGGTTCTTGGCTCCTTGACCTGAACATACCTTCTGCTTCTGGAAGTTTCCTGATTTGCCACCATCTCAGTGTGACTTTGGGCAAATTACTTAGCCTCTTGGTGTCTTAACTCCCTTATGAGTGAAATAAAGGGTTTGGACCCGCCAGAGTTCATGGAGTCCTCAAATTCAGTGATGCTATGAAACCA
Organism: Lynx canadensis; assembly: GCF_007474595.2. Classification (NCBI taxonomy): domain Eukaryota; kingdom Metazoa; phylum Chordata; class Mammalia; order Carnivora; family Felidae; genus Lynx; species Lynx canadensis. Next base: position 9,280,788 of record NC_044304.2, read on the forward strand.
AAGCCAATGTCCTTTCCTGATGGTCCCTGAGCACTTGGGTATTTTTCTCAATTTTGAGCCCCAGTGAAACTGCCCGAAGCCTGGGGCAGTTCATAGGACCTTCCAGAAAAGAACCCCCATCTTTACAGAGTCAAAAATGTCAGGGTTGGCAAGGACCCAGAGCTCATCTGTCCCATGCCTTATCTGATGTCAGAGTATCTGTCATAGATTCCTGGACTGTTTGACTATCAATGCCACGGTGCCCAGCTTCATAAACAGCTTAGTGCATTTCCCAGAACCCTCTGATTCTCAGAAGTGTTCCCACTTGCCAGCCATTTATTTTGCTAAACATCTATGCCAGGTACAGTGCTAAGCCTGTGAACGTAAAAACAATTGTCTTCATCCCTACCCTGGTAAGTCTCTTTTGTTAACACACACCCTTGTATTACTTGACCTCCTAGATGTCTATATATATTTGAGCGTTACAGTAAAAGCTCTGTCATCTCAGAAATATAGCCAAGCTTCTGAAATTTTCCTCTTCCACAGTTTCAATTTAATGATTGGACCTTCAAATACAATAGAAGCACACTTCAAATGGGGGTTGACAAAATTACAAAGTTAGAATGTCTCTGGGGCCTTGAACTCCACAGAACAGACCAAACTCCACGGGGAAGATATTTTCTGCCAAACTACACAAGAAGAAGGCAAAAACCTTCTTAATCCATGAAAAATGAATGGTGTTTTAATGCTGCAGTCTACTTAGAAATGTGAGAAGACAATGAGTTAATCAGATAGTGCTTATTAAAGCCACTGTTGTCCCAGCGTCAGATTAATGCACTCGGGTCCCCTCCCCCTGGAATGGGGAACTAAGAGGGTACTGCATTTGCCTGGCGTGGCATTGCAAAGAAAGCTGGGTCTGCGGGTTTTTAGTCCCCGCTCTCTGTTCCATGCTTACAGCCCAACAGGAGACTGAACAGCCCCTTGGAATTTGAAGTAATGAAATTTGAGCTGCGTGCTTGATTTGCAAGAGACAGAACCACTAGACAATAAGAAAGGATGGCTGACTTCTGGAGAAGCAACAGACGAGCAAGAGAGAGGAAGGCAGGGGAAATAGAGAGGGAAAGGAAAGGTGTGAGAAAGGAACAGAATAGTGGCTCCTGGTGGTGTTAGTTAGGAGCAGGACCCCCTGGGAATCTAATGAAAACCACAGGCCAGAAAACTATACACGCACACATAATTTTTGCGTGCAATTTCAGAGGGCTCGTGGATCCCATTAGTTCCAGCTACAGACTTGCATCCTTAGGGCCTATCCGTCCGAAGATGGTCCGGATGAAGAATTTCTCCTCTAGAGTCTTAGCAGATGGCAAAAACTAGGGGGGAAAAAGGTCACCTTGTTGTCACAAAGACCCACACCCAAGTGGCTAACTACCTTATCAAACAGCCACCTCTCAACTTAATGACCACTTACTGAGACGTACTAGGCGCTGAATGGTATGTGAGCTTCTTTAGATGTTCCAAGAACCATGTTATGAAACACCAGGGATTTTTAAGGCTTTTTCCCTGCCAGCAAGGTCGAGCCAGCCCCTGCCAGCCCAAGTCAGCCCCCAGGGAAGCATAAATTGGCACAACCACTTTGCAGAGCCATTTGCCAATGCCTCGTGAAGCTGAGGATACACAGAGTCCACGACTCAGCAATTCCACTCCCAGGTATACGCCCTAGAGAAATCCACTGGCGAGAATGAAGGGACAGCTTGGTTCAAAATAGCCCAAAGCTGGAAACAACCCAAATAGATAAATACATGGTAGGATATTCATACTGGAGAATACTGTGCAGCAGTGAAAACAGACGAATGAGACCTAGCCTTGTCAATCAGATTAATCTCGTGTGGAGTGCAGAGGGAAGGCTGGAGAAGGACACGTTTACGGAGAAATTTGTTAAAACAGCACAAAAACAGCACTATATATATTTTCTTATGTGGTCACAACGTAGAACAGGTGCTACCTACGTCTCATATTCTTTTTTTTTTTTTTTAAAGCAGGCTTTATGCCCAGCACAGAACCCAACGTGGAGCTCGGACTCACAACCCTGAGATCAAGACCTGAGCTGAGATCGAGAGTTGGACACAACCAACTGAGCCACCCAGGCGCCCCTATTTTTTATGTTCTTATACGTGTACAAAAGGGCAAATACATATAGACACAAAACTCAGAAAGTGCTTCTGGATGGGGAAGATAAAGTCACGAGGCCAGGGAAGAGAATGCAGGGGACTTACCCAGCCCAGCCCCAGGGCCTTTGCATGTGCTATTCCCTCTGCCCGGCACTTTCCTCCTTCAGCCATCCTCAAGGCTCATTCACTCACCAGCTTCAGCTGTTCATTCAAATACTGCCCTCCCCGTGAAGCCTTCCCCGGTTTCCGGCCCCCTCCTGCCCATAACACATCCTATCCTTTCTCTGATTTAATTTTTCTCTGTAGCCCTCCCTGCCATCTAACACGCTAGATATTTCATTCATTCACTCGTTCATTCACTTAGTCTTCCTTCACCATTGGCCATCTGTTGCACACAAGGAGGGACTTTTATCTGTTTGTTCACTGCTGTGTCCCAGAGCCTGGTGCGTAACAGGTGCACAAAACATACTCATCGAATGATTATTTGCGTACGTGAGTATCTGTGGTGTTATTCTCTACCTTTTGAATATCTGAATATTCAACAACAACAACAACAAAGTCAGCTATTAGGATGCACAGATGGATTTCCTAGTAAGCTATGAAAAAGGTGCCCCACGCCGTAACATCTCCCTGGACCCTGTCAAAGTCCCAAGCCACGGGACCGTGGGCACGGCCAACAGAGGTCCCTCAGTGAGCACTCAGGCCCACCAGGGCTAGCCCAGGTCCTCCTAACAGACCACTCACATCCGAACGCCTCTACTGAAACAGCCCAATATCACAAGGCTCCTTTTGGGAAAAGCAACATTGCTCGGTAACAACAAACGTGCTCAAAACCTGAATTGCAGGAGCCCAGCCATCGCAGCACGGGTGCTGAGAGCCGTGACATCTGCCAGGAAAGACGGGATCTGGAACAGCAGCAGAGCCCATGACCCCACAGAGGAGAGGGGTGACCCCACCGAGGAGAGGGGTGGCCCCACAGAGGAGAATGATGACCCCACCGAGGAGAGGGGTGGCCCCACCGAGGAGAGGGGTGGCCCCACAGAGGAGAGGGGTGACCCCACAGAGGAGAATGATGACCCCACAGAGGAGAGGGGTGGCCCCACCGAGGAGAGGGGTGACCCCACAGAGGAGAGGGGTGACCCCACCGAGAAGAGTGATGACCCCACAGAGAAGAGGGGTGACCCCACAGAGGAGAGGGGTGACCCCACAGAGAAGAGTGATGACCCCACAGAGGAGAAGGGTGACCCCACAGAGGAGAGGGGTGACCCCACAGAGGAGAGGGGTGACCCCACAGAGGAGAATGATGACCCCACAGAGGAGAGGGGTGGCCCCACCGAGGAGAGGGGTGACCCCACAGAGGAGAGGGGTGACCCCACCGAGAAGAGTGATGACCCCACAGAGAAGAGGGGTGACCCCACAGAGGAGAGGGGTGACCCCACAGAGAAGAGTGATGACCCCACAGAGGAGAAGGGTGACCCCACAGAGGAGAGGGGTGACCCCACAGAGGAGAGGGGTGACCCCACAGAGGAGAATGATGACCCCACAGAGGAGAGGGATGGCCCCACCGAGGAGAGGGGTGACCCCACAGAGGAGAGGGGTGACCCCACCGAGAAGAGTGATGACCCCACAGAGGAGAGGGGTGACCCCACAGAGGAGAATGATGACCCCACAGAGGAGAAGGGTGACCCCACAGAGGAGAGGGGTGACCCCACAGAGGAGAGGGGTGACCCCACAGAGGAGAGGGGTGACCCCACAGAGGAGAGGGGTGGCCCCACAGAGAAGAGGGGTGACCCCACAGAGAAGAAGGGTGACCCCACAGAGGAGAGGGGTGACCCCACAGAGGAGAGGGGTGACCCCACAGAGGAGAGGGGTGACCCCACAGGGAAGAGGGGTGACCCCACAGAGAAGAAGGGTGACCCCATAGAGGAGAGGGGTGACCCCACAGAGGAGAGGGGTGACCCCACAGAGAAGAGTGATGACCCCACAGAGAAGAGGGGTGACCCCACAGAGGAGAATGATGACCCCACAGAGGAGAAGGGTGACCCCACAGAGGAGAGGGGTGACCCCACAGAGGAGAGGGGTGACCCCACAGAGGAGAATGATGACCCCACAGAGGAGAAGGGTGACCCCACAGAGGAGAGGGGTGACCCCACAGAGAAGAGGCGTGACCCTACAGAGGGGAGCGGTGACCCCACAGAGGACAGCGGTGACCCCACAGAGGACAGCAGTGACCCCACAGAGGATAGCGGTGACCCCACAGAGAAGAGGGGTGACCCCACAGAGGAGAGGGGTGACTCCATAGAGGAGAGGGGTGACCCCACAGAGAATGGGGGTGACCCCACAGAGGAGAGGGGTGACCCCACAGAGAAGGGGGGTGGCCCCACAGAGGAGAATGATGACCCCACAGAGGAGAAGGGTGACCCCACAGAGAAGAGGGGTGACCCCACAGAGGACAGCGGTGACCCCACAGAGGACAGCGGTGACCCCACAGAGGACAGCAGTGATCCCACAGAGGACAGCGGTGACCCCACAGAGAAGACGGGTGACCCCACAGAGGACAGCGGTGAATAGGGGTCTTGGAGGACAAGAGCCAGTCTCAGCTTGGAGGAGAGGACTGGGTGGGCCGACGGGCCAGAAATTCTCATGAAACAGCATTGCCTACGTCGGCACCTAATACAGGACTTTCGGGTCCACGACAGAGACTGACTGGCTCCCCACCAAATCAGTCTCCCTTTCCTCCTAAGCGCAGTCTGATGTTTCCCGGCTTCCCCTGCAGTCATGTGTGTCCCGCGAATAAATTCTAGCCGAAAGAATACGAAAGGAAGAGGCAGGTGCCGGGCCCATAAAACCTCCCGAGTGCCCCTGTCCCTGCTTGTTTCTCATCTGTGCTGTGACGCAGAGAAGCACAGAGCCCTTGGAAGATGTGGGCCAACAATGAGGAGCCTCAGCGTGGCCAGGGCCTGGGTTCCCTCAATCCCTGCTTGGAGGACAGAGCCCTGCCGACAGGGACCAACCACTTGGGACCTTCAGTGAGAAATAAACGTCCGCCGTGTGTAAGACATTACCCAGTTTTGTTTTGTTTTTTTCTGTTGCTGTCGTAACAGGTCGTGTCGCCTCACAGACGGTCCCTGGAGGAAAGCGTATACACAGTCACCTTTCAACCACGGTGCGCTATACGCAGGTCTGAAAACCCTTCGGAGGCAGTCACTGTACCTTACCTAGACTGGTTTTCTCCACAGTTCTACCACAAACCGTTGCCCCCAGAAGTCCTCCACAGACATTTACCGGCTGGAAATAAAGACCGCCTCGGAAGAAAGGCGTCGCTAAGTGAGGCAGAAGGACCACGTGCGCGCAACTGTTAAAAACTCGAGTTCTGGTTCAAATTCCAGTTCCGCTAGCTAGGTGGTCTTAGGACAGTTCATATCTGCGCTTCGGCTCTCCCTGTGGTCACAGGGGAGTATTAAGATTTCCTGATTCGTTGGGTCGTCGAGAAGATTGAATGAGAACGCACGTAAAGCTCTTTGGAAGCTGTCAGCTCCCCCTAAGCCCTAATTCTAACTGTAGCCAAAAGCATCTGCTGTCGCAGGCAGCCAGGCTCCAGAGGTGGGTGCGAGAAGGCTCTAGACGCATATCGAAGAAGAACACGGGGACTCAGCCCTTCCTGAGCCCAGCCTGACACGCCAACCGTTATGGGTCCCAAGTCTTCTTAGTTCGAGATAATTCTAAGAGGCACAGCATCCGACACTTACCCTGTTAGCACCACCACGAAGTCCATGACATTCCAACCATTCCTTAAGTAAGAGCCTTTATGGAAGGCAAACCCGAGGGCGATGATTTTAATGCCGGCCTCGAAACAAAAAATTCCAATGAAGTATGGTTCTGTGTCATCCTGGAAGGGAGAGAAGGTCAAGGTCAAGGTCTTTGGCTGGGCAGAGGGTGGGCTGATCAGGGACCCCGCCCACCCGGAGACCTCTACCCGTTTTCCCTCACCTCTCCTACCCCACCCCTGCACTCACTGTCCCCCAATGCAACCTGCTTGGAGTTGTCTTGCCTGAAGGCTCTTGCAAGGGAAGCCGAAGCATGGAGAAGGCGCCCTCCTTCTTTCCCTTCGGCCAGCCTCACCTATCACTTGGCCAAACAGAATTGCTTGCTCGGACCTGTGTTGACAGCCACTGGTCACAGGAGTTTATTTTTTTTGTATTATTTTTTTTAATGTTTATTTATTTTTGAGAGAGAAAGTCAGGGACAGAGCGCGAGGTTGGGGGGGGCGGGGGTGGGGAGGAGGAACAGAGAGAGAGGGAGACACAGAATCTGAAACAGGCTCCAGGCTCTGAGCCGTCAGCACAGAGCCCGACGCGGGGCTCGAACTCACGGACCGCGAGATCACGGCCTGAGCCGAAGTCGGACGCTTAACCGACTCAACCGCCCAGGGCTCCCTAACTTTTAATTAATTTAAATGAAATCACAAGACAGTCAGCGTCTCAGCCACACTAGCCACGTTCCGGTGACTGCTATATTGGACAGTGCAGACCCAGAACATGCCCATCAGTGCAGAAAATTCTACAGGAAAGGACTGGTTTGGAATGTTTGTCACACGCATCACTCAACACCTTTAAGGCTGGACCCTGTACACCAACCTCACCCCCAAATCTGACATTCGTGATGGTTCTCAGCTGGCATGCACCAGCACAGCTGTTCAGGTTGTGAAAATATTGGAATAATACTTCTGCATTTGCTGGCAAATGGCCAGTGCCCTGGCCACCAGCCCCCGTTCTGGCTTCCAGCTGATAGTCTATAACCTTTGAAATTAAGCTATATTTTTTTTTTAATTTTTTTTTTCAACGTTTATTTATTTTTGGGACAGAGAGAGACAGAGCATGAACGGGGGAGGGGCAGAGAGAGAGGGAGATACAGAATCGGAAACAGGCTCCAGGCTCTGAGCCATCAGCCCAGAGCCCGACGCGGGGCTCGAACTCACGGACCGCGAGATCGTGACCTGGCTGAAGTCGGACGCTTAACCGACTGCGCCACCCAGGCGCCCCTTGAAATTAAGCTATAATCTCGGCTCCATCAGAGCCCCTACACGGATGTTTTCCAATTTGTTACGAAGTTTCTCAAGCTTCAATCACTTGCATTTTGCCTTCACGATTCTTTCCATATCTCCTTGCCAGGCTACCATTTGCTTCCTATTTTTCCAATTGACTCTTTTTGCTTAGCTTCATCTTAAGCAAAACCAAAAAAAAAAAAAAAAAAAAAAAAAAAAAAAGTCCTGAAATCATAGGTTTGCCGGGTTAGTGATATTTTTTAGAATACACATGATAATTCATAACTATTAAAATTTAGATGTCTTGAGACCCATCCATACTTTGTGGATTAGGAATGAGTGGATTCTTACATCCCCCTACCTACCCTTGAGTCATTACGGTGGTTCTGAAAAGGTGACAGAAAGGAAAGAAGTCTCTTTCACTGCACTGTGGGAATGCCAGGAGAGGAACCAGCGGGCTTGGGGATGGGTAAGGGGATCGAGAAGGATCTTGGTGCTAGTTTACAGCTCCGCAGAGTTACCAAATGAGTAACTTTTTTTTTTTTTTTTTTAACCCCCAGAGCTGGCATCCATGATAGGAAACACAGAGGACAGAAGAACAAAGCCAAATGACATCATACACAAACAACCAGGCTAACGTCAGAATGTGGGACGTTCCTTAGGGCAACCAGACTAGTTTCTGCAATAAGTCAAGGGTAGGAGGGAAAAAAATAATGGCTTTAGACTAAAAGGCTTAAGCGATCTTACAAAATCGAGTCCCCGCTTGGATCCTGGTTTGAACAAACCAACTGCAAAATGCTATTTCTGAGACGATCGCGAAAATTCGATTCCTGACTGGTCTTAGATGATTCCAAGGAACCACTGTAAATCACGTTGGGTGTAAAAATGTCACTGTGGTAATGTAAGAAAATGCCCATATTTTTAGCAATGCAAGACTTCAATGAATTGACAAGTTGTCTGGGATTTGCCTTAAAATATTTTGGCCAGGAGAGGTGCCTGGGTGGCTCAGTCGATTAAGCGTGCAACTTCAGCTCAGGTCATGATCTCATGGTTTTTGAGTTTGAGCCCCACAGGAGGCTCTGTGCTGACGGCTCGGAGCCTGGAGCCTGCTTCGGATTCTGGGTCTCCCTCTCTCTGCCCCTCCCCCACTTGTGCTCTGTCTCTCTCTGTCTCTCAAAGATAAATAAACGTTAAAAAAATAAAATATATATATATATGTATATATACATATATGCACACACGCACGTGCATATATATACGTACGTGTGCGTGTGTCTATATATATATATATATATATATATATATATATATAGGCCAGAAAAGACAAAACCGATGAAATAAAAGGGGACAGAGGACACGAATAAGGCAAAATCTTGACAACTGTGGATCTGGGTGATGGCTTCATGGAGGGGTTCATTGTACCGTTCCCTCCATTTCCACATACGGTCGATCTTTGTCACAAGAATTTTGTCTCTCATACGACGTTCCTGTGGCCAGCGTGGACATCCGTCACCCGCTGCCCTCCTGGCTGGCACACAGGTTTTTTTCAGGTCTGGGGGGTGAGGAGTGAAGGCATCTCGCTCCCCAGATTGTCGGTGTTCACGAATTTAGGGGTCCCAGGTGGGAGGCTCACGGTCCAGCTCCTGACTCCAAGTCCGAGAGCCCGCTCTGCCCTCTGCTCCCACGGCCACAGCAACTTGCCTCTCAAGCGAAAGAGAGACCCCCTCAAGACAGGGAGACATCACTCACCAGTCGTTCAGACATGGGGGTCTTGTCATCGTCAGGCAGGTGCTGCTCCAGGGCAAGGACAATGCAGTTTGCTATGATGGTGGCTAAAATCATATATTCAAAGGGAGTACGGAGGAATTAAGGAAAATCCTTCCAACTTGTTGAGGTGCACAGCAAAACTCGGCAGAGGGTCGGGGGGGGGGGTCCCCATACACCCCCTGCCCCCTCCCCCATTCTCAACACCCCCCCCCCCCCCACACACACACACCAGCACAGAGCATTTGTTACACTCAATACACTCACAGTGAGGCATCACTATCACCCCAAGTCCAGAGCTGACGTCACGGTTCACGCTCGGCGCCCAGCATTCAGGAGGTCTGGACAAGTATACAGTGAGACGTATCCACCGTGAGATGTCCTACGGAGTAGTTTCACTGCTCTAAAAACCCAGCAGGTAAGTTTGTGAGAAAAACGCAGACGTGATTCCTCTACCGCACCTCCAACATCCAACGAAAAAATATTAATTCAGCACCCACTGGGTGCCAAGCCCTGTTCTGGGCAGTGGGGACACACCTTATAGCCAAACAGACAAAAATCTCTGCCCTTGGGGCACCTGAGTGGCTCAGTCAGTTAAGCATCGGATTCTTGATCTCGGCTCAGGTCATGATCTCACGGTTCATGGGATCGAGCCCTGTGTCGGGCTCTGTGCTGACAGCATGGAGCCTGCTTGGGGTTTTCTCTCTCCCTCCCTCTCTGCCACCTCCCCTGCTTGCATTGTCTCTCTCTCTCTCAAAATAAATAAATACACCCCCCCAAAAAATTACAGTAGTCAGGTCTGACACCGAAAGCGTGAGTTAACAAAAGAAAATACAGATAAACCAGACTTCATCACAATTAAAAACTTTTGTGCATCAAAGGGCATTATCAAGAAAGTGAAAAGGCGATGCACAGAATGAGAGAAAATACTTGCAAATCATATCTGTGATAAGGGTCTGGTATCCAGAATATATAAAGAACAATCACAACTCAACAACAAAAAGACAAACAGTCCCATTAAATAATGGGCAAGCGGCCTGAATAGATATTTCTCCAAAGAAGATATTTAAATAGCCAATCAGCACACAAAAAGATACTCAATATCCTCAGCTGTTAGGGAACTGCCAATCTAAACGCAATGAAATACTGCTCCATAGCCACCAGAGGAAAAAAACAAAACAAAACAAAACAAAACAGAACAGAAATCAGTAAGTGTTGGCAAGGATGTGCGAAACTGGAACTTCTGTGCATTGCTGTTGGGAACGTAGAGTGGTGCAGGCTTTTTAGAGACAACCGTTTGGTGGTTCCTCAAAAAATATATACAGAATTACCGTACGATCCAGCGATATATATCCTGGGGACACACCCCGGGGGATGGCAAACAGGGCACCGAAAGGCACACTCACGGCAGCAATACTTTCAAGGGCCAAGAGGTGGCAACAACCCCCCACGTCCCTCGGTGGAGGAGCGGGCGAACACAGCGTGCTCTGTCCCCGCAGCGGAATATTACTCCGCCAGAAAAATGAAGTGGTAATACACGCCACAGTGTGGACGGACCTCAAAAACGCAAATGCGGTGTGAAAGAAGCCAGACGCAAGAGACCGCGCGGGGTATGATTTTGCGCAAGGAAAACGTCCAGAACGGGCAAATCGATGGAGTCAGGAAGTAGAACCGGTGGTTGCCAAAAGCTAGTTTGGAACTAGACAGATCGTGTCCAAGAAACACTACGAACGTACTAAATGCCACTGAATTCGTCACTTAAAAATGGTTAATACGGTCATGTGAATTTCACCTCGATACAAAAAGAAAAAACAAAACCAATGTGGTGGTCAGGGCAGGCCTCTGAGAAGCCGACCTTTCAAGATCTGACAGAGGGAAGGGGTAGTCCACGCGGCTATTTCCAGAGGTACAAACTGTCCAGGCCCAAACTCCTTCCTGCATCGCGGGGACGCTCCTCTGGGTTGACGAGGCCGCCAGAGTCCCGCTGGAGCGTCTGTACTTGGGGAGGGTCTGTCCTGCTCTGTTCACATTAAGGCCTGATCTGCTGATCAGGGGGTGAGCCGGGATGTCTCGTCTCCCTCCCCGCCTCATGCCAGACCCACAGAGGCACCCCTGACCAATCTCTGAGAAGGGGGTTACAAGCGGGTCACGTGTAAGGAAACGGACATCGTGGGGAAAGCCATAGGGTGTCGTCGGTTACTCTGGAGCAGAGCTCCCCTACCTGCGGTTCACTGCAGGGCGATGAGTAGAGCCCCGGCCTCCACCCACCGGATGCCAAGAGCATCCCCCCCTCTCCCAGCTATGACAACCAAAAATGATCTCCAGATAGTGCCAAGTGTCCCCCAGGAACACGGAAACCCACTGTTCTGCAGAAGGATCAAGAGCAGGTGTTGGTGAGGTTGGTCACTGAAACGCTGGGCTCCTCCAGTTTTCTATGTTGGAAGCTTAACTTGCCTCGTTCCCTCTTTGGGCCCTGAAGTTAGGTCTGGCATTTGGGGAGCTCCATCAAACCAAGGGATCTTATAGGCTGGACTCACTTTCCAGGTGGGGAGAAGAAAGTCTGAAACAGACAACCCGAGAGCAGAGTCTAAGTAAACCAGGAAAACCAGGCCTTCTTGTCACCAGCCTCGGCCTTTGCCTCCAGCTCACAGCGGCTGAGCTGCGCTCCGGCACACTCTGAAAAGCAAATCTGACACTCAGGGCAATTTGGGGAGCCAACAAAGCCGGCCCTGCCAGACGAGCGCCTCTGATTGGCTTCCTGCCTCCGAGCTGACAGTCATTAGGAGCACAGAGAACAAAGCTGGGCTGTGTTGCACAAATACTCCATTCTGCCTCACCCTGCAGCCCAGAAATAAGAGGACAATATTTGTATACAGAGAAGCAACCCAAGCCCTTCCCTGGCCTCCCCTCGCTGAGGCTTCTGAAGCCCTGATTTGAATCTGATGATTTCCCTTCCCTTCCCCGCCAACTAGCTCCTTGCCCGCTTCGGCACGGAGCTGCCGGCTACCCTCCTGGCGGGGAGGGGGGGAGGGGGTACGTGGCCTCCTGCCCCCTTAACAGCTGGGATGTGACTTCCTTTCCATCAGACTTGAGCTGAGGTTCCAGGAAGAGTCCCAGAAGACTGGCAGCAAGCAGCATCTTTCTGGGCTGCGTTCTCAGGGTTTCAATTGCCCAGTGTCGCCTGGATTTCAGACCCGGGGCCCTCTGGGTATGGTGATGAAGCCTTAGTCAGCATGGGGGAGAAGAGGAGGAGGCTGCCCGCTCCTACCTTACTTCTGTTTCTTATTTCTCGTCCAACGTGGCAGTACTGGGTATCAGGTGTTACCTCCTTCCCCCTCCACGCACACACAGGCCCCGCCAACGTCCACAGACCTGCCCCAGAAGGGACCCCCGCGACGCTGACCTTATACCCTCAACCGGCTGCCTCCTTCAGGAACGCAAAGTCTCGGGCCCCTCGCTGACCTGCTGAGTCAGAAGCTGCATTTTAGCAAGACCTTCGGCGGCGGGGGGGGGGGGGGGGGTCTGTGTGCTGCCCTAGATCTATTTCAGAGGTGGGAGGGGAAGGTAACTGTGGTTCTGAGTCATCCCAAAGAGGTGGGGGCTCCTCTTTCTCCTCCACTTCCTGACCCCAGGAGGAGAGTTCAGGAGTCCTGGACCAGCCTTCCGCTCTCACCCAGGCTAGGGGGGCCGGTAAGAAACCCAAGATCTTGAAGACAGAACAGCAGCACTGAAATGGGACAAGCATGCAACAAAGAAAACTCCAGCTTAACTGACATGGAAGGACTCACAGCGTTCCCACGGCCCCCATCTCACTCAGAAGAAGAGCAGACCCCGCATGACCTGCCCGCATCACCTCCCCGCTCTCATCTCCTTCCATCTCCCCTTGTTCCGCCAGCTGCAGCCACAGTGGCCCTCCTCCGTGTTCCCCAAACACCAGCCACGTTCCACCGCAGGACCTTTGTACCTGCTGTCCTCTCTCCTGGAATAGGCTTTCCCACAGACCCAAATGGTTCCCTCCCTCACTTCTTTCAGGTCTTTCCTCAAAGGCTGCATCCCACTGAGGACTTAACCCCCTTGCCCTGCTTCCCCCCCCCCACCTTGGCCCCGGTCCCCAAAACATCTGCTCCGTTTGCCTTCTTTATCTTGTCACCGTTTGTCTGCCTTACTAGACCTCGATGGCAGCAGAGATTTTTGTCTACTTTGCTCACGGCTTGGTTCTCAGCACCTAAGAGAGCATCTGTTTTTATAGTAGGTGCTCAATAAACACCTGTATGAGGAAGGAAAGGTGGGTAGGTCCCTGGTCTTTGCATCTCTCCCCCCACTTCATTGCATGCCAAGTCTCGATGGGCAAGTAGCACACGATCAGCTTCTTGAAATAGCACTGATGTGGCTGGCATGCAGACACAAAGATGGGTTCTGGGCTCTCGGCACGGGAGCAGATGCCTTGCCCCAGGCAGAAGTCAAGTAGTCCAGGCAGGGGGAGGTGAGGTTTTCTCAGGCCCAACCCCAAGTCGTGCCCGATCCTCCCAATTTAGAAAGCCTGGTTTCTAACTCACAGCTGCGGTGAGCAAGCCTCTGCTCGCTGCGCTGAGCCTTCCTGCTTCCCCGATTGGTTCGGGGAGAAAGCACCTGTGTCATCGGGGATCCAGAATAATCAGCCAGCCAGCCGAAGAGGCCAAGGCGGGCGGGGCGGGTGGCTGGTGGGGGGGGGGGGAGAATGTGGGGAGAGGAGATGAAAGGAGAGAAGCATCCCTGATGGGAGGAAAAGCTGGCTCCTGAAATGCTTGTGGAAAGTCAGGACAGCAAACAGCCCTGCAGGCAAGGGCAGATACACAAAGCTCCGCCCACAATTTGATCAGGACCTAGAGGCCCCAGCAAGGGGCTGCGTGTGACACTGAAAATGACCAAGTGATTCTTCCCAGGGAAGAAGGGCTGCGTCTGCTAACAGGAGCTCCAGAACATCAAGGAAAATCAATCTGCAAAGTGTAGGCCTGGCTGAGGGTTCCAGCCCCTTAGCAAGACCTTGCAGAATGTCTAAGTCGTTCACTCTTCTCTTTGTGAAGCCCCATCCCTATCTCACTCCCGGCCTCCTGTGGTGGTTGTGAAAATCAAATCGGGTTTGTTAACTCGCCAAGACCTTTTCTCTATGACGGGGTCTGCCTGATGTTCTGAGGAAACGGATATTTCAGTGAGTCAACCAAGCAGTTGAACTTGTGTGGAGAAGCCAAAGGGACCTTATTTTCGTGTTCGTTCCGTGCTCATCACAATTACCAGGAAAAGAGCGGGGGGTACCAGGGTGCTCGATGTATGGTTTAGGACATATTCCTTGCTTCGCTAAACAAATGCCACCATTTAACTCAGCAATATGATAAACTATTATGGGGCCATTAACAGGCACAACAACCATAATTACAGCTGCTGTTTATCGAGCGCTTCACTGGGCAGACATCGTGCTAAGCATTTTACACTCGTTTCAGTTAATTCCTTGCAACAATTCTACAAGGTGAGTTCTGTTGCAAGCCCCATTTTCCAGATAGGGAGATCAAGGCTCAGGGAGGTTAAATAAATTGCTCAAGATCACACAGGCTATACCGGAAGAGCTAAGGGCTCACCCCAAGATGCATGCTTGTAAGCTGGTGGTCCCCAAAGACCGCTCAGCTGCTTACCCTCATTAGAAGGGGGATAGTTTTGTCTTCACTTGAAAACTGGACTTGGGGAACACCTGGGGCCTTAACCATATTGGATGAGACCAATGGATTAGACCTCACCTGCGTCCCAACTGCCACCATTTAACGTAGTAACGATCAACTATTGCATGCTAATCCATGCCCTCAGAAACCCATCCCAAGTGGGTTAGATTAATGAAAATTTAACCTCCAATACCCAAAGAGCCTGCAGTTCTCAGACACGGGGTTCAAAGTCTCCAACGCACAGTACCAACCAAAAATTAAGCCTAGGAAAGGGCGTTACACCAGCTGATCAGCTCGAGACTCTAGTGGTGAGGACGCATTAAGAAGGGCAACTCTGGGTACTGCCCGGGATGTTTTCAGCACCGCGGCCAGCGACAAGCGGTGAAGTTTAATTTCACATCCACCCCAGACAGTACAAGCCTGGGGCAGAGCAAGGAAACCCAGCGTCAAGTATTAACACTCTCTGCGACATTTGTAAAGATCTACATTTCACATCTGGGGTAGAGACAGAAAAAAAAAAAAAAAAAGATTCATTATGTCACCAGGAAAATCAGATGAAGAGAAAATTAAAAACCCAACACCAAATAGGTGTGATGTGTCATTTTTTTAAGTTTATTTATTTTGAGAGAAGGAGGGGAGGAGGGGCACAGAGAGAGACAGAGAGAGAGAGAGAGAGAGAGAATCCCCAAGCAGGCTCTGCACTGCCAGCACACAGCCCAACATGGGGATTGAACTCACAACCGTCATGACAGTATCATGACCTGAGAAATCAAGAGACGGACACTTAACTGAATGAGCCACCCAGGTGCCCTTGTTTTTCTAAATATTATCTAAGGATCTCAACACGTTGGTTCCAAAACGAGAGTCTACCCAGGGCAGCTGGATCATGCTTCTGCTCAGAAAACTGGAAATACATGCACGAGAAATCGTAGAGCAGAGTGATTAAAAGGGTTTGGGAGTCAGACGTGGTTTGGAGATTTATCTTCCTTCTCTGAGCCTCAGTTTCCTCATCCATAAAATACAAAATGTAGTGCCTACCTCATAGGGCTGTGTGAGAACAGAATGAGTGGACACGGACAATACACTTAGAACAGGACCTGGCATTGCAGTACGTGCTCAATAAATGTTGAGTGTTAGTTACATTTACTCTGGTTCCTGCAATGGAATTTAATATTAAGAAAACATGTTGCAAAAGCAGAAGATGGGGTGCATCTCATTGTGATCATGCAATCGATGCTTAAATTATTATTTTTACCGTAGGGGCACCTGGGTGGCTCAGTCGGTTAAGCGTCCGACTTTGGCTCGGGTCATGATCTCACGGCTCATGAGTTCGAGCCCCGCGTCGGGCTCTGTGCGGACAGCTCGGAGCCTGGAGCCTGCTTCCGATTCTGTGTCACCCTCTCTCCCTGCCCCTAGCCCACTCACCTTCTGTCTCCGTCTCTCTCAAAAATAAATAAACATTAAAAAAATTTTTTTTAAAGTATTGTTTTTACTACAATTGCAGCGACGAGTATTATAAGCCTTTCCTGGTCCTTTTTACCGATGTAAGTCTCGGTCTCTTCCCTTCACTGGAGGCCATCAACACCTACTCTCATCATGGGATTATACAATGTGACTTTGTGTGTGTGTCTGGTGTCCTTCATTCAGCGTCATGTTTCTGTGCGTCCCAGCACTTTGTTCCTTTTTACAGCTGAGTAGTATTCCTTTGTAAGGATGCGCAGTGCAATTCCTTTATCCATTCACCCACCGATGGCTGTTCCAGTCTCTTGGCTACCCAAAATAAGTAACTTAATAGAGACAAAATGCAGATTCACGTTTGCCGGGAGGTGAGGGAAGCAACTGCCTGATGGGAACAGGATTTCCTTTTCAGGGTGGTGATTCGGAACAATGAGAATATACTAAATGCCACTGAACTATTCACTTTAAAATGTTTAATTACATGATAGAATTTCTCAACAATTTCTTCCATTTGTAAAAAAAAAATAAAATAAAATAAAAAAACAAGAAAAAACAAAAAAAAAAAAAGTCTTGCCGGTTCGCTCCTTTTCTTGCTCCTAGATTCTCCGAGGTTCCGCGGTAATGTGTTTACGCGCTCATTCTCTCCTCTGAGCCATGAACTATGAACAGAAACCCCACCCAGACAGCCTCCAAGATCTTTCTTTTTAAATAACAAATGGGTTCAGTTATAAAAGGAATACGTGCTTATGGGTTTTTTTTTTTTCCATTTTACAATTTATATCGTGTCATTTAAAAAGTGAAGAGCCCGTACCTAAGCCCACTGGCCACAGATAGCCCACCACTAGCAATTTGCTGCTTATTTTCAGATTTTCCCTACACGCATTCTTTACACTGCCTGCTGTCTCTTCCTGAGTTACTCTTCCCCTAAATACGGGCAGGGCTCATTCCCTTGCATCCATCAGGTGGCACAAAAACATCTTCCCAGCGAGGTTTCCCTGGGCTCCCAGATCTAAAGTCTCCACCCGGCCAACATCACCATCCCTCTTCCCTCTTTGTTTTTTGCTATTTTTTAATTTTTTTAGCACCTTATCGCTTCAAACTACACATTTTATTTGTTTGTCTTACTGCCTCGGTCTCTTACTGGAATGTCAGCCCCTTCGGGGGCTTGTTCTCAGCTGGGTCCCCAGCATCTAGGGCCCATCACACACCAAGCGCTCGATAAATACTACCGAATGAGTGAAAGCAAACGTACGACATTGCATTTTCCCTTTTATGAAAACGGGATGGTGCTACGCAAGTTCCACCACTCGCCGCGCCCCTCACCACACTGGACACATTTTTCCCTGTTGGTACATTGTCTCTTCCTCTTTTAAAAATTTTTTTTTTTCAACGTTTATTTATTTTTGGGACAGAGAGAGACAGAGCATGAACGGGGGAGGGGCAGAGAGAGAGGGAGACACAGAATCGGAAACAGGCTCCAGGCTCCGAGCCGTCAGCCCAGAGCCTGACGCGGGGCTCGAACTCGCGGACCGCGACATCGTGACCTGGCTGAAGTCGGACGCTTAACCGACTGCGCCACCCAGGCGCCCCTCTCTTCCTCTTTTAAAAGGCCGTGCGGTATTCTTGCGAAGGAACGCCCCATCATTTAATATTCCCCTAAATGCTTCCAGTTTGTCTCCCTGACAAGCAGAGCTGTGATGAATAACCTGACCATGCAATCACATTCCCTGGGATGTCCCCTGTGTCCAGGGAGGCCTTCTCCTCACGTGTTGTACTGTCGCCCTGGGCAGTGAAGTCCTGCATTTCCTGGCGTCTCCTCTGTGCATTTCATCTACCCCTTGGCTTAAACGCAAACTTGGAAATTCCCTGTAGGCCATCAACTCCAAGGCCAAGAGGACCACCAGCAGCTTCAAATTAGTCCCCAAGAACGAAAGGGAAATCCAGCCCAGGGAGAGGTCTGCCATGATTGCCCCCAAGGAAACCCAGTGAGGCCACGGAGAAGGGCCCCAAGAAGGGTCTTTTGAAAAAGCCAAGACGTCTCCATGAAGGTTCCCTCCCCCCAACCAGTGCCACTGGGCTCAGCAGGAAGTCCAAAGTCCAAGACGGAAAACAAAAGCTGAGAGCAAGACTCTGGTGGAGCTGGTGACTTTCTATGACCTTCCATTTCCATTGGAAAGACCACCGTCCACAACGGTCCATTCCTTCTTAATCACTGGAAAACATCCCTACCTCCTCATCAGTAACCGCTGTCAACTCCAGCCACACGTGCCTAGAAGCGACACCAGCCACCTTCAAAATACCTTTGCCCAGCACCCTCTCCTGCCTCCGTCTCCTTCCTTGCCAGCCTTGCACAGGTTGGCTGTGTATCACACAATGATACACATTTCCCTGCATTTCCTTCCCTCCTGGAAAGAGCCCACCCCCGGATGAACCATACCAGTTGCCTTTCCCGTGCTTCAGATCAGTGATCTGGGCTGATGATGTTAAACTCATGATCTTAAATTCGAGAAGTCTAGCATCCTAGGTGGGAGGAATACCAGGGCATACTGGAGCACTGCTAGGAATGACCCAATTTAGGGAAATTAATATCCTCCCATCATTAGAAACCCCACCCCTGTCTCCAAATTTCCCTCCGGCCACCAATCCATTTCTCTGCTCCCCTTCATAAAGAAGGAGTTGGCTTCACGCGTTGTTCCCACTTTTCCACCTTGATTTTTCCCCTCCCCTCCCCTCCCCCCTGGACTGGCTTCTGCCTCCATCACTTAACCAAAACCCTTCCAGTGAGGATCACCAAAGACCTCCAGGCTGCCAAATCCCAGGCCCATCTTTCTGTGCTCGCATTCCTTGGCCACACATTCCTTTTGTGTTTCCTCCTGTCTTCCTCTGCCTCCCCACTCCTCTTCTACTCGATCTCGAAGCGTTGGTCTTCTCTGGGGCGCGGCCCTAGCTAACCTCTTCTCTACCCATATCCGCCTTCTAAAGGCCTCATGCATTGGGATATGTTGTGCCATCCTCCTATGCCCTTCCCTCTCCCCCCAGTATCTATCCACTCATCACTCTTCTTGGTGTCCTGGGAGAGGCAAGGTTGGCTCTTGGCTCATCTTCCTACTTTCCAGGTAGGTTTGGTCAATGGGAAGCACCAACAGGAGACCAGAGGGAAGAAGGAGGAGTTCATCCCGTTTCCTCCCTACTACAGCTGGGTCCCGTTGTGCCTTCCCACAAGCACCTCCGACCGCACGGAACTGTATGTATGCGTTTCCGAGGGCTCCCATGACGAATTACTACACACCGGTGGCTTGAAACAACAGAAGTCTATTATTTCAAAGTTGTAGAGGCCAGAACCCCCCAAGTAAGCTATCGAGAAACAGAGCCGCCTCCGAAGGCTCTAGGCTAGAATGCTCCTTGCCTCCTTCAACTTCGGGGGGCTCTGGGCATTCCCCAGCTTGGGGCCATATCACTCCATCCTCTATTTCTGCCTTCCCATGACCTTCTCCTGTGTCTCTCTCCCCCGCCTCCCCTCCTAGGAAGCCTGGTCATAGAATTTGCTCACCATCACATGCTCAGCACCCCTTCCAGTGCTAGGCACCTAGCAAAACCCCAGTCGATGTTCACTGAACGAGCCAATGAATCCACGTCCACATTTCCCTCTACATCTCCAGAGCAGTTCTTTCTGCGCCTTCCAATCTTCTGTCTTTTCTCTTCCAGCTCTCTCGGCTGTTGGGCTGGCAGCCCAAGTCAAACCGACTTTCCAGAAAGTCCCAAGCCCCCGATGCGACTCCTTCACCTGCTCCCCGTGCCCTCCCCCCGCATGTTTGGGTCTGTCTGGCCTTTTCCTCTGAAGCTTCTCCTTGAAGCTTCAGCATTAAAAATAATAATAATAAACCCACATATTCTATGCCTCCAAGAGAAGCTTTTACTTTTGCAAACTCTATTGATTTAATCCTAGAGGCTGCTGGCGGCGGTCCCAGGAGCTTAATCAATACGACAACACCCAGCACGGCCGGAACATCAGGGAACCTCAGCCAAGACCTTCTGCTTGGGTCTTCACTGACCCTGACTGAAGCTCTCGCAACGAAGGAGAGAGATTTACAGTAGGGCACAGGACATCTGCAATCGCTCCAGGATCCTGCTTAGGTGAGCACAAGGAAATGCCTTCAAGCTTGAGGTGCTTTGGAGCTGTTCGTTAACTTGCCACTACAGCTGAGTCCCAGGGGGGCTAAGCAAGCAAGAACCCAAAGATAACAGAGAAACCCCGCAGGTTCCAGGACCTGAGTATAACATCCTGGTGGGATGACCAGGCAAAGGGGAGGTGGAGAACAATAAGACGAAGGGGGGAGAATGAAAAACTTAAACGAGTTGAGACAGGACTTCCTTGACCCCGCAGCAGATACTAAGGGATCAGGGAAAGAGAGGGAGAAGGCCACGGAAGAAGGAGGTTGAGGGCGACTGAATCAGTGCCCAGGGTTTTAGAGGCCACTCATCTGCTTGAAGGAGCGGTCCAACAGTGCTTTGCAATACCTTTGGTTTTCCAAGATGCAAAAACAGGGAGAGGAAGGGGACGCCCTACAGGAAGAAAGCAGAGGGGAGTATTTGTTAACTGGCGTAAACGCACGTGAGTGTACATCACACCCCGAGAACGCTGTGCTTAGATATTAGCCCGGGCACACCGACGACGAGGTAGTCCGGCCCCGGTATTCTACATCCTGCCATAGTGACAAACGCCTCCCGAATCTCGGCGGCCGAAAGCACCACAGGGCTCTTTTCTTGCTCGTGCTATGTGCCCATGCAGGTGGGATGGGGACTCTGTTCTGCACCCCACCCTCTCCCCAACACCTAGCCCGAGGGAGGCTACATCTGTGTGCCTGAGTGAGAGCAGGGGCAGGCAGAAGGAACCGTGGTGAAAAGATACAACGGCTCTCAAAGCTTCCGCCCAGAAGCGACATGTGTCGCTTGTCCTCGCATCCCGTTGGCCAAAGCAAGTCGTGTGGCCATGCCCAAGTTCAGGGAGGCGGAGAAAAGCACACTCTGCCGTGTGCCCACGGAAGAACCAGCCGTGTTAGCTGAGCAGGGGGAAGGATCTCTGCTCAGGGACCCGAAAACGACTTGCCCAAAGTCAAGCAGCTTCAGAGCTGGCAGAGGGGGGATCAGGGGTCAGGACCGTACGGCCCCACGTTCTTTCTTTAAGTGCTACGGCCTCTTGACCGGGGCACGTGACAGAAGCTGAGAATAAAATTTAGGCAACGCTAAGGAGAAGCATCAGCGGAGGCAGGGGGAAGAAGGGGCGAGGAAAAAGAACGCTTCGGCTGGAAGAGACACAAGGAGCCAGAAAGTTTAGAGACCGTAACACATCACAAACATGGCGAAAGGGGTGGGGGGGGGAGCTTCCCACTACTCTCAGGGAGCTCAACAGCAACAGGGAATGGAGAGGCCACTCCTATGAGGCCACACAGGGGCACAACCACGAAGGGAACCCAAATGCTTCTTGTTCTTTCCCTGAAGGCCGCCCAGCAGATGCTACTCGGGGCTACAGCAGCCCAGGAGGCCGAGGCCAGGGCTTGCCAGGACTCCCGTCGGCCGCACTGTCCCTCCCTGGACGTTTTCCTGCCTGGTTCTGGGAAACCTGGACCGGAGTCGGATGCTGTCCCACCACGGACGGTGCTGGCTTGTTCCTTCTGACCACGCCTTCCCCCACCCCCAACCCCTAGGCGCGCTGAACGGGAAGGGTGACAGATTCTGGTGCCACCATGCACCCAGCCAGTACGCGGGAGGGAGCTCCAAGTAGATGGTAAGCCGGTTCCGCCCCAGAGCGAGGCTTCTGGAAAGCACTCACCATCGCTGCCAACGCACCATGGCCGTCGCAGCTGTGAGCACGTCTCAGGCACCGCCTAAGTGCTGTCTGCACGTCGGTTCCCTGAGCCTTCTTCTCCTATCTGTCCAGAAATCCTACTGGTCAACCTTCAGATTATATCCCGAATTGGTGGTTGCCAGGACCTGGAGGGAGGTGGGGTGGGGAGTGAGTACTACCGGGTATAGAGTTTCCTTTTTGGGGAATGAAATGTGAGTCTCAGTAGAGGTGATGGGGGCCCCACGTCGTGAAGTCCCAAAGGCCACTGAATTGTACACCTCGAAGTGGGAACTTTCATGTTACACGTATTTCGCCACAGTAAAAACATCTTTTTAAGTTTATTTATCTTTTGAGAGAGAGAGAGAGAGTTATGTGCATGCAGGGAAGGGGCAGAGAGAGACAGAGAGAGAGAGAAATACCAAGCAGGCTCCACACTATCAGCACAGAGGTCAGCACAGCACCCAATGAGGGGCTCGAACTCATGAACCGTGAGATCATGACCTGGGCCGAAACCAAGAGTCGGATGCTCTGCGGGCTGAGCCACCCAGGTGCCCCCACGGTAAAAACATTAAAAATTTTTTTTTGCTAGGGTCCAAACACTCTTCATTATGTCCACAGCCAACATTTTGGCCCTGCCCCCACCTGCCTGGACCAGAACAGTCACTTCCTCCCTAGTGTTTCACCCCCCCTACGGTGGTCGGAGGGACCTGTGAACATCTGAGTCTAGTCACAACCCTCCTCTGTTCAGAACCCTCCTCGGCCCCCACCTCACTCACAGCAAAAGCCAAAGTCATCCTCACGGTCCACAAGGCCACGCCCAACTGTCCTGTCCTCTCCCCGCCCTCCCTTCTGCCCACTGTCCCCTTTGCTCCTCCCTTTCAGCCACGCCAGCCTCCTCGCTGTTCCTCAGATATAGCACACATGACCCTACCTCAGGGCCTTTGCATACGCTCTTCCCTCTTCCCCCAGACACCGCCATGGCTTCCTCCTTGGCTCAAATGACAGCTCCTCCTCCTGGAGGCCTTATCCAAAACAGCAACTGGCCTCCCCATGCCCTTTCCTTGCTGTTTCTCCCCGTTGCCCTTATAATCTTCCACAGTACTGTGCAATTAACTTGTTATTTTGCTCCTTGTTCATCCCATGTCTCTCCCGGTGAGACCGCAGCCCCAAAAGGGCAAGGACTTTTGCCTGTTTCCCGTGTCTAGAAGAGTGCCTTGCTCACTACATGCAGTCCTAGGACGCAGACACTATTTTCCAGACATTTTATAAAGCAGGAAAACAGAAACCCAGTATCAGGCACGCACTGAGTAATGGAGGACCAGTCACCAAGCTCAGCCTGATTTCACAGCCCTGGTTCTCAGCCACCGTGATTGTTCTTTTCAATACTCACACAGCAAGGATACACTGAACACCTACTAGGGGCCAGGCAGCATTCTAGGCGCTAAAGATGTGACAGGGGACGACGCGGGCAGAGCTCAGAGCTCATGGAGGTGACACTGTCCCTGGCTCAACATTTTCCTGCCCCAACTCTCACCCACCTTTACATTTGGGACTGACATCATTCCGCCCCATGGTCTGAGATGCTCCAAGATGTGGGCTGGGTATGCAATCTAAGCCACCTCCCCGTGGTGCTTCTAGGCCAGCTTTCGTGACAGTTTGTCACTGTATGACATATGACATCACATGAAGGCACGACGACTCGTCAGCCCCACTGTCTTCACAATGGATAGGGATCCCCGTGAACTCAGGGACCTCATGATGGATTTCTCCCCATCCCATGTTTGCAGATTTACGGGCGAACGGGGAGCCCGGAGCCCCTTTGTCCGACAGGCAGCCCCTGATTTCTCCACCCCAGACAAATCCTCAGCTCTCTGTCCCTGGAACCTGAGACCTCAGCCCCTCCCTTGAGCTGTGTTACAAATTTTGTGGTGGCTTTTTTTTTTTGCCTTCCACATTTCACTCTGGACGTAGACAGTTCTTGCCCAAATGTCACCTGCATTCCAGCCACGTCCACACATCCCTGTACGTTGCGATAAGTGCTACTGAGGAATGATGGGGGAGGACGGGGTGGGGGGGGGAGGCCTGATATCAGGACGCCCCACATGTCCCGCTGGCCCGGCACGCTCTCCTGAAAGACAGGAGCAAAGGAGAGCAAGAAAAGCTGGCTTTGTAAGTACAGGAGGGTATAAACAAAGGAATACGGAAAAAAAATGCCAATACATAACATCAGACCTTGGCAAACTGTGGTCTTCGCAAACTAGGGCCCGTGGCCTGTTTTTTAAATAAAGTTTTATTGGAAAACAGCCACTCCTGTTCATTTCCTTATTGTCCGCGGATGCCTTCGTGACAACAGCAGAGCTGAGCGGTCCCAACAGAGACCCGTGGCCTGCAAACCTTCAGACCTTCACTGTCCAGCCCTTGGCAAAAACTGTTTGCTGGCCCCTGTAGTGTAAGCATAATACAGAACTCCGTGTTGACAGTTTAAGTACTCGCAGCACATGTTAACATATAATTGTACAATATAAAACAACACAATTTGCAATGTAACTAACATCTGGATTGAGTGCTTCTTCTGGGTGGGGCGGTGGACCAAGCTTTCCTGCCTATGCTATTGCATTAAACCTGCTCAACAGCTCCTGGAATGAGGACATCATCATTGTCGTTCTCCCTAAGGACGCAGACCCTGGAGCCCAGCAGCCTGGGTTCCAATCCCACCTCTGTCACTCATGGAGCGCGAAACTGGAGAAGAGGTACTCTCCCCGTCCTGGTTTTCTCTTCCGCCACCTGGGAGGATGACAGTGGCACCTATCCCTCGAGGCACTAAGAGGACAAACCTATTTGATGCAAGTGAGGCACCCGGCATA
Source organism: Lynx canadensis (assembly GCF_007474595.2). Lineage (NCBI taxonomy): Eukaryota > Metazoa > Chordata > Mammalia > Carnivora > Felidae > Lynx > Lynx canadensis. The sequence continues at coordinate 9,305,600 of NC_044304.2, forward strand.
CTGTCCAGAACTTCCGAACAGAGGCACACAGAGGTGAAGTCGCTTGCCGATACGGTCAAGCCCAAGCGGTCGAGCTGGGATCCGAACCTGTGTGGCCATCGCTGCCGGAAGCTGGGATCCGGCAAAGGGGGGAGGAAGGTGATGAACACCAGGAACCGCGAGCTCATGAGAGGCGGGGCCAGCACACCACCCTGGGGGACTTGGGTCTGTCCGCCTCCCTCCCCATTGCTGTCCCATTGCTGACCTTGGAGGGTGGCTGGAAGGCTGGGACCTGGCTGGTGGCTGCCAGAAGCAATGAGGGGCTGTTCTTCCGCTCTCCACCGAGGGGAGGACAGGCCGGTTAAACTTGAATGGAGGAAGGCAAGCCAGTGACGGCCCCTATCATCACAGAGCTTTGGAGGATTTCAAAGAAGGAGGCAAGGCTGGGAGGGGACGGGCCATTGTTACAGCTGCTGGGCTGACCCTGGAGGGGGCTGGGTAGCGGGAGCCACTGGTAACAAAGCTGGATCAGAACTGGGGGGGGGGGGGGGGGGTGGCAAGAGCCGTTGTTGGCACAGCCAGGCTACAATTTCATTTGTGCACCTACTTGTGGCTGCTAAGACAGGCTCCAAAGAGAGGGAGGGCAGGAAGCAACGAGGGGAGTTGTCTGCCCATGGGACCCGGAGTCCACCTCCTGGACTCAGCCAAGGGGCCTCTCCTAGGAGCGACCTCCCACAAGATGGTCACTTGCTTCAGGTAGGAAGCCTCCCTTGCTGCTCACCCAGGCGCCTTCCGTCCACCCAGGGGCAACGGGTGCCTGCTAAGACCCCAACTACCAGCTCTCCAAGCAGAGGCCCCCACTCTCAAAGCCTGGCGAGAACCGAATTCCTTTTGAAGCTTAAAAATCTCCACTCGGCAAGAAAAGAGCGAGGAGAGAACAGAAAACGAGACAGGAGGCACAAGCAGGTAGAGGGACCCAATGACCACCGTCAACAGCAATAATAATAGCAGCAAATAGACTTTCGACGCCAGGGGACTGGTTGCTCCTGGTGAAAAAAAAGACAACGTGATGGGTCCGTTAAACCTTGTCTCCCTGGAGCACACACGGCCTAAACGTCCCAGCCTCCCCTGCAGTTCAGTGGGCCACAGGTGCTGGCTGTCGTCTGCTACCCAGGGTCCACGATCCCTCCTCTACCCTGCTACGCCTGGGGAGCCTGACCTGTGTAGACGGCCTCATTCGACTCCCTGCCTCTGGCTTCCACCTGGGTTTGGACAATGGGGAGCCGTGGCAGGAGCTGGAGAGAGGGCATGAATGCTGGGGGCATTTATTCTGTTGATTTCTCAGATGGCGGCTTGAGTCAGGTGGCTTTCTCTCTCTCTCTCTCTCCTCAATTCCTCCTTTCTTCTCTTGTGTTGGTTAACTGCCCACATCTCCTAATTCAGTTCTTGGAAGGACGTCTCTGATTCCTACCGACATCCCTCACTGATACACCTCGGGGTGAAACTCTAGTCACAGAAGGCTGGCGGAAGGCGGAAGTGAGGTTCCCTACTTCCGCTCCAGCAGGCGGCACCAGGGACGCACCTTTAAAGGGGTCACTCCCACCTGCTCCCCGAGGCTGGCTCCACCTCCACACCAGAGGCAGACCACGTGACCCAGGCCTACGCCAATCAGAGCGCCCCTTTCCCCCGCTTCCTAGTTCCCCACGAAGACTGGGTCAGGCCTGAGCACGTGACCCCCGGCAGAGCCAATCAAAAGCAGCAAGTCATTTACTGAGAAGGCTGGGGTAAGGGCTGGGAAAGAGAATTACTTCGGATGTTTGGGGAGGCCCAAAATACTGGAACTGCAGCCACGTCCTGGCCGCAGGGAGAATGGAGCCAGCTTCGAAAAGCACAGCCCGGAAACCAGGGCCTAATGATGTCATCTGATCCCCGGATCCAGACGCGCCGGTCATTCCCTGGACTCTTCCGTCTATGCGCTAGTATATTAAACTCCCGTCTGCTTGCTTAAGCCCCTTGAGTTTTCTGCCCCGGGCAACCCAAGGGCACTAATGGATTCACGTAGGGAAATGTGGTGAGTCCTCAGTCTGTGTCACGTCTCAAGTTTCGGAGGCACGTATTTTATTTAACTCTGACTTGACAGTCAAAGAACTGAGGTCTGGTAAATTACTCAGGGCGCGCCCAGTAGGAAATGGTCTGCAAGCCTCTGTTTGGGGAGCTGGTGCGTGACCTTGCAGAAACCGCATGGGGCCGAAAGTCAAGGACTGGATTCCAATCCCCAAACCAACATCTTGCATGTGATCTCAAGAGTGCTGGGGCGCCTGGGTGGCTCAGTGGGTTAAGCCTCCCGACTACGACTCAGGTCATGATCTCACAGTTCCTGAGTTCCAGCCCCGCGTAGGGCTCTGTGCTGACAGCTCAGAGCCTGGAGCCTGCTTCACATTCTGTGTCTCCCTCTCTCTCTGCCCCTTCCCTGCTCATGCTGTGTCTCTCTCTGTCTCAAAAATAAACATTAAAAAAAATTTAAAAAAAAAAAGTGCCAATTAGGGGAACCTCATCCTATCGTAAAACAGACAAAAATCCTTGCGTGTCTCCCCCACGCATCTCCGAGGGTGGGTGGGGGGGTGACCCATGAAGCCATAACTAAAGGTGTTTGGAAGGAAAGGCTATCAACTCGTTGCTGTTATTGTCAGTAATAAACGACCATTGTTGAGTTGCTTCCAGAAAACCCTGGGGGCCAGGGGCTGTCCAGCTACTCTCTTGGCTAGAATTCCAAAGACCATCTGTGGCAAACACGTCCTCCAGAGCACATACCCTTGGCAGGAACACAAACTCGCTTTCCTCACCCAGAAAACTCAACCAGAAAAGAGGAACAGAGATAGAGAGAGGGGAGAGGGAGGGGGGAAAAAAAAATCACGTCAGCTCAAAACATCTTGCTGTCTGATCAATGATTTCTATCTCCACAATCACCATCCCAGTCCAAGGTCTTCCTTGAAGGACCAAAGTCACTTCCTCACTGATCTCCTGGCTTTCGTTCTCGCCCAGGGTCCAATCCATTCTCCACGCAGCAACCAGTGGGGCCGTTCACAGATGCCATCTCATTGCATCGCTGTTTCCGTGGCTGGATGGCGCCTTTAGGATAAATACCACATTCCTAAACATCTGCCACAGGACCTTTCGCATGCTGTTTCCTCTGGTCACAACAGATTTCTCACCACTCCTGCCCCCACAACCACATGCACGGAAGCGCTGAGCGCACCTGTTGTGTCTGTCGCTGTAACCCAGTGCCTGGTACATAATCAGTGCTCAAAAGAAAAGTATTTGTGGCTTGACTAGCAGATCAGACCTAAGGAAGTCGGAGTTAAACAGTCAGAGAGGTTGTCTTCTGGATCATGAGGCAAGTCATTGGACTTTATAATGAATGGTGCTGGCACAGCCCTTCTGGAAATTGGGTCTCTACCACATGCTGGACTCCAAAATCAATTCCAAGTTGATCAAAGACATACGGCGAGAAAAACTGTAAAACTTTTAGAAGTAAAGATACAGTATCTCCCATGACCTCACAGTAGAAACGGTTTTCTCACAGAACATACACAACCCACAAACTGTAAAGGAGAAGACTTCTAAATTCAAGAAGATTAAGATTAAGAATTGCCGTGTCGGTGCCTGGGAGGCTCCCTCAGTTAAGCGTCCGACTCTTGGTTTTCGGCTCAGGTCATGATCTCTCAGTCTGTGAGTTCGAGCCCCGCATTGGGCTCCACGCTGACAGTGTAGAACCTGCTCGGGTTTCTCTCTCTCTCTCTCCCTCTCTCTCTGCCCCTCCCCTGCTCACGCTCTCTTCTCTCTCTCTCAAAATAAATAAACTTAAAAAAAAAAAAAAAGAAGAACCACGGTTGATCAAAAGACATCATAAAAAAAAGGATCAAAAGGCAAGTCAAGAGAAGATACCGCACAGCATATAATGATGGACGACCTATTTCCAGAATAGACAGGGGTCATCTAGAGATCGGTATGGGAAAAAAAAAAAAAAAAAAAAAAAATCAACCCAATAAAAAAGTGGACGCGACGTGAAGGGCGCCTCCCAAAGGAAGGAACTTGAATAACCGATAAATGTATGCTCACCCGTTTTGTGATGGGGGGGGCACAGGCAAATCACAGCAAGAAATCACGCATTTCTTAGAATGGCTGCAGTTCAAGGGTGATGATGCCCAGTGTTGGTGAGCAGCTTGGGCACTCGGTCACTGCCAGTGCAAGTGTAAACAAGGACGAGCATGGAACATCGCGGTTCAGTGCCTTTAGCAAAAAGGAAGAGGCGCTGATTTTAATACCCCGCGACCCCGCTGGGCCCGCGCCCTCAAGACACGCCCGCGTGCACGCAGCAAAACCCACGCACAATGAGCCACGTGGCTCATCATGGCGCCCAGAAGGGATGCAAACCCACGTGTCCATCAGTGAGCGCGACAAAGATGAAACGTACAAACGGAACTGCCGGCCAGCGCGGCAAAACGCACGACGGTTCATATCGCGTGAGTTTATTTATGCAAAGGTCAAAACCACAGACCACGTAAGGACGCTGCTTAGGGCCGCACACCTGGGCGGGAAAACCACCAAGGAAAGCCAGCCAACGACTCCCATAGGATCCTCCCCGGCGCTTTGTGACGCAGAACGGGGGGCTCCGAGGGGATGGGGGGTTCTGGCTCCGGACGGGCACTTCGTGGTTGGTCTTTATTTATTTATTTATTTATTTATTTATTTATTTATTTAGAGAGGGGGGAGGGGCAGAGAGAGAGAGAGAATCCCAAGCAGGCTGCGAGGTGTCAGTGCCGAGCCTGACACGAGGCTCGAACTCCCGAACTTCGAGATCGTGGCCTGAGCTGAAGTCAGACTGAGCCACCCACCCCAAGGCTGGTCTTTAAAATGTCCATCTACGTTTCTACATTCTTCCCTGGGTTCTCAGACACACAGGCACACGCGTGCGTGCACACACACACTCTCTCTCTCTCTCTCTCTCTCTCTCTCTCTCTCTCTCTCTCTCGGCCAGAGACTGACAAGAAACAATAAGATGCAGGAACCAAGGGACGGTTTACGAAGAGAAAGGGAAAAGGGACAAACAGCCAGAGACAAAGTGAAAACGTAACCGGGACACAGGAAATGAAAATGGATGAAGACGAGTCTGAAAGCAAGACGAAGGAAATGAAAAATGGGAAGACGGAGGGAGAACATTGTCAAGGGTCCCTGGGCGGGGGGAGGGGGGGTGCGGGGGGAGATACAAGACACAATATCCTCCCTCTTCTGTATTGTCCCTGTCTCCCTCCCCCCACCACCCTCCCCTGGGTCCCTTTCTCCCCCCTCCCCCCCCAGCACTATCCCCGTCCCTCCAATTCTTTCTCCTGCTTCTTCCAGTCTCTGCCTCTCGTCTCCCTCCTCCTTTTCCTCCTCCACCTCCCCTGTGCACACGCGCACACGCCCTTTGAACAGACATTTGTCAAGTGGCTGCTCTGTGCCCGACACAGTGCTAAAGACAGAGGGAGGCCACAGCTGGGGGACACGGGGACGGCGGCACTCAGGCAGGGACCCGTGGGCCACCTGTGACTCTCTCCCCCTCATTAACTTCACTATCAAACGCTCCCCGGCGTCACAAGTTGTAGGTCTTCTTTATGAAATATTTAACTAGGAGAAACCCAACTGGGATGAAACCTCTCATTGGTGGCGGCCCCAGGAGAGCAGAACACGGGCCCTGCTGCTGGCATTAACCTGGGCTGCCGGCAGGCCCGGGGCGGGGGTAGGGGGGGCCACGGGTGGGGTGGCAACAACACCAGGGCCAGGAAGACGTGGTCGTGCTCCCAGCAGCCCCCTTGGGTGTCAGGGGAGGGGGCCGCAAAAACTCCGAAAGCGGAATCGCTAAATCCAAGAGACAGAACCTGACTAGCCATGGCCAGGGGTCGGGGGAAGGCAGGGGAGTGACGTGATGAGGACGGGGTTTCCTTTTGGGAGGTGAAAACGTCTTGGCACGAGACAGAGGTGACGGTCACACAACTCTGCGGACGTGCTAACCAGCACTGACCTGTGCACGGCAGAAGGGTTAGTGGTCAGTTTTAGGCTATGTGAATTTTAACTCAACTTTTAACAACCATTACAAAAAGAGCTTAGCTTCCTCCGCTCCGACTGTTAGCTCTCAGGCTACTGACCTCAATTTTCAGAAATGAACACTGGGAGTGCTTACCCTCCGTGTCCCAGCCGCACCCCCCTCCCCCGCTCAGCACTTGGAACTGTCACATCGTTTGCCCCTCAGAGCCCTGGGAGGGAGGCGCCTGCCAGGAGGTCCCGGGTTTTTACGGAGCGGGACCTTGTGGCCCAGAGGCTCAGAGAGGGTAAGTGACTTGCCCCACCTAGATCACACAGCTCCAGCTCCAGCCTCCCTGCCTTCTGAGAGTCCTCAACCAGCTGATGGACACTTTGCCAATCCTGGCTGAACCTAAGAATCACCTGGGAATTTTTTAAAAACCCCCGTGTCCAGAGGCAGCCCTGGACCAATCTCACCAGCATCTGTGGGGGTGGGGCTCGGGGCATCCGCGTTTCGAAAACTTTCAGGTGATTCCAAGTGTAGCTAACCTGGGGCTCTTGCTGAGACGCAGATTGAGATTGAACAGCTATGGGGTGGGAAGAGGGGAGGAGGATGGGATTCTGTATTTCTTTTTATTTATTTATTCATTTCCTTTGAGAGAGCGCGCGCGCGCGAGAGTGGGAGAAAGAGAATCCCAAGCAGGCTCTGAAATATCAGCGCAGAGCCCGACTCAAGGGCTCGATCTCACAAACGGTGAGATCATCACCTAAGCTGAGATCAAGGGTCAGCCGCTTACCCAACTGAGCCCCCCGCCCCCCCCCCCCAGGAGCCCCTGAGATTCTGTATTTCTAACAAAGCTCCCAGGAAAGGCTGCAGCTGCAGGTTCTAAACAGCCTGTCCTACACAACGTCCCACGGTGACGGAATGTTCTAGATCTTACACTATCCAGGACGGTCGCCAAGTGTGGCTGCTGCAGCTGAGGGCCAGACTCTTTCATTTTATTTAATTTTTAAGTTGAAAGAGCCCCACGTGGCTACTGGCTTCCATACTGGGCAGCTATACAATGTCCAAGGAAAGAAAGGAACGAGACATCAAACAGGTTAAAAAAAAAACAAACAAACAAAAACGGTGCCCTAGAACCTTAATAAATAACCTAGAGACAAAAACAACCCGGAGCGTGGCCTCCTTGTCTGCGTCTTGAAGAATGAGAGACACCCGGTGGGGCGCCCGGGGGGCCCAGTCGGTTGAGCGTCCGACCGGCGGCTCAGGTCACGATCTCACAGCTCGTGAGTTCGAGCCCCGCGTCAGGCTCTGAGCAGACAGCTCGGAGCCTGGAGCCTGCACTGAATTCTGGGTCTCCCTCGCTCTCTCTGCCCCTCCCCCGCTTGCACTGTCTCTGTCTCTCAAAAAATGAATAAACGTGAAAGAAATTAAAAAAAAAAAAAAAGAATGAGAAACACCGTTAAGAGAAAGGAAGAAACGAGGAAATCCCTTGGGTCTTCCCCTCCTGCCTTCCCCAGCACCTTCCCCAGCTCAGGGCCCCCGCACCTGTCGCCTTCACCGGCCCTACCTTGTGTCTCTCCAACCAACCCCTCTCCCCCGCCAGACGGAGCCAACTACGGCACGGAGCTCCAGCCTCACACCTCCTGTTCCACACCTTCCCTGCTCCCCCGAATCGTGCCCACACCTCCCCTGGGGTCCCCTCCTGGCCCAGCTCGGCACCGACACCCCCTCAGCCCTCACCGTCCTGCCGTGTCTCCCGCCCCTGCTTTATTTTTGCTCTAAGGCACTCGTGTCCTCGGTCTGTCTTCCCAGCTAGAACGTCAGCCACGTGAGGGCAGCGGTTTACGTCTGCTTATGTCCATCTGTGTGCCGGTGCCCATAGCAAGGGGAACGTGCAGGTGCCACTTGCCAAGCATGTCCCCTGTGCCCAGCACCACATCCTGCGTTCACCGGCGGCTTCATCCGTACGCCATCCCTGGGAGTTAAGCGGTGCTCTACGCACAGGCAGCGCATAGATGAAGAAACCGAGGAGCTGCAAAGTTAGGCAGCGTCCCAAAGGCCACACCGCTGACAGAGAGAAACCCAGTCCCGGCGGACCTCAAACTCTGTCCCTCAACCCCTCCCTCGTGCCATCTCTTGCCCACGGGCATTGCAGCTTCTCTGGAGTGTGAATGCTTTCCCAGACGCCACCGGAGCTCTGCTCCCCCCACCCCCACCCCGGGCCTATGTCCCTGCTGTGCTGATTCCTGTCCTGTGAGGTTTCCCCACTCGCTAGATGCGTGACCTCGGCACGCGAAGTTAGCTCTCTGAGCCTCAGTGTGCTCATCTGTAAAATGGGGGCAAAGATAAACCCACAGAGCTCTTGGGGCCGGTACAGGGTTAAGTCTGAGAGTCATAAGCTTCCCCAGAAAGAGAAGCTACTCACCATCGTGCCAAAGGCAGACAGCTCCCACGTCCTCCCGGAACATCGCACTTCTTGAGTGGGGCTCCAAGTGAAATCCTGGACACGAACACGCACGGGAGGGAGGAAAGGGCCCACCCATCATGCATGTGGAAAATGGGCTAGCTGCTTTTCAACCAGACGAGCCGTGACTGGCACTAAGGCTCAGAGAGCTTGCTCTGAATCGCACGGTGGCTGCCGCGCCCCGAAATATTTCAGCACCGACGGACGTACACGGAAACACACGCTGTAGCACTGAGGAGGGAGGAAGCCACTGCCAGGCCCAGAACAGCAGAGGAGCCAAAGTTATTCAGCACCCACCGTGGGCCAGGCACCGTTCCAGCTGCCGCCTGAGCCTCACGACAACCCCATGGGGTGGACGCTCAAGTTATATGCATTTCACGGATGAGGAAACTGAGGCCCAGGAGGTTAAGCAACTCACCCGGGACGAGGCGACTGGGAGGAAGAAGCTGCCGAGATTCAAACCCACGGAGGCTGGTTCTGCAGCCCTTCCTCTTAACCACTACGCTGGACTGCCTCGGCCCCAACACAGGGCCACGGGACCCCCCAGGGTCCACAGAACCTGGCGCGGTCCACACAAAAGACGTCGGTGCAGAACATCTCTGGGGGACACGGAGCAAAGAATGTGACGCGGGACATCAAGAAGGAAATGCAAACAGCCCAACCAGACCTGGGAAATGGTCCACTTTCTCAGTTCCCGAGGGTCCTCTGCACCACAAGGGGGTTCCGCTTTTCGCCTGTCTGTCTGGAAAAGACGCAAAATCAAGGGCCACCCAGTCGGGCCACGTAACCAAGGAAAGGGGACCTCAGAGTCTGAAAGGACACAGACATACTGTTCCTTGCAATCTGGCCCCAAAGCCTGACATGTGACCCTGCTATGCCACTTCCAGGACTCTGTCCTAAGGAAGCAGTCACAGACGTGTGCAAAGATATCATCACGGGGTGGGTCTCAAGACGTATACACAAAAGGACTCCATTTTTGTTACAGAAAACCAAAAAGTGGGGCGCCTGGGTGGCGCAGTCGGTTAAGCGTCCGACTTCAGCCAGGTCACGATCTCGCGGTCCGTGAGTTCAAGCCCCGCGTCAGGCTCTGGGCTGATGGCTCAGAGCCTGGAGCCTGTTTCCGATTCTGTGTCTCCCTCTCTCTCTGCCCCTCCCCCGTTCATGCTCTGTCTCTCTCTGTCCCAAAAATAAATAAACGTTGAAAAAAAATTTTTTTAAGAAAACCAAAAAGTAGGGGCGCCTGGGTGGTGCAGTCGGTTAGGCGTCCAACTTCAGCCAGGTCACGATCTCGCGGTCCGTGAGTTTGAGCCCCGCGTCGGGCTCTGGGCTGATGGCTCGGAGCCTGGAGCCTGTTTCCGATTCTGTGTCTCCCTCTCTCTCTGCCCCTCCCCTGTTCATGCTCTGTCTCTCTCTGTCCCAAAAATAAATAAACGTTGAAAAAAAAAAAAAAAGAAAACCAAAAAGTATAGGCGTGCCAAGGGGAAAACACGGGAAAGACGATGCCATTTCCTCTGGAGTGCAGTCCCCACTGTGGTCCACAAAGCCCTGCACGATCTATCCGGTCACCTTCCTGCCTTCATCTGCCCCCATCCGCCTGGCACGTACTAGGTGCTCAATAAACATTTATAAATGAATGATCTCACCGTGAATGAATGCACTCCTCTCCCCGCTCCCATCTCTAAGCTAATCTGCCCCAGGGTCTGTCTCCTGTTCGTGGGCAAGGCCAGCCCCCCCACGGGGAGGGGGGGACTAAGGGAACAGAGGACTAAGGGACCAAGGGAACAGAGGACCACAGTCTACACCAGCAGCACCCACCGCACCAGGAGCCCAGAGAAGTGAGGCACGATCTGAAAACTGGGCAGCAGAAGGAGAAGGAAGGAGAAAGAAAGGCCGCGGCAGCTTTCATTCCAACATTTTCCAACTCCGGTTGAGATTTCCTTCTATACACTCGTCTATATTTACATCAACGAATCTGTCGGTAGCAAGCCTGTTGCTGATTGTGTGGGATCTAAAGTTCACAGAAAGCTGGCTTAGACACCCAGCTAGGAAGAGAAACTGTAAATTCAATTTAAGTCACCCAAAAACCCTAAATCCACCCACTCCCCTCCAGGAAATCTGTGACATCTTTTACATCAGGATCTCTCCGTGTCAGCCCTACTGACACCTTGGGCCGGATAATTCTTAACTTGGGGGCGGGGGGTGGGGGCAGGTGGGGGTGTCCTGAGCATTTTAGGACACTCAGCGGCTTCCACACACCACACACCAGTAGCCCCCTTGCCCTCCACGGTCACGGCAACCGGAAACGTCTTTAGACATTGCCAAAAGTCCCTGGGGTGGGGGAAATCGCCCCCAGCGCACAAGCGCTGTTTTACACGCAGCTCAAACCGAGCAGCGGTTCCCTCCCCGCACCTTCCTCGTCAACTTCTTGAACTTTGAGCCACCCGGTCTCCAAATCTCTCCTCCAGATCAAAGAAAAGTGCCGGTAACAGTTTCCAGCCTCGGGCACCTTATCTACATCAGACTCTGTCTCTGAAAACAGCCAGAACCTTGGACAAAGGCGCGCAAAGATGTTCACTGCACTGTTGTTTATGAGCACAGCAAACAAACAACTGGAGACGATGACACGAAGCGGGATACGTCCATACAGCGGAATATCGTCAGCGATCAACACCAGTCTTCTCCAGGGCTGCTGCCAATCCATACAGCAGCACTGTGTGGGTTTAAATAAGACACCCTTTTTTTTCAAGTTGTTAGGTCCATCTGTCAAAAAGTTGTCATAATAGCTTCATTTTTCTAGAACAAGATACTGAGCTTTCATCAGCTGGGAAATCGAAATACTAAACGTACAGCTCCATGATGCCTAGAAGGTATGATCCTCTTGTGCAGTGTACAGCCTGTGCAACGGTACATGGTAGCTCTGATGCTTTCCAAGGATGTCTAGTGGCATGGAAATGCGTTCGCACAAGCTTCTATCCCATTAAAAGGTGTGGAAAGAAATACGTTAAAACGTCTCCAGAGACTCCCTCTGGATAGGAGAGTATGCGTATATTTTAGCGTCTACTCGGTATTTCAGGTGTTCAGTAAACGAAGAGGACAGGCCTCCTGGATGATGCCAGTCTTGCACGGAGACCTAAAATAAAGAGGAGTCGGCCGCAGGGAGACGGGTGGAGGGAACAGCCATCACACGCGCGCGCGCGCCTTCGGATGCAAATGAGCTGGGTGTGGGCAAAAATGGCCAGCGGAGAGCGGAAGGGGTGGAGAATGGAAGATGCGAGGCTAAAGATAAACCGGGCACTAGATCGTGTGGGGCCTGATGGGGCCCTGGTGCATCTGTAATCTGTTATCTCTGCTCAGTGCTAAAACCAGGGGGCAGGGCATGCACCTAATCTGCTCAGGAGAGAGACGTTTCCACCAGCCCAACCGCCGTTCACGGACGGGGCAAAGTTCAAGGAATTCTGCTTTGAGCCCCAATGCTGAAATAAACAACACCAGGTGTTTCCAGAATTTGAATGATCTCTGTGAACACCACTGCTCATTTTCCTCGCCGTTACTCAATGAACAAACATTTATGCACGATGCGATGCGGCACAAGAACAGTTGGGGGCGGGGGGGGGGGGGGGGACGCAGGGAAAATCGCTGTCCCCTGCCCTCAAGGAGCCTTCTAATTAGAGAGGGAAGACTTAAGCAAACAGTCCCACTGATCTGCATAAAAAGCAGGTAAGACTCACTTATGCCGAGAAAGGTACGAGGAAGGTGGCAAGCGGAGGTCAGGAACGACCCAGTAAGAGCACCGAATATCAGAGACACCCAACATGGACGACCACCCTGCCATACACACCCTTGTCTTCAACGTCCATCCGTGCAGCCACCCATCCACCTTCTTACCCTCCAATCCAGGGTAATCATCTGCCCATCTCGTCATCCACCCATATACTTACCCATCAGCCACCAGTCGACTTCTCCATCCACCCGTCCATCCAACTGCCCCGCCATTCAACATCACCCATTGTCCTCTTTCTTCCTCTCTCCCTCCTTCCCTTCCTCCCTTCCCTCCTACCCTCTTGCCTTCATGCCATCCATCCATCCGTCTGTCCAACCATCCACCCGCTCGTCCGATACCAACTGCATTCCTCCCCGATAAACCCCGAACGTCCATCCACGATCCGTAACTGAAAAGACTGCGCTGTAAGGAGGAACGGGCCGGACTGTTAAAAATTTTGCACTGCAGCTCTCCCAAAGATAACTCAAGTCCATGAACGTTTTGGACGATTCCAACTGGTTCAAGACCCAAATTCTCCGAGCAAGAACGGGGGGCTGTCTGGCTGACCCAGCCCTTAGAATGAGGAGGAGACTGAGGAATAGGGTGGCCAGGGCGTGTCCGAGGTCTGGTGCTCCATCAAGGCTGGTGCATCTCAGCAGATTCTAGCTGAAGCTAGGTTGCCGGGTACACAGACGAAAATTAACACCTTGCATCCACTCCAAAATTATTTACTCACCACCGCAGCACCTGTCCACAAGGGCAAACACAGCCCGCATGCGTGCACCCACGCACACCCAGGGAAATGGATACATTGTTGTATCATCACACAAGGCAATACTAAACAGAGAAAAAATAGGGGCGCCTGGGGGGGGCTCAGTCGGTTAAGCGTCCAGCTCTTGATTTGGGCTCAGGTCCTGACCTCAGTTTTGGGAGTTCGAGCCCCCTCTGGGGGCTCCCCCTCCCTCTCGTGGGATTCCTCCTCTCTGTCGGCCCCTCCCCCGTTTGCACTGTCTCTCAAAATAAATACACTTAAAAAAAAAAAAAAACAAATAGAAGAAATACAACCTACCGCTACACTTCATAGCCGATGAATCTTAGAAACATACAGCGGAGTGAAAAAAGCAAGTACAAGTTCCAGAAGGCTAAGAAGTTCAGAAGCCAGGAAAATTAAATTTACATTAAGGCACGTGCAAATATGTGATAAAACTTGTTAGGAAAAGAGAGAGAGAAAGAAGAGGGAGGGTAGGAAGGAAGACGTAAGCATCCGAGAGACCGAGAGACCGTAGTTGCCTTTGGGTAAGTGGAGTGGGGGAGGGGCAGGGGAAAAAGGAAGGTCCGGGACCACAGGTAGGAGTCAGTCACTGATCATATTCAGCTCAGGGTTTCTCAAGGCGTGCTCCCACACCGGCAACACCAGCACCGCCTGGGAACTCGGGAGAAATGTTAAGTTCTCAGGCTCCAGCCCAAACCTCCTGAATCAGAAACTCTGGGGGTGAGATCCAGCCACCCGTGTTTAAACTGCCCTCCAGATGTGCTCACGGGTGACAACCTCTGCCCTAGAGCCGGCGATGCTGACCCTGGAGGGTCGGGGACCACACTTTGAGGACCACCGTTTCAATTCCTTTTTTTTTTTTTTTTTAAGTTTATTTATTTTGAGAGAGGGAGAGAGCACATGCGTGAACATGAGCAGGGGAGGGGCAGAGAGAAAGAGAGAGAAGATCCCAAGCAGGTGCCTCGCCACCAGCACAGAGCCTGACTCGGGGCTCGAGCTCACGAACCGTGAGATCATGACCTGAGCCGAAATCAAGAGTCAGACGCTTTCCTGGCTGAGCCATCCGGGCGCCCCGATCATTTTAGCTCTTGACTTTGGTACCTGGTCAAGCAGCGTTTCCATACATTATTACAATAAATAAGGGGGAAAGTAAGTGCAAGGAGAGACAATATTGAGAGTGTGTTGTGAGCCTCGAATAGGATGAAAGCAACAGGCTATTAGCGGGAAGTACAAGAAAACACCCCACGGATATGCATTCAGCCCCCGTAGGTGCCGGGCTCGGGGCAGAGCGGTGGTCACACGGTCCCAGCCCTCGCGGTCGTGGGGTCTGAAGTCCTTCTTTTTCACTGCATGCCACACGCTTTCTGTGCACGGTATCTTTCAATCCTCCCAGGATTCCCTGGACGTAGGACTGCTCTGCCCATTTTACAGATGGGGAGACTAAGCTCCAGTACTGTGGGCTGGAGCTGAGATTTGCACGGGGGTCACCTATCCTCAAGCCCTGTGTGCTTTGCCCCCACCCTAAGTCACCTCCCTGGCCCTGCCTCTTCTCAGCCTCCACTCTCCGGTGCTGTCGCTCAGACAAGAACATTCCTGCGGACTCCGTGACGTGTCACAAACATTTCACGGGAGCAAGCAAAAGTCGGCATAGCCTCCCACACCCGTTATTCTTAATAAAGAAAATAAAGGTTCGGTGAGATAAAAGAACACGGCAGGTTCTAGAAGGTCAGAAACCACGTAACCCTCCCTTCCCTCCCGCCAGCAAGTTCTAGGGTCTGTCTCTCCTCTAAGACGGATCTGTCAATGTATTCTTGAAATCAGACTTAGCCCTCCTGCAAAAGCTACTTGTATAAAAATACTTTAAAAATTGGTTTAAAATTATATACACTTTTTACACACAGACCTAAAATGAGAACAGAACGGCGTGAATATTATTTACTGGCAGGTGGGCGAGGAAGAGGAGTTTCCCTCACGGCTCATTTCGGGGGAGGGAGTGCTAATTCCCAATCCCAGGTCCGACCTGAGCACTGAGCACCTTCAAGGAAGCTCCAAGGACACTCCCGGTCTGAACAGCAGATGAAAGCCATCTCTGACCCAAGAGAGACAACAAACTTGATCCGGACTTAACTCGGGAATTTCACTTCAGAGCCGGGATCTCTCTCGCATTAGCTGCCTTAAACAGGCAGCTTCCAAAAGCACAATTCATTCCGATAAAAAGCCTCAGCTCTTCAGAGGGGGAAAAAGCCACCTATCTTCCCCTTTCCTCCTTTCCTGCCACTGTCTCACGATCCCCTCCTCTCTCCCTTCTTGGATGTTAAGAACTCACCAGTAGGGTGACCCGTGTCCTGCTTTGCCCAGAACTACCGGCTTTCCCGAGATGCTAAAAGCAGGGCAGTCCTAGGCAAACTGGGACATCTGGTCGTCCTTTCCAGACAAGGACTAATGCCCAGTGGTTTCTGAAACCCAAGTTGTAGAGCCCACCCCCTGGTTCCCTCTCCTGGAATGTTCCTTGCCTTCTCTATTCTCCTAGGAAGTGAGGGAGAGGGGAAACATAAGACAGGATTGGGGGGGCGGGGACACATTCTAACCCCAAACTGGTGGCCTGGGTTGGCCACAGAAGCCGTCCTAAGGCGTGTGGTCTCCGTCCTGGGCTAAACTCTTGGCCGGCTCAGAAGAAGGAGATGGGCTGGAAGGGAGAACAAGGAAGCTAATTATACACTTTAAAACTCCCTCACCTTGTCACCCACAAAGGGAGGGATCAAGGGAGAGGGAGAAAATTAATTTTATCTGAGACCGAAGGGAATAGAAAAATGGGTCAAGTGGGCATGGCTTCTTCTCCCCCTTATAAAGCCTCCAGAGAGAACAGAGAACACAGAACATCTGAGGGGTGCTTTAAAGAGTGCCACACTCAGATTAATAAATCCAAATTGGCCAGTCAGAGGGGCCCTTTGTGCCCACTCCAATCCAGCCAGAGCCTTGTTTCTAGCCAAAGTTTCCAGAAAAGAACACCGGAGGGGGGCGGGGAGCACTGTCCAACATTATGGCTTATGTAGCCTGGAGCTTCTTTGTGACCGAAACTGCATGGAGCATTTATGAACCCACTTAACCTCCCCGAGGGTTCTCCAAGGGAGATGCTACCAGAGGCAAGATCCTCAGCACGTACATGAGGAAACTGAGGCCCCGAGGCCCCCAAAGAGCCTGGCCGGTGAGCCGCTGGAACCCGGGCCCGGCTGTCCCAGGGCACAGAACGGTTCCCCGCTCCCCTGTCATCTTTCGTGGCACCACACGCATCCTTCCTCAGGAGCTGCGTTGGCATTCTCCAGAATGTGGTCACTGTGGGGCTTTGGGGCTTCAGCCATCTCTCGATCGAACCCACCTGCCCGCTGCTGCCTTCCCGTGTTGAGCGAGTACGCATGTGTGCTCGCAACTGGGGGCCGGTGGGGAGGAGGTGCTATAAAAGCCCCAAGCACCCAGCAGACATCCCCCCCGAGCCCCTGAAGGAAGCCTTCACCCTCAAAGGTCCACTGCTCCCCAAATTCTCAAGCACCCTAACTTCAGAGACCTTCTTTGGCCTGATACCCTCATGCACACGTGCTCTCCCCGTCTTCCCAACCCCCCGCACCTCAAACCCACCGGAAACCTGAAAGAGTGGCATCTGTGTGCCCGCACACGGCTGATGAGAGGCGCTTTTGCACTCACTGGACAAACACTTACGGGGGACTTCCTTTGTGCCAGGTGGGGTGGGGCTGCCGTGGGGAACAGGGTGACGGGCACGAATGAGTCTCAGGTCCTCAAACCCGACTTTTTACTGCGAATGGCCGAACGGACGCACCATGCAGGAGACCCCGTTTCCCCACACCAGAGACCCCCGCCCTGACTCTCTCCCATTTCCCTGACTGGCCCTTAATGCTACCGTTTTCTGGCACCATCTACACACCCTCAATCCTTTATCTAAACCCTAGAGGCCAGATGTGCTCTGGAGGTTAGGATTCGGTGCTTCTGAAGGGATAATGAGGACGGGAACAGAAAATGGCACAGCCGCCTCGAAAAGCAGCCTGGCGGTCTCTTATCAAGTTAAATGTATACTTTCCACCTCACACCCCGGCAATCTGACTCCTGGCTATTTATTTACCCAAGAGAAATGCAACATACATTCCCAGTGTTCCCACTAAAACCCGACTGCCAACGTTTACAGCGGCTCTAGTCATAATCGCCCCAGCTGGACGCAACCCAAATGTCCTTCAACTGGGAAATGGATGAACAGACTCTGGTCCAGCCATGGAATACTACTCAGCACTAAAAAGAAATCAACTACTCATACGCACAACGACATGAATGGATCTCAACGGCTGCACAAAAGCCAGGCTCCGAAGGCTTCATTCGGTATGAGTCTATACGACCTCCTGGAAAAGGCAGAAATATAAAGATGAAAAATAGACGGGCGCTTGTAAGGGTCTCGGGCAGTGCTGACCCAGAAGGGCGTTAGGGTATCTCCTGGGATGCTGAAACCGTCCCCCATCTTTCTCTCTCTTTTTTTTTAAGATTTTATTTTTAAGTAATCTCTCCACCCAACGTGGGGCTCAAACTCGCCACCCCGAGATCAAGAGCTCCACCGACTCAGCCAGCCAGGCGCCCCGAAACTTCCGCATCCTGATTCTGGCGGTGGCTACGTGACCGCACGCATCTGCCAAAACTCACGGTCCTGTATGCAGAAAGGGTGAGTTTTCCTATCAGTAGTTTATATCTCAATAAACCCGATCTCGGAGAAAAAGAAGAAAAAAGTAACTCCCAGTGTAACCCTCGGACCAACAGCCCAGGAAAGCAAAACCCCGGGCCCCACCCCAAACCCGCTGGACCAGAATCACCATTTTAACAAGACGATTGTCACACACATGTGAACGTTTGGAAAGCGCCACAGAGAGGGAACAGCACCCCATGACCCGGCGTTGGTAACATTTCTGCACCAAAACGCACCCCAAGGGGGATAAATTCAAGCTGTACACGAAACCTAAAAACTCAGGCCAATTCAAGGCAGGTTTTTACCCCTACATGATCCGACCTTTTGGTTTTCAGAGCTTCTGGGGCCTGGGGCTTGCGGAGGAGAAACTGCACCTTTGTAGGGGGAAAAACAATCCCAACGCAAAAGCCACACTGATTCCTACGAATTTTGCTCCTCTGGAAATACCAGCCACGCTGATCTAGAAGAAGGATCTGTGGGATCACCCTGCCCTGCCTTCTACAATGGTACCTTCTAGCACGTTCTACTTCTCAGGACAAGCGGAGCCTCATAACACGCTCCAACTTCTCCCGGGGCTCCCTCTGTTTCCCATAGAGAACATTCCTCTTGGAAAAAACTGGGGAACACCCATCGGCCAACGTCTGTAGGTTCCCTGAGGTGATGGGACTCGGCTTCTTGGTGAAACTGTGGGAAACAAGGGTGAGAAGCTGGAACCCCGTGTGCGGTGCAGGGGACCGAGTGTGACAGCACAGAGACCTGGCTCCGTGGCTCTTGCAATGGCCCGAATTCCTACACCACGCTCAGTGGGAGATCTGCTGACATCGGCAGGACTGGGGGAAGCTGACAGTCACACTGGCTTTTGGTAGCGCATCAGAAGGACTGAGTGGCATTAAGTGGGGGCTCCAGCAAGGTTGACAGATGCACCTTAGTGAACTGACAAGATTCGGGCTCTTCAGAAGCCAGCCCCAGAGCCCCTCCCGGCCGTACTGAAATCGGACGCCCGATCAACGAAAACACGGAACCCAATGCGCGTGGTCAACACGGCCTGCTGGCCAGCATCCTCCAAGAGGAAAAGGTGGCCGTGTCAAACTGAACATCTAAAGCTCCCACTTGGGTTTTCTTGCTTAAAAAGAGAGCACTAAAACGAATGAGAGACACCCGATTCTCATTGCCGGCTTCCAGCTCGAGCCGCCCTGAGAGGAGGGTGCAGAAGGGCAGAAGGCTTTGCGGTGGCAACGCGCCCAAGAGCACGGAGAATGCAAGGCTGTGCCCTCCACCGGCGTGCCATGCCGGAATTTGCATTTGGAAGTAACACCCTTGGGCCCCACGAGCGTACAGCCAAGTGCGCAAAAACATTCGCTCACTCCTCCTCCACGAGACGGTCAAGAAGGTGCTTTCCGGATTCAGCTGCGGCCCCCAGGGAGTGCCATTTCCAAATACACGTCCTGCCACACGTGCATCAAAGCACAGCAGGGACAGCTCCACTCCTAGGTAGAGAGACCCGAGAGAGGTTTAAAACAAAAACAAAACCAGAAAAAGTTCACCCAAAGACGTGCACGAGGATGTCCCTGACAGCACAATCTGGGAACTACCCAAATGGCCCCCCAAAAGCAGAGGGGCCGAGCCCACAGCGGTGGAGTCACACGGCAAAACACCACGCGGCGAGGAGAAAGAACCACCTCCAACCAATACTTCCGTGGAGCAAGAGAAACACAGCCTGTGACTCCACACGCAGGAAGTTCAAATGGAGGAAAATGAATCTGTGGGGCTAGAAGTCAGGGTAGTGGTTAGCCCTGTGGTGTGAGCGGGGGGGAGGGGCCGGGGGGGGTCTCTGGGGAGCCGGTCACATCCTTTTTCTTGCCCTGGGCACTGGTGGTGCAGCCACGTTCACTTTGTGAGCACGTATGAAGCTGGACTTGACTTGTGTACTTTTGTATGCGTATATTAGACTTTCTTCTGAAAGTTCGGAGTAAGTACTCGAATACAGCTTTTTAAACGGCAGAAGCGTTTGGATATAGAAGCAAACGTTCTGCCCTGGCGCCTTCACTCGTCAGCATTTCCAGCCCCGATTCTCTTATCCAGCGCCCCCCCCCCCCAGCTCTCTGTCCCCTCACCCACCCCCCACCCAGAAAGCTCAGACCTGGATTACCCTGCTTGATGACAGATTGGGGGATGGGGAGCTCTTCCTTCCAGAGCGGGGCTGTATAATGTGTTTGCCACTTCGGGCCAAAGAGAGAATAAAAACTGTCTGCAGACGGCAAAATGCACAAACTCATCACAAAGCTACCAAGAGCAAGAAAGCCACAGAAAACCTAAAGAACTAACAGAACGCTCCCAATTCACCCGCGTCTCACCCCACAGATCTTCCCTCTGAGGGGTCTCGAGCAATCCCTTCCCTCCCCAGCAGCCCCCTGATCCGCAGGATTCAGGCTGGACGGGGTGAGCTAAGGACACAACGTTAGGACTCCCACCTCCTTCCTTTCCTCTTAGAAGACTCCAAATCCGGGCTCCAGAAGGCAATCCAAAGCCATTTTCAACATGGAAACCTGTCAGCCCAGTGAACCCCTCCTGGACACCCCCCGGAGTTATCTGAGCGTGCACACATTGAACCTTGCCACCCCCAAGCCCCCATCACTCCCTGGTGGGGTGGGGGGGGAGGCCGGCAGAGTGATCACAAGACCCCTGAGTATCTCAGTGGGTCTTCATGAGGTTGGAACTCGGGAGGCAGCCACCGGGCTCCTGCTTCGTGCACCAATCAAGATGACCTCACGCTTAGGTGTGTGGCCCTCCAGAAAGACCCCAGCCAAACCTCCTAATTTCCACCACCCTCAAAAGCAGACTGTTCACACACTCCAAAACCTCAGAGCCCTCTTACAACTGCAGCCCCCACAAGCCGCAAGCTGGTTCGATTTTGAGCCTGCCTAAAAATGACTCCACCGGCCACACAGCTCCCCAAACAAGCAACCCTGGGACCACCTGAGGCCCAGCCCCGTTGAGCACAGAGCAGTGGAAACCAAAGATGATGGCATGGGGGCTCATCCAGCCCCGTTCATTTGTACCCGGAAGGCAGCCAGTTGGAACCAACCCGACGAACAGCACATTTGGGCATATGGCACAGTGGCCAGTCAGCCTGGGGGGCAGGGTGCGTCCCCCCACTTGGAATCTGGGTCACGCTTAAATAACTGCTAGAAAGCCCAACTAATTACCCATCCTTGCCTGCCTACATCTTAACAGATGTTAAGCCCTCCTCAAGGTTTATTTCAAGCAGGCACAGATTTAAAGAAACACAAGGGGGATCTGCATTTTGATAGCATCTCCATAGAGAAAAATGTGGTCTTCACCTACTTCCTCTGGACCTTCGATTTAACAAAAAAAAAAAAAAAAAAAAAAAGGCGTTTACCTGCTGGAGGTGTCCACATAGAGGCTGATTCTCCCGGTGTCCCCTCCCGGCTCCCTAGGGTGGGAGAAGCGGAATCCAACCCACGGCCTGACACTCTACCCTAGGAAGGACCTGCCGCTCCATTTCCGCTTTGCCCTATCTTTCTTATTGAAACGGTCCATCTGGGTCTTTCCGTTCGGGGCCCTAGATGGGGCAAATGGGATGCTCTGTACACCCCAAACGACGATGGGGACCCTGAGCAGTGGCTGGCAGACACAGGCAGCAGAAGTGTCCCCCAAACCACCACTGCCTTCCCCGGATCCGGGCCGGTGGCCCAGCCGGGGATATTACCTAGGACCAGCGCTGGCCCCTCAGTGTGAAGGCCACATGTTCGTCCACTAGCTCTTGGCCCTGGGCACCCCTAATGCCCTGCCCTCAGAGAGCGGCCCCCTCCTCCTCAGGGAAGGCAGGGGTGGAGAAGCCAGGGAGCTGGGTTGGGGCTCCTGGAGGCTCCGGCGGATTCCAGCGAGGGGCACCTAAGGAAACCCGGCCGGAGCCCCCCACGGTTCTCCTGCCCTGGCCAGAGAGAGAGCCCAGGCCCCGGCCGGGTCCATGCTCATTTGGGAAGACTCTGACCCATCCGGACCTGGCCCTGCAGCCCCCCACCCAGGCCCCTGTGACGACCCCAGGGCCCAGCCCTCATTCCGGAATCGGTCCTTAGGAGGAATCCGCTCCCCGGGCTGCCCCGGCTCCCCCGGCTCCCCCCACCCCAAGCCTCCACGATAGCTCAACCCAGCTCGGGGTGGAGAGATTCTCCACACTCCTCCCCGGTGCCCCCTCTCCCAGCCCCTGGAAGACCCCCCCACCTCCCATCAACCCCCGGGTCTCTCTCCCAGCCTGGAAGAGGGGAAGCGGAGGGAGGAGGGGGGAGGCGCAGCTGCCGGGGTTCGCTGCCGGGTTCGGGCAAAGGATATGGCCATTCGGTGATCTTTTTGGCGTATTTTCTCACCACGTTGTCCTCGCTGAAGAGGAATAGAGACCGGTTGACCGTGAGGCAGTTCTGTCGGACGGGGATGGGGTTGTAGAGGGCCATGGTCCGCGCTCTCTGCGCCATTGACTGCTTGTACATCCTTTGCGCCCCGGGCTGCCCGCCCTGCCGGCTGCCCCCGGCTCCTCGCCCGCCTCCGGCGCCCACGACCACCCCGGCGGCTGCCCCGGAGCCTCCTCCCCCGTAGCGGGCCGGCATCTCGTCTCCGAAGCGGGCCATTCTGCAAAGAGCAAAGGGCTCCGGGTTACGCTGCGGCGAACGATGCGGAAGACGCCGCCGCCGCCGCCGCCGCCGATGCCGATGCCGATGCTGCCGGGGCTGTGAAGACGGCGGCTGGAGCTGCGACTGCGGAGACGCTCCACGGCCCAGCCCATCGGGCGGCGGCGGCTCGGCGCCTCGGGTCGGGGGCTCACAAGGCGGCTGCCCGGCCCCAGCCGGGGATAGCGGCTCGGGACATCTTCCTGGCTGACCCCGGAGAAGGAGGGGCGGGAGGAGGGTGCGGGGGCGGGGCGCGGGGGCCGGGGAGGGGGGAGGGGAGAGGGAAGCGAGGCAAAAAATAACCGAGGAAGGAATCCAGGCAATCCCCAGTCCACCCACTCCGGAAAAAAAAAAAAAAAAAAAAAAAAAAAAAAAAGACAGTTAAAAAAAAAAAAAAAAAAACGACCACCCCCCTTAAGACGCGAACGGTTTGCAAAGGACGCCCCCCCCGGGACGCAGTGGAAGCTTCAAATTCCTCCGAGGTCCGGGTCAGGCTGGCATCTTGCAAAAGGAGTGCGCTCGGCCCATTAGAAAAAAAAAATTTTTTTTATTGAAAAAATAAAAATAAAAACGAGGTCTTTGCGGGGGGGGGAGGGCAGCCCCCAAAATTTTAAAAAAATCCCCCTTTCTGTTTTGCTTGAGTTCCTAGACCTTAAAAATGCTCAAAGATCTGTAGCCAAAAATAATGATAATAATAATGATAATGATAATGAAATTAAAGGAAAATGAATATTAACGGGAAAGGAAAGAAGGGGAGGGGGAGGGAAACGTTCCGGAGGGGCTCTTAAGGAGTCTTGAAGCCGCAGGGTGCAGGTGATTTTTTTTTTTCTTCCTGAATCACGAGCGGCTGCCTCTTCTGCTCACGAAGGAGTGTGTGTGTGTGTGTGTGTGTGTGCGCGCGCGCGCGCGCGCGCACGCAGCCTTTCGCTTAACCGTGCCTCATCTCGGGGTTAAATTGCAGCAATGAAATCCTGAAAATTCCCAACAGGGGAAAAAGAGAGAGAGGGAGAGAGAGGTATGCGCCGTTCGCTTAGCCACTCAATAGCTGCTCCCGGATGCTGCAGTGCCTGGCGTCCCCCCCCCCCCATGCCTCCTCCTCCTCCTTCTCTTCTAGGTTTTGCTAAAATAAGACTGGTGGGGAGGGGTGGGGGAAGAGGAAGGAAGAGGGAAAATGGGCTCAAAGGTCTAAACCACTAGCCAGCGAAGCTCCAAAGAGGAGCGATTGATGAGTTGAACGGGAGAAAGACCCACCCAGAATGCCGACACATGATGGCCCGCGACCAATCGCGGAGGCGCGAGGGGACCCGGCTCAGCGGAGTTTGTGGGGGAGAAGAGGGGAGAGCCGGATGGTCGGGAGGCTGGGGGGGGAAGTTGGGACGACAGATTCCTCCTCCCCTGGGAGGAAACCTTGTTTTCCAACGGGTTCCGTTTCGGTTGCAGACAACCGGACGCTCTCGGCATCTTGCAAAGAGGAGCTTGGGAGGAAGAAACTTCATGATAAAAAGAGAAGGGGATTCGAGTCTAGGGGTGCAATCAGTCCCTAAACAAATTTGGTCTGTTTAGCAGAGGACACAATTTTGAGGAGAACGGTCTGGGGGTACTTCTGTCAAAGTTTCGAATCACAGAGGCCCTGCAAGCTGGCATAAAAGGTCCGGCTCATCTTTGAAGAGATTCCAGAGGTGGCAAGTCTTAACTGCCAGCGGCAGATCATTAAACCAGGTCCTAGTTGGCTGGACAGGGTTTCCCGGTGGTATCTGGGGCGTGGTGTTCGCTTCTTTCCAGAACCACTGCAATTTACTTCCCATTCCCCTTTGTATACTGCGAAATTGAATCAGCACACAGAAAAAATGTCTAAAGCATAAATGTACAGGTGAAGATGTTGCCCTGAAACCAATACTCTTGAAACTAACACCCAGGTCCAGGGCTATAAATGGAACATTGCCCCTTTCCCAGAAACACACACACACACACACACACACACACACACACACACAGCAATAATCACTATGGTGACTTGCTTTTCTTTATACTTTTACTACCTTATTGTGCACTCCTAAACAATACAGCTCCACTTTGCATGTTTTTGGACACACAGCTTGTATCCCGTGATGTCTGGCTTTTTTGGTCCAGTATCATGTCTTTAAGATTCATCTGTTGGGGCGCCTGGGTGGCTCAGTTGGTTAAATGACTGACTCCGGCTCAGGTCATGATCTCACAGTTCGTGGGTTCGAGCCCCGCATCAGGCTCTGTGCTGACGGCTTGCTCGGAACCTGGAGCAAGCTTCAGATTATCTCCTTCTCTCTCTGCCCCTCCCCCACTTGTGCTCTGTCTCACTCTGTCTCTCAAAAATAAATAAATGTAAAAAAAAAAAAGATTCATCTGTTGTTACGTGTAGCTGACTGGTTCACTCTCACTGCTGCACAGTATTCCATTGAAAGAGTATGCCACAATTTGTTTACCCATTATCCCCTTGATGGACATTTGGATTGTCTCCAGTTGGGGCTTTCAACATTCCTGCCTCAAATACTCTTTGTGCCTAGAGGCATGCATTTCTGTAGGAATAGCCCTAGGAATGGAATTTCTGGGTCCCAGGGTATGCCTGTCCTCAGGTCTATAAGATGTCACCAAACTGTCTTTCAAAGTAGATGTACCCAGAAACCACTGAATTTTCAGAAAGCAGTGTATAGATTTGGAAAGCAGGGATGCGGACAGGGGTTGGGGAAGAGGACGAAGGCGGCAAATTATTTTCCAAGCCTTAGCTAGGTGAATCTGAGTTGGTGCCCCGCCCCCATCAGTAATTGAGTTCTTTGGAACATTCTAGAAAAGATACATCTTTATATAAATTCCCCATTCTGTGCCTATGAGTCAGCTTTTACAGGTTGCTTATATAGCACCTTCAAGTTTTCTAACTTGGGGTGCCTGGGTGGCGCAGTTGGTTGAGTGTCTCTTGATTTCGTCTCAGGTCATGATCCCAGAGTCGTGGGGTTGAGCCCTGCGGGGGGCATCATGCTGAGCGTGGAGTCTGCTTAAGATTTTCCCTCTCTCACGGGGCGCCTGAGTGGCTTAGTTGGTTGAGCATCTGACTTCGGCTCAGGTCATGATCTCACAGTTCACGAGTTCAAGCCCCATATCGGGCTCTGTGCTGACAGCTCAGAGCCTGGAACCTGCTTCGGATTCTGGGTCTCCCTCCCTCCCTCTCTCTATCTCTCTCTCTGCACCACCCTTCCCCTACCCACCTCACTTGTGCTCTCTCTCACGAAAATAAACATTAAAAAAATTTTAAGATTTTCCCTTTCTCTCTCTCTATCCCTCTCCCCTCCCCCCCCCACTCCCCCACTCTCTCTATAAATAAATAAAAAAATAAATAAGATTTTCTAGCTTGTCGAGGTATGGGCAAAATGATTAAAACAAGCAACCAGAGATGCAAGGAGATGGTATATATAGGATTCTCGACAAATATTAATGATTTTTGTATCTGATGTCGTTTCATATCTGAAAGGCAAACGGGAGCCAACGTGAAACGAAAAGTAACCCCACGTACACGGATGCAAACAGCCAGTCGTGTAAGAAGACTGCATCGTGAAAAGTGAACTTTTATATTACTTGTTTTTGTGGCCTTGCCTGAGAAGACCGTTGCGTTTCGTCGCAAGAGCGTCACCTACCCAGGTTTCTAAAGACCCCAGAGTTTTTCAGGAAAGAGTGGCCTCCCGCTGATAAAGTCCACACCAGGTTAAAGATTCTACGGAGTGTCGGGGCGCCTGGGTGGCGCAGTCGGTTAAGCGTCCGACTTCAGCCAGGTCACGATCTCGCGGTCCGTGAGTTCGAGCCCCGCGTCGGGCTCTGGGCTGATGGCTCGGAGCCTGGAGCCTGTTTCCGATTCTGTGTCTCCCTCTCTCTCTGCCCCTCCCCCCTTCATGCTCTGTCTCTCTCTGTCCCAAAAATAAATAAACGTTGAAAAAAAAAAAAAAAAGATTCTACGGAGTGTTCACAGAAGCCCCAGTTTACAGATGAAAACACTGAGGCTGAGAGAGGTTTTAAAACTTCACCGGGTCCCCGCCATGGATCTGAAACCACATGGGACTTGGGCTCTGTTGGCCGGAGTGTAATCTGGTACAACCCCTTGGGAACGCCGGCCATTTCTACCAACACTTGGCGTCTGAATATCCTGCGGTCCGGCATCGGCCCCCGTGGGTACGTGCCCAGGAGGGACGAGCCCGTGCGTCCGCTGAAAGACACGCCCTAGAATGTGACCAGCAGCACATTCCTACTAGCTAAGCACTGGGGACGTCCCCGATGTCCTTCGACAGTAAAGTGGACTAAATGCGCCGTGGAACATTCGCACGTGCGTTCCCGGGGAAGCAGCGGGAAGGGTGGTTCCCCAGCTGCGTACAAACGCACGGGTCCGTCTCACGATCATGACGCGGAGCCAAAAGGCCCAGACACGCAGTAGAACACAGTGTACGATTCCTACATATACAGTTTGCACGCGGCCGAACAAGAAGGTACATGTCCCTCTTATGTTCACTGCAGCGTTATTTACAATAGCCGAGGTATGGAAGCCACCTAAGGGTCCACCAGTAGATGAATGGGCATAGGATACGTATATACACACACGCGCACGCTAGAATCACCCATCTATGAGTTACGCAGTTTTCTACGTGCGCTACACTTGAGAAGCAAACGTCTGTAACCCTTCTGAATGTAGATCCCATGTGGCACCACTTGTCATAGTGGCCTGTAATTCTCACTGTGTACTTTGACTGTGAAGTCCCTGCAACAGACACCGTTCTTTTGTTTTGTTTTGTTTTACTAGAAGACGAAGAACGGTCCTCCGGAGCGCTCTAACCCACGCCTCGGGCGCAGGCAGGCTGGCTGCCTATCAGAGCCACCTGCAGGGTGTTGTAAAAATTCAGACTCCTGGGCCCTCCCCTCTACCCTGATTTTCATCCAGCAAGTCCTTGGGGGTACGGCCAGCTTTGGCAGTCACTGCCCTGGAGGGGACAAATTTGCCATCCCTGTTTTGGCATTCTCTAGAACTATCAGCGGGGCATTTGTGGCGACTGTGGTGGAAAGACTGTTGCTCGGGGCTGTCGGGTACCTTGTGGGCTGTTTAGTACGCCCGGCCCATGCCTGCTAAGTGTCATCTGCACCCCCAATCTTGTGACAAGCACAGATATCCACGCACATTTCCAAATGCTCCCCACCAAAGTGCCAGGAGAGTCTACCCTTTCCCCCCACCAAATGACATCCCCCAAACTCACCTGACTACGAAGCTCGACATGTTTGAGTATACCTCTCCTTCCTCAGCATCATCCCAAGTCCTCCAACCCCCTCAATTGCTCCATCACCCTTTTCTAGAATGAACTCAAAACTCAGGCACCCAAAAGTGTGACAGGCCCCCACGGGCATTATCCTACGGATTCACTTTACAGAGAACTACAACAACAACAAAATGCAGCTAGCCGAAGGAATGAATCTCTAATATTAGAATCTTACTATCACCTAGCCAACGGGGATGGGTGAGCAAGAAATCTTCACAGGCTTCTCGAATGACTGCAGTTGGCAGTTCCTTGCTCCCCATTCATCCAAATTACTAATGTTGACCAGGTAGGACGCAGAATCTCATTAGCATCATAGAAACGGCTTAGCAGCAGGCCTCCGGAAGTCAGTCTCAGCCATTGGTTCTAATCTTTAACACATCTGCCAGCTGGAAGTTTCATTTATCAATCAGCAGCAGCATTACCATACTGGCTTTGAGAATGTTATTCCAGTGAACAGGGCTAGCATCTCTGAAATAGGTGCCCCAAATAAATAACTGTGGATCGCATTCATTTGGCTTCTAAAACAATTACCAGCTAAGCCAGTCGTGTTGAGTTGCGAAAATGAATCAGCCAAAAGATATGTGGTCTCTGCCTTCTGGTCTGGATACCAGTCAGGGAATGAGGACCAAGATCTCTGGGAGACGGAGGGTATAAATGACAAAAACCAGATCGTATGATCCAGACATTTGTGGGTCACGATGTAGGCAGGAAGAGTGAATCCAGAGACGGAATGTGGCTGTCACTCCAGACATAACTTTAAAGAAGTACATGCCCTACAAATTGCCAAAAACAAATGAGGCGGGAGCCTATCTCTGGATGCAGAGTGGGGTTCAAATCCTAGCTGTGGCACTTCTTCCTAGCTGTGTGTTTTTGGAAAAGCTCTTAGCCTCTCTGAACTACAGTTTCCTTGTGTGTAAAATGGAGACACAAATCTTACCCCACAGGTTCCTGTAAGGATTAATTCAGATCAAGCAGCTAAGCACGTAGCCCAATGACTACCACACAACAAGCAGTCAAGAAAAGGTAAATGGACTTTTGTCAAAACCACCACGATCTGGAAAGATAGTCCATGTTCATGGATGGCGAGACTCAATATAATCAAAACGCCAGTTCCTCCCAACTTGGTCTGCAGATTCTATGCAATCCCCATCAAAATTGCAGCAAGTTATTTTGTGGATATTGACAAACTGATTCTAAAGTTTACACAGGGGCGCCTGGGTGGCTCAGTCGGCTAAGCGTCCGACTTCGGCTCAGGTCACGATCTCACGGTTCGTGGGTGCGAACCCTGAGTTGAACTCTGTGCTGACAGCTCAGAGCCCGGAGCCTGTTTCAGATTCTGTGTCTCCCTCTCTCTATGCCCCTCCCCCACTCATGCTCTGTCTCAAAAATAAATAAACATTTACAAAAATTTTTAAGTGTATACAGAGACGCAAAAGACCCAGAATAGCCAACACAAACAACACTGAGGGAGAAGAACAAAGTTGGAGGACCGATGCTACTCGACTTCAAGACTTACTATAAAGCCACAGTAATCAACACAGTATAACATTGGTGAAAGAACAGATGCATAGGTCAATGGAACAAGAGAGAGAGCTCAGAATAGACCAACATAAATACAGTCAACTGACCTTTGACAAAGGAGCAAAGGAAATACAATGGGGAAAATTGACTTTTCGACAACTAGACATCCCCACATAACAATGAAGGAAATCTAAGCACAGATCTCACACTCGTCACATAAATTAAAATGGATCGCAGACTAAATAGAAAACGTAATACTGCAAAACCCCTAAAAGATGACATAGGAGAAAATCGAAGCGACCTTGGGATGAATGGAAAAGCTGAACTTCATTAAAATGAAAACGCTCTGCTCTGCAAAAGACACTGTCGAGAGAATAAAAGACAAGCTGCAGACTCAATAACAAGAACTCAAACTTGATTTTTAAATGAGCCGAAGACCTCAACAGACACCTTGACAAAGATACACAGATGGCAAACAAGCATATGGAAAGAGTCCCCACATTACACGTCCTCAGGGAAATGCAAATTAAAACAAGGAAATACCTCCGCACACCTCTCAGCATGGCCCAGATCCAGAACACTGACAAAGTCAAATGCTGGCGAGAATGTAGAGCAACCGGAATGCTCATTCGCTGCTGGCGGGAACGCAAAATGGTACGGCTACTTCGGAAGACAGGTTGGCGGCCTCTTACAAAACTCAACTTCCTCTTCCCGCACGATCCAGCAACTGGCACTCGTTGGTATTTACCCACAGGAGGTGAAAACTTACATCCACACAAAGACCTACACACGGATGTCTAGAAGCAGCTTTCTTCATAACTGCCAACACCTGGAAGTAACCAAGCTACGGACTTTGGGTGTTAAGGACGCGTCGGTGCGTGTTCATCAATTGGAGGAAATGTACCTTCCGGTGGGGCTGTTGATGATGGGGGAGGCTATGCATGAGCGGGGCAGCGGGTATAAGGGAAATCGTTGTACCTTCTGCTTGGCTGTGAATCTAAAACGTGGGCTCCAGGGGCGCCTGGGTGGCGCAGTCGGTTAAGCGTCCGACTTCAGCCAGGTCACGATCTCGCGGTCCGTGAGTTCGAGCCCCGCGTCAGGCTCTGGGCTGATGGCTCGGAGCCTGGAGCCTGTTTCCGATTCTGTGTCTCCCTCTCTCTCTGCCCCTCCCCCGTTCATGCTCTGTCTCTCTCTGTCCCAAAAATAAATAAAAAAACGTTAAAAAAAAAAAAGAAAAAACAAAACAAAACAAAAAAAAAACGTGGGCTCCAAAAAATAAAGTCTGCTTTTTAAAAATCACATCGGAGTCTGTGAATATCATTGACCCAGACTGATTCAGTACTGGCTTCTTTTTAGTTTTTTCAACAAACGTTTTACTTGGGAAGACTTTCAGATTTACCGAAGGCTGGAAAAAATAGTACGAGAGAGTTCCCATACGCCCTTCACCCAGCTTCCCCCTCGTGTTAACATCTTACGTAGCCCGGGTACATGTGCTAAGACTAAGAAACCAGGGGCGCCCGGGTGGTTCAGTCGGTTAAGCATCGGACTTCGGCTCAGGTCACGATCTCACGGTTCGCGGGTTCGAGCCCCGCGTCGGGCTCTGTGCCGACGGCTCGGAGCTGGAAGGCTGCTTCCGGTTCTGGGTCTCCCTGTCTCTCTGCCCTTGCCCCGCTTGCACTCTGTCTCTCTCTCGCTCTCAAAATAAATTTCAAAAAATACTAAGAAACCCACATCAGGACAGTGCTACTAACTAAACCTTCTGCTCCCTATGCTCCGATCTCACTAGTCTTGCCGCTAATAACCTTTCCTGTTTGCCGCCTGCCATCGAGTCACCTGGCCTCCCTAGTCTTCTCTGTGACGGTTTCGTTCCTTGTTTCTCACAATCTTGACCATCTGTAGGAACATCTGGCCAGGTATTTTGTAGCGTGCCCCTCGCTTTGGGTTTGTCTGCGATTTGCTCGCGATTAGACTGGGGTACTCCTGGGAGTCAGATTTGCCCACTGGCTGCGCGGCTCCGGACTCGGGAGAGAAATCCCAACAGGGACACGTATTTGGGAGTTGTCACGGGTCGAATGGTGGCCCCTAAAGGCCGGGCCACATCCTGATTTCCAAAACCTACAAATGTGATCTAATTTAGAAAAAGCGTCTCCACAGACGCCATCAAGTTAAGGATTTTGCGAGATGAGCTTATCCTGGACTCTGCAGGTGGGCCCTAAACGCAATGACAAGTGTCCCTACAAGAGATAAAGAGAAGACACAGACACAGAGGGGATGGCACATGGAGACGGAGGCAGAGATTGGAGAGATGCTTCCCTGAGCTGAGGGATACTGAGGATGGCCAGAAACACCAGAGGCTAAGAGAGAGGCAAGGGACAGATTCTCCCCTCGAGCCTGTGTGTGATCTCACTGACATCTGATTTGGGACTTCTGACCCCCAGAAGAGTGACAGAATTAATTTTCTGTGGCTTTAAACGACCTAGTTTGTAGTAAATACGGCAGCTACAGGGAATTAGCACAGGGACTATCATTATGGACACCTTGGAAGGCGGATGGAATGTTCCCGGACAACGGACCCAGAGAGGGTTGACAAGGCTTTAGGAGGGATTCGTGAGAAGGGCGGACACTGAAAGGCAGAGCAGAGGGGCACCTGGGCGACTCAGTGGGTGAAACGTCTGACTCTTGGACTTCGGCTCAGGTCGGGATCCCACGGTTCGTGAGTTCAAGCCCTGCATCGGGCCCCGTGCTGACAGCATGAAGCCTGCTTGGGATTCCCTCTCTCTGTCTCTCTGTCTGTCTCTCTGCCCCTCCCCTGCTCTCTCTCTCAAAATAAATAAACTTAAAAAAAAATAAACGCAGGGGCGCCTGGGTGGCTCAGTCAGTGAAGCGTCCGACTTCGGCTCAGGTCACGATCTCACGGTTCATGAGTTCGAGCCCCGCGTCGGGCTCTGTGCTGACGGCTCGGAGCCTGGAGCCTGCTTCCGATTCTGTGTCTCCCTCTCTCTCTGCCCTTCCCCCGCTCACGCTCTGTCTCTCTCTCTCTCTCTCTCTCAAGAAGAAATAAAAACATTAAAAAATATTTAAAAAATAAAGGCAGAGCAGAGAAACCGAAGCCTCTAGGGGGGACTGAGAAGGTACCATCAAGGAGGAAGAAGGAAACGGTGGCGTGTGATCTAGAAGCCCCGCGGACGGGGAGTCCAGGGTCAAACGCTGCCAGACATAAAGCCAGACAAGGACTGAGAAGTAGCACCCTGGTCCCGCCGCACATACGAATACCGCCAGGGTTTTTTAAAGGAGCCAGTCCTTTTTTATGGTAAAGTATGCGTCGCATAAAACTTACCATCTGAATCTTTTAAGTTTATTTATTTATTTGAGAGAAAGAGAGAGAGAGCACAAGCAGGGGAGGGACGGAGAGGAGAGACAGAGCCCCAAGCAGGTCCCGGTGAGGGGGCTTGAACTCGCAAAATATGAAAATCGTGACCTGAGCTGAAATCAAGTCAGACGCCTAACCGGCTGAGCCACCCGGGCGCCCCTCTTAACCAATTTTTTAATGTTTATTCATTTTTTGAGAGAGAGAGAGAGAGAGAGAGAGAGAGAGACAGAGCGTGAGTGGAGGAAGGGCGGAGAGAGAGGGAGACACAGAATCCCAAGCAGCAGGCTCTGAGCCGTCAGCCCAGAGCCCGACGTGGGGCTCGAACTCACAGACCGCAAGATCATGACCTGGGCGAGGTCCGACTGAGCCACCCAGGCGCCCCCATCCTAGCCATTTTTAGGTGCCCAGGTCAGAGGCCCTGGATACACTCGCACTGTCGTGCTACGGTCCACCTCCAGAACTCCATCCTCTCCACTGAAAAGGAATTCCCGGCCCCCTCCTCCAGCCCCTGGACCTGTCACTCTAACTTCTGTCTCTAGGGATTTGATTCCTCCAAGGACCTCATATGAAGTGGAATCACACCGCATCTGTCCTTCTGCGACTGGCTGATTTCCCTCGGCGTTATGCCCTCAAGGGTCTAACCCACGTTAGAGCAGGCGTCAGAATTTCCTTCCGTTTTAACGCTGAAGAGTCGCGTGTGGCTGAACTGCTTTTCTCCAATTATCTGTCAACGGACGCCTGGGCTGCGTCCGCCTCTTGGTTACTGCGAACAATCCTACGAACGTGGGTATACAAATCTCTTTGCGTCCCTCTTTGGGGCATATTCCTCATCCCAAGGCGGGACGCCAGGGCATATGGTAATTTGATGTTTGCTATTTCAAGGAATGGCCATACACGCGTCCCACAGCGACCGCAGAGCCCTTCGCTTTTCAGAAGGGCGTATTAAAATAGTTACAGACGCGATGCCTGAGGTTTGCTTTAACGGAACCCGGGGTTCCGTTAAAGCAAATCAAAGGTCTGCTTTGATGGGCAAAGTAAGGTTACGTTACAAGTTTAGGGTCGGTATCACAAGATGAGTCACGAGTTAATAACAACTGAAGACAGACGGTAGGAATACGGTGGCTCTTATTCTGGCCTCTCGTCTTCTGCGCTACGTTTGAACTTTTCCGGAAGGAACAGTGTCCTTTGCACCTAAGCCACTTGAGGCGTTCCTGACTCGCGTGGCGGCAGGAACCTCGCACTTAATTATGGGAACAAGGGTGTTCCAGCTTACTATATTCTCAGGCAGTTGCAAATTATATTCAGCATCTCACCTCTCTGTTGAGTCGGGAGCTTGATTAAATGCTAACTTACATATTCACGTGGATCCTGAGACGTTAGCAAAGGGGGATTCAATCAAATGAGTTACATCTGCTTCGGGAAACCCCGTGGTGGTTCTTCTGGGCTGAGCACTGAGTTCAGTCCCGACCTCAGCTGGAAAAACAACACAAGTTCTGCCACGTCTGGTGACAAAGGTACAGATAACAGAGTCAAACGTGCTATTTAACCTGGTCAATTTCATTTGCCCGTTTCTTCATTCATACACAAAATGGGTTTTGTTTTTTTTTTTTTAAGTTTTTTTGTATTCGAGAGAGAGAGAGCAAGCGGGGTAGGAGCGGAGAGAGAAGACAGAGAGAGAATCCTAAGCAGGCTCCACACGGTCAGCACAGAGCCCGATGCGGGGCTCGAACTCATGAACCGTGGGATCATGACCTGAGCCGAACTCAACAGCCGGTCACTCAACCGACTGAGCCACCCAGGCGCCCCTACAACAAATGTTTACTGAGCATCTATTAAATATCAGGCCCTACCCCCGGGCAATCAGGGATACGCAGAGCCATGAATAGAACAAATATGAAATTTATGTTTTAAGGACAGAGAAACCAGAAAACAACGAGTGAACTCGGGTAGGTCTATCACATGTCAGGTAGAGATCATTCTTGTAAGAAAACTGGAGCGGGTAGGGGGTCAGACAGAAGAGGAGGGGAGTTATTTCACAAAGAGCTCTCCGAGAGGGTGGCGTTCGGGCAGGGATCCTCGGAGAGGAAGGAACAGAGGCGCAGACATCGGGGACGGTGGCCGGGCTGAGGGAACGTCAACAGCACGGACCGTGAGCCTGGCGACTGGCATGGGGGAGAGCAGAGAGGAGGCTCCTCCTGCCAGAGCGAAGACAGGGACACAGGATGAGAGGAGGGAGGTGACCAGGCTGACCAAAAGCTGTCATCCAGTGTCAGACCCTTACTGTTTTCAGGTAGAGGCTTTAGGGACGCCTGGGTGGCTCAGCCGGTCAAGCGTCCAACTCTTGATTTTGGCCCAGGTCATGATCTCAAGTCAGGCTCTGTGCAGACCGTGTGGAGCCTCCTTGGATTCCCTCTCTCTCTCTCTCTCTCTCTCTCTCTCCCCCACTTGCACTCGCACGTGTGTGCGCGCCCACTCTCTCTCTCAAAATAAATAAACTTAAAAAAAAAAAAGAATACATGTTTTCAAAAAATAAAATGCAGGTTTTATTACGATCCAGCTATGGTGAGGCCACCAGAGGAGGAAATGACGGCCATCAAATAGCTCGTTCTCCTCCCAGATGCCAAGAGGAGGGACACGCATGTCGTGCGGGGCCACGGAGGGAAGCAGAGGGTTGCTGGGGGGCGGGGAGGTGGGGGGCAAGAACAAGGGAAGAATGTGGGCAAGACCCTGTAGTGTGGCTTCCCCAGGGAAGGGGCAGAGCGGAATAA
Source organism: Lynx canadensis (assembly GCF_007474595.2). Taxonomy (NCBI): domain Eukaryota; kingdom Metazoa; phylum Chordata; class Mammalia; order Carnivora; family Felidae; genus Lynx; species Lynx canadensis. The sequence continues at coordinate 9,341,042 of NC_044304.2, forward strand.
GCAGGCTGAGGAATGGCTGGTCCCCATGACTCCAGGGCTCTGGGACACCAGGCTGTCCCTGATTGTCTGGTACCTGGCGCTGGGGTGATCAGGGTAGGTGGCCCTGAGTGCGAGAGCCCCACAGAGGAGGTGCGGGGCGTGGGCTCGGGTTGGTGGGTTTGCAGTTGAAACGCGTGTGCGCTGGTGAGCCCTTTACTATGTCTGGTGATCGGCCAGCCCTGGGAGGCGCAGTCAAAACACTCAAAGCCCACGGCTAATGCGTTCGTCTTCTGGAACTCGCCGGAGAGGCTTGTTCTCCCGTAAATTCACAGCGTGTCCCTTAAAATGTTTTGCGTTCTGGGTCCCCCCAGGTCCTGCCTATCCTGTTCACCGCTCCAAGCCCCAGCAGCCAAGAGAGGTCAAAACAGGAATCCAGGGGCGCCTGGGTGGCTCAGTCGGTTGAGCGTCCACTTTGGCTCAGGTCATGATCTGGCGGTCCGTGAGTTCGAGCCCCGTGTCGGGGTCTGTGCTGACAGCTCGGAGCCTGGAGCCTGCTTCCGATTCTGTGTCTCCCTCTCTCCCTGCCCCTCCCCTGCTCGCCCTCTGTCTCTCTCAAAAATAAACATTAAAAAATTAAAGAAAAAAAAAAGAAACCCACTGCCCCAGAAAGCGAAAGGGGGACGTTGTGGGGAAGTACAGAATGAGAACGATCTTTAAGAGAGAGAGAGACGGAAGACGTGAACGTTTAAAGACACTTGTGCAGACTTTTTAAGAAGAAGCAAAGGAATAAACCAAAGACCAAATGCAAACAATGTCACCATAGGGAGAAGGGAAGGGGCTGGGGACCGAGAAGGGAGAAATCGGGCGCTGACACCTGCTTAGATTCACAGCGGCATCAATTTGCCTGGGGTACACTTGCCCCTTTTATTTTCTTCGGTCTTGACCAACGACTGAAAAAGAGAACAGGAAACACACACACCACAACAACAGCGGGGGCGGCCAGGGTTAAGCACGGCGACGACACAAATGCGGGAGCACACAGGTGCCTGCGGGGTCACATGTAAATATCTGCATTCGTCTGCGATGTCCTTCCATAGCTGTTCTGCCTTTTCCGTCACTGAGATGACAACAGAGAAACAACCTCACGTCCCATGCGGCGCCCCGACTGTCACAACGTTAACACGCTTCGAGTTCAGGAGGGCTTTGCGATGGGGAAGAAACGCTTCTGAGTTACGAGGAGGCAGGGGCGTCACCGGCGTGGTCGGCGGGGGGGCTTTCTCTGGCCACCACAGCGTCCACACGGCAGAGGCTGGGATGCCAGGAGAGCGAGGGAAGTTGGTGGACAAGGACCCCAGCTCTCTGGGTCCTGGGCTGTGGTCGTGGGGAGGGAGGCAGGTGCTCTCTGCTGCCCACTAGAGGTCCCCGCTGGTAACAGAGGACAGTCGCTCGCGGCGTCTTGACTGATGGCACATCTATCACTTTTCCCTTCTCTGCCTCCTCTGCCAGCCTGTCCTGGGATCTGCCCCCCAAGCAACTGCCTCTTGCCTTCCAGATCTGCGTCTGGGGGGAGCCCAAACTAAGACAATGGAGTTGGACAGAGTCTGTTACCTCTTTCAAGATCTGGGGGCCAGAGGAAGTCCCCTCCTCCCTCCTTTCTTTCCCCCCTTCCTCCTTCCCTTCCTCCCTCCCTCTCTCCCTTCTTTCCCCTGCCCCCTCCCCCCTCCATTCCTTCCCCCCTTCCTCCTTTCCTTCCTTCCATCTCCCTCCCTCTCTCCCTTCTTTCCCCCGCCCCCTCCTCCCTCCTTTCCTCCCCTCCCTCCTCCTTTCCTTCCTTCCATCTCCCTCCCTCTCTCCCTTCTTTCCCCTGCCCCCTCCCCCCTCCTTTCCTTCCCCCCTTCCTCCTTTCCTTCCTTCCATCCTCCCTCTCTCCCTTCTTTCCCCCGCCCCCTCCTCCCTCCTTTCCTCACCTCCCTCCTCCTTTCCTTCCTTCCATCCTCCCTCCCTCTCTCCTTTCTTTCCCCTGCCCCCTCCCCCCTTTCCTTCCCCCCTTCCTCCTTTCCTTCCTTCCATCCTCCCTCTCTCCCTTCTTTCCCCCCTTTCCTTCCCCCCTTCCTCCTTTCCTTCCTTCCATCCTCCCTCCCTCTCTCCCTTCTTTCCCCCGCCCCCTCCTCCCTCCTTTCCTCACCTCCCTCCTCCTTTCCTTCCTTCCATCCTCCCTCCCTCTCTCCCTTCTTTCCCCCCACCCCCATCCCTCCCTCCTTCCTCACCTCCCTCCTCCTTTCCTTCCTTCCATCCTCCCTCCCTCTCTCCCTTCTTTCCCCCGCCCCCTCCTCCCTCCTTTCCTCCCCTCCCTCCTCCTTTCCTTCCTTCCATCCTCCCTCCCTCTCTCCCTTCTTTCCCCCGCCCCCTCCTCCCTCCTTTCCTCACCTCCCTCCTCCTTTCCTTCCTTCCATCCTCCCTCCCTCTCTCCCTTCTTTCCCCTGCCCCCTCCCCACTCCGTTCCTTCTTTCTTTCCTTCTTTGCACTGTCCTTCCTCTCTTGCCTTCCTTCCTCTCCTCTTCCCTATTCCCCTTCTCCTTTCTCTCTTTTTCTTCCTTCCTTCCTTCTACAAAAAAAATATTGAAGGGGGCTGCAGGATAAAAGCTGAATATAAATCAGGAACCCCCAACATATGTGCTGCCCTAACTTCATCGTGTAACAGAAAAATCCCAGAACTACTTATAGAAGATTCGGACTCACTCTCCCCAAAATACAGCCACAAGCCTCAGGTGGCCACTGAGCACCTGAAATATGACTGATCCAAATCAAGACAGAAGTATAAGAATCCGCAGCAGATTTTAAAGACTTAGTACAAGAATCAAAATGCAAAATATCTCATTATTAATGTCTCTATTCCACCCAATCAAGAGTCAGTGGCCTAAGAGCCACCCAGGCGCCCCTGCTGTTGTATTTCTATTGGACATCGTCCGTCTGGGTAGTCACCCCAGCTCTGCACACGACCGAGCTCCGTGACCTAGAACCAGACCTTCAACGCCACAGAGATGGTTTCCCCGCCCAGAAGCAGCACCAAAGAACGACAATAGCATTCCTCCCTATTTTAGGATGAGCCATCCTTGAACCTCCCTGAACCTCAACTGCCTTTTCGGCACAACGGAGATGAAAGCAGGACGTGCCCCGGGGCGTCACGGAAGGGGTGAGTGACGCCCCGTGCGGGATGCACCGGGCACAGGGGAGCAAAGACCCAAGCACCGGTTCCCTTGATGGTCTATACTGCGCGTCGGGTGGAATTCTATCTCGCGTCCAAAGGAAGCCTCCCACGCTCCCCAAATAAAGAGGTCAAACGCAGGGAAGGACTCGTCAGAGACACAGACAAATAAAGGTAACGGAAAAGAGATTCCAACGCCACTCCACCGAAGGGACTAAAAGTTCCATCGAAGAAGTACCTGCGGAGAGAAACACGAATGCATTTCTGTTCAGGCTGCGCCAACGCGTGGGGTCCCACAGAGACACCACAGGGGTTGACTTGACAGAAGGTTAAGCCTCTTTTCCACGTCTCTTTTATTCCTTCCCCGGGCATCATCTGGGTCTTTTGTGGAGGAAATGCTTTCATCACACGCCGACAGGAATCCCTTCACTCTCCCACCTGAGATGCTCGCTCAAGAACGTGTCTCGCGGTGTTAGGAGTTCCCATTTCCGGGAAAAACCCAGGTCGCCCCGAGAAAGAGATTTCAGTTGGGTTCGCAGATGGGAAGGCAAGGCAGCACGATGTGTGGCTGAGCCGTGTGGCTTTGGGCAAGTTGCCCAACCTCTCTGGCTTCAGGGTGTCCATTTACGAAACGGGGAGATTACAGTGTTCACTTCTTTGGTGATCGCAAGGATTAAATGAGATAGTCTACACAGCATGTCAGAGAGACAAAAAATTGGTTTTGAGAGAGAGAGAGACAGAGAGAGAGAGCATGAGCAGGGGAGAGGGGCAGAGGAAGAAAGAGAATCTTAAGCAGGCTTCAGGCTCAATACAGAGGCTGGTGTGGGGCTTGATCTCACGACCGTGAGATCGTGACCTGAGCCAAAATCAAGAGTCCCGTGCTTAACTGCCTGAGCCACCCAGGTGCCCCATCAAAAACAAATTTAAGCCACTGTCCCCTGACTGCCCCAGTACAAACATTGGGGGTATTCCGTGGTATTTCTGTCTGGCCTCCCCACCCCCGGGCTTTTATTTGATAGACAGAGGTAATTATAGCAGAAAGATGTTTTATATACAATAGTTCCTCATCATCTGAGTATTCATTATATGGTTCATTATCCCGATAACCACACGGTTAAGAGCTTAGGGAAGCCGACGTCATCCTAACATAAACATTTTCGCTAATGAACCGACAACTTCACAATGATCCCTTCCCGGGGCGCCTGGGTGGCTCAGTCGGTTAAGCGGCCGACTTCGGCTCAGGTCACGATCTCGCGGTCCGTGAGTTCGAGCCCCGTGTCGGGCTCTGTGCTGACGGCTCAGAGCCTGGAGCCTGTTTCAGATTCTGTGTCTCCCTCTCTCTGACCCTCCCCCGTTCATGCTCTGTCTGTCTCTGTCTCAAAAATAAATTAACATTAAAAAAAAATAAACGGTAAAAAAAATTAAAAAAAAAATAAACGTTAAAAAAAAAAAATTAAAAAAAAAACAACAACGATCCATTCCGGACTAGCACAAACATCGCTCCGGAGCCCATCAGATCGACGAGTTTGCCAATGTTTATCTCGGGTTGTTGATGATCGTCTGAAATGCGACGACATGACTCGAAATGATGTGAATCGACGGCAACGTGAAAAAGAGAGAGAGGGAGACACGGAATCCGAAGCGGGCTCCAGGCTCCGACCTGTCAACACCGAGCCCGACACGGGGGTCGAACCCACAAACCGCGAGATCACGACCGGAGCCGAAGTCAGAAGCTTAAGCGACTCGGCCACCCAGGCGCCCTTGCAAACTGGATCGGATGTAGTGTCTCTCCAGACTGGCCATACAAATATGCCCTGCTTCACATATTAAATATATTCGTTGAGAGGCACCCGGGTGGCTCAGTCAGTTAAGCGTCCGACCTCAACTCAGGTCACGATCTCACGGTTCGTGGGTTCGAGCCCCGCACCAGGCTCTCTGCTGTCATCGTGGAGTCCACTTCAGATCCTCTGTCTCCCTCTCTTCCTGCCCTTCCCCTGCTCACATGCTTTCTCTCTCTCTCTCAAAAACAAATACACATTCACAATTTGTATAGAGAGAGAGACGTTTGTTGAGCACCTACCGTGTGCCAGAAGCTGTTCTAGGCACCTGGGGCACAGCGCAGAGCCACATGGCCTCACATCCCTGCCCTCATTGAAGGGACATTCTAACAGGGGACGATGGCCAATCAACAAATCATTTCATAATACGGCAGATGCGGTGAGGAAACCTACATCGGGAATGGGGACTGAAGTGGGGTGACTTGCTGACAGGATGGCCAGGGAAGCTTCCGTGGTAAGGTAATATGCAAGCAGAAACTTGAAGGAAGTGAAGGAGGGGGCCATCAGACATCTGCAGGAAGAGCATCCCAGGCTGGGGAGGGGTGAGGCAGCACGTGCAAAGGTCCTGCGGCAGGAACATGCTCCGTGTGTACAGACAAGTCGATAAGGGTAGAACGTGCAGAGCCTTACGGACTGCAGTGAGGACTCTGGCTTTCATCCTTAGTAAACTGGGGACCACGAAGGGTGCTGGGAGGAGGAGAGACGTGAACCGACTCAGGCGTTCGCCGTCTCTCCCCGGCCGCTGGAGCGGAGAGAGAAGGAAGGCAAAGCTGGGCGTCTGCAGAAGAGGCGACGGCACCGGTCCACGATGGGGGCCTTGAGCAGGTGGGTGCCATGCAGGGTTATTTCTGCCTATATTTTAAAGGCAGAGCAGACAGGCGCTGCTTACGGATCGGACGTGGGGTGGCAGTGAAGGACAGGAGTCAAGGACGCCTCGGGGATTTTGACACTGAGCAGCCTGATGGAGGAGGCTGCGGGAGGGGTAGCGTGGGAAGGGTAGCAAGCGACACTGCCACGTCCCTCTTGAATTACAGAATCACCCCACAGCAGCGCTCACAAAGAATGAAAATGCAAACATCTATTAATAATGATTTGCAAACGCCGCACGTTAGGTAGTTTAGATAAACCCTGCTCTCTGGGAATTTTGCCAGAAAAACCCCCGAACGAAGCTGCCGCAGCTATCGAAGCCAATAAAACGCCATCAGGGAGACTATGGAGAAAGGCAAAGCCTCTGCCTCCTGTGTGAAGATCTGTTTAATCTAACGTTATCATTCCTTCACCTACCCTCTATGAGACCGGGGATCGTCTAAACGCAAAGACAAACGTAAGGAAGCCGAAGAAGGATTGGAGGCGGCCCACCCGTTATCCACTCACGCCTTCTTCTCCAGCTCTCGGAACTACATTTCCTGGGCGCCTCTGCGGGGAGGTACGGCCACGTGAACGGTGCTGGCCAGTGAAACAGAAGGGCACCGGTCTTAACTGGCCTTTGTCCTTCCACCTTCTTCTTGCCTGAAATGCAGATGTGATGTCTGGAGCTACAGCAGCCATTTTGGGACGGATCATGAGAAAAAAAAAAAAGGTCCTCGGGTCACCGCAGTATTTTATTTTATATACAACCAAATAAAATTCTTGGCTGCTACGTACAAACGGTCTGAACAAGCTACCTTTACGTGTTTCTTCGCATAAGACCCCTCGAGTACAAAAACCAGTTTTATTTAGCCTTGTTAAGCCCTCAAGAAATGTGAGCTAGGGGCGCCTGGGTGGTTCAGTCAGTTGATCATGCGGCTCTTGATTTTGGTTCAGGTCGTGATCCCAGGATTGTGGGATCCAGCCCCCCATTGGGTTCCACACTGAGCATAGAGCCTGCTTAAGATTCTGTCTCTCTCTCTCTCTCTGCTCCTCTCCCCCATTCACACTCTCTCTGTCTCTCTAAAAAAATTTTTAAAAAAGATAACACTGCCTTAAAAAAAAACAAAAGAAACATCAGATGAATTAATAAATGAACGAGATAGCTCTACCTATACAACTGAAAACCAGTGGGTCAGATTTCGGATGACAAAATGCGCATCGGGGACCATCTGAGCTCCCCCCCCCCCGCCGCCACCGCTTTCCACAAGGAACTCCTACGGCCTTAGAAAACCTCATCTGTGAAATGGGAGCAATCACAGTGCCCATCAGGGGCGTTTTGTGAGGATCGAGGTAGTCGCCACGGTCAAACCTAGAATGCCACCTAGAATGGTCTCTGACCCATTCTCAGGGCCACTCAACGTGCTGCCCTTGCTGTCCCTCCCTGACATCCCAGCCGAGGCAGATCCCACCCCCCACACCACCTCTCTTCCCCGTCGCTGCTTTCCTTGGGAGCACTCGTCGCAAGTATTTGTTGACGGTCTATTTATTTTCTGAGCATCTCCTCCTGAGAAAGTGGTTCTCCACGTGCCCACCCTGCCCCTGCCAGACCCATCGTCTGCCCTTCCCTCCTCTGAGCATCCTCCCAGGCCCCCTGGATTCCTGCTGCTCTCGGCCAATGGGAGGCACCTGCCGGAACTCAGAGCCGGGAGAAGGAAGACAGGACAGTTTTTCCCCAGTTCTCCTCCGCTTTGCTGCCCCGTCTCTGGTGAGTGGCTGGGTCCCTCCGCCAGGACGGCTCCTGCCAGGCAGCCCCTCCCCCATAGCTCCAGCCCTCCTTGGCTCTAGCCCTCCCCATGCCAATGCTACAGCTCAAGGGTGGTAAAGGCTCTCCGTTATTGCCAGCTCCTGAGTGCCCCCCTGCCTTGCGGGCTCCCTTATCTCTGTCCACACTTCTTCAAGCACGTCCCTCCTTACAAGCCTCTGCATTTGAACCACAGGGAGGGAGGTGAATTCTCTTTCCTCTTTGGACCTCGGGAGACCCCTCCCACCTGGTGGTAAACTCCACGCCTCCGGGCACCAGAACACGTATCTGCTTTACTCACCAGTCCCCCGGGGCCCAGCACACGGGCCTAGCACGGAGAAGACGTTTAATAGATATCTGTGGAATGACTAATGTCAGCTCCCATCAAACAAATCAGGATTCTAAGATAATAAGGCGGTGCTATTTTTGTCTATTAAATTAACAAAAATAGTTTAAAACACGATACTCGATACTGGTTAGTGTCCCTTCAAATGGGCAGAGGCAGGCATTGCTGGTAAATGTGTAAATTGGTAGGCCCTTTGGAGAAGCCATTTGGCCATATGTAGGGGAAACCATGAAAAATGGGTCCTATTTCGGGGCGCCTGGGGGGCTCAGGCGGTTAAGGGTCCGACTTCGGCTCGGGTCAGGATCTCACGATTGGTGAGTTCGAGCCCCACATCGGGCTCTGTGCTGACAGCTCAGAGCCTGGAGCCTGTTTCGGATTCTGGGTCTCCCTCTCTCTCTGCACCCCCCCCCCACTCCCCCTCTGTGTCTCCCTCCTTCAAAAATAAAGAAACATTAAAACAAAAAAAAATTTTTTTAATAAAAAAGGACAAGGGGGAAAGAAGCAAGGGGTTGCTGGGGCTGGTAAGAGTTGGTGCTGTCTGGAGTAACCTTCGCCTGGGCGGGCGGGGTCAGGTAACAGTGACCTGAACACCGGAAGGAGTGGGGGGGGGGGAGGAGCCAAGCAGGTGGCAAGGACGAGTCACAGGAATGGGAAAACCATAAGGGAGGACTGTTAATAATTAAGGTATTAACGCCTGTGCATTGATCAATACATATTTGTGAGCTCCTGCTCTGGGCTAGGAATTCATTAAAAGGAAAACTGGAAAAAAGAAAAAGAAAAAGGAAACAAGGGAAGAAAAACTGGACGGAGCCCTTATCTTCTTCTCACTCAAATAATCGTATCAATAAAAGCTAAATGACAATGTTGACAAGGACAACGAAGGCAAGGCACGGGATGCAATAAAACAGGGGTGGTCGGAGACAGACAGAGACAGATGGCAGAGAAAGAGAAGGGGGAGAGAGACAGAGACGGAGAGAGACGTCAATAAGGTGAATTATATTTGGGGTTTTCTGAAGGCTCTTTTCCACAGCTGAATAATAACAGTTATAGCCTGGTAATTAGTGTAACAGCAGCTCAGTCTCTCTCTTGCCTGGGGCTGGCAGGGAAAAGAACCACTCGTCGTGCTGGAGAAGGGACCAAGGACTTGGGGAGACATTCGAAAGAAAGATCAGCCTAGAAGTCATGCATTGGAGAAAACCAGTCTGAAGGTTCTGGCAAGGAAGGTGGGGGGTGCTAAAACAAGAGGGGGGCGGGGAGTGATTTCCAGAGCAGGTCCCAGCGTTCAATACGATCTTGGGAGAGTACGTTGGTAAGACCTGGCTCTAAAGCTCTCTCCGACTTCACAGGTGATGTTCCTAACCCTTCGCCACCACAGCCACACCCTCCGTGTGCGTGCGCATTTTCCTCCAGTTACGGCAAGTCACGGAGATGGTGAGCCACGTGTAAGCCTGACCCATAATAAATGTCTGGTCCTTCTGTTCTCTCTCTTTCTTTATCTGCCAGTCAGATTCAGAAGCGCCACCGGGGAACTCAGATGCCCTACTTAGGACAAGACAAAGGCACACGATGAAAGGACCCCGGATCCCCAAGTCACCGCCCGGAGAAAAGCCACCCAGGAGAGGTCATCCATCTGGGACAGTCGAGCAAAGACATTTTCACCTTGTCCCGTCACGGAGCATTCAGGGAGCCTATGTGTTACAGCAGCTAGCATTACACTTCCTGTCTAACGCCCCCGCCACCTTGGACAGCGACGTGAGCAAGAAGGAAACTCGCACGGCCTTCAGCCCCTCTGTGTTCGGGGACTACTTGTTACGCAGCTATCACTGCTTAACCTGTTGAACACAGCCTTTCAGTAACGGTGTGCATAGCCAACTCGTTTTGAGTAGAGTTGACATTCTCTCCAATTCTGCTTCTAAACCTTTCCTTTCCTGCCCTTGAGGGAAAATCCATCTTCCTTTGGGACTCAGCATCCCCACGATCTCCTGGGCACCCCCATCGCTCACCCTCCGCCATCCTCTCCAAGCTGTTTCTTACTTGGTCTTGTGCCTGTGGAACAAACAGGAGGTCTATTGGAAGCCTCACACCCATGACTTTGGCCTTGGTGATAAGTGCTCTCTAGCCACTAGACAAACCAAGCACGGAAGGAAGCTTTTAAGACCACCCAGTTACTGGGGCGCCTGGGTGGCTCGGTCGGTGGGGCGTCCGACTTTGGCTCAGGTCACGATCTTGCGGTTCGTGAATTCGAGCCCCGCGTGGGGCTCTGTGCTGACAGCTCGGAGCCTGGAGCCTGTTTCAGATTCTGTGTCTCCCCCTCTCTCTGCCCCTGCCCTGCTCATGCTCTGTCTCTATCTCTCAATAATGAATAAACATTAAAAACAATTAAAAAAAAAAAGACAAGCCCAGTGACTGAAGCAGAGAACTGGGATTTATTTTCGACCCCTCTCCCCCCCTCACCGCACTATTTGATCAGTCACCAAGATGTGTTGATTCTACAGTCAGAGACCTCCCAAACCCATCCATCTGTCCCTATCACCACTGCCTCCTTCAAATTCCAGGCCACCATCATCTCTTGGGATAAATTCCAAATCCATCACCGTGGTCCCTGCCCCAGCCCCAGCTTCCTCTCTCTCATGCTCCCCATTCTGGCGGACCCAGACTCCTTCCAAGTCTTTAAACGCACCGTCTTCTTTCCCCTCTCCAGACCTCTGCAATACTGTCCACGTGGCCTGGCCGGAAGACCTGTTCGCTCCGCTCGCATCAGAAGCTTTGTTCTCCCTTCAGAGCACTCTAGGAACCCGCCAGACTAGGATGCTGGCCGCAGGGCCCATCCCTGTGCGGCTCACTGTTGTGTTTGCAGGGTCTGGGCCGTGGGGCCCGACGCATAGCAGGTGTGTGGCACCACGTCCTTGAAGAAATAAACGGATGGACGGACGGAGGACTTGCTCCCTCAAGACGCCGAGCGGGAATCTGCGCGTCCAAAGGAAGCCGGAGGTGGCTGTCGATCCGACCGCCCTAGAACCAGAAGTTCCCCAAGGCCGCATTCTGCCCATCTTTGCTTTCACGGAGCTCGCCTTCTCTTGGGGAGGGGGAGCGATCGCGGGGAGGGGGAGCGATCGCGGCGAGGGCGCAAAGGCAACAGGGAGCACCCGGATCGCGCTCCGAGGAGGAGGCACCGGCACCCGGGACGTCAGACGTTGGAAATTAACACGAAGCAGGGAGAACGTCAACTCCACGCCAGACCTTGAGCCACGTGATCATCAGAGGGCGTCGACGCGCAGCAGGGGCTGCGATTTCAAAACAGACCAGCCCCCGGGTGTGCGCCCCTGGCCTTTGGCTTCGCGAGCGCGTTCCCCAGGTGCCTGGGCAAATGCGAGCAGCCTCGTGTGTCCTGGGGCGAGTGGAAACTGGTACCAGCCTCACGGAGGGCCGCGTGGCCACGGAACCCAAGCCTCTGCTCTGCGACGCAGCCACCCACCCTCTCCAAATGTATCCCCTCAGCCCGGTTACGTTTGGCATGGTTTTTCAAGCCGCGTGTATGTACAGAGGAAAGCTGAAATACAGCCCACCGATGGAGAGACCGTCATGATACGTGGCCCCAGCTGGTCACATCAGAATCCCTGTCAAATTCCACGTCGCTAAAAGAGACAACCAGATGTGACGTACCACCTGATGAGGCAATGGGAAATACCCAGCACTGTCAAAGAGTTATTCTTGCAAAAAGAGCACCAAACCACCAAAACTGAATCCGATTAATCCTCTAGTGCGGGATCATCACACTGTGATCTCCCCGCCAACCCCAGCCCTCCCCGATTTCGTAAAGAACGTGTCGTTGAGACCCAGCCACATCCATTCGTTTTCCTACTGTCTATGGCTGCTCTCCCAGCACAATGGCAGAGTTGAAGCCATATGAACTGCCAAGACTAGAATATCTATTGTCCGGGCCTTTAGGGATTTTTCACCAGCCCCTGTGCTAGATCGAGGCACAGGTTCACAGGAAGTATGGAGGACAGAGGAACGTGCCCAACCAACACCACAGAGGATGCGATCGGCAAAACCTAAAGTGTGGAATGGCCTCCAGGAAAAATGATCCGGTCCCTCCCGTAAATAAGTGGCAAGAAAACAAAAAGAAGGTGAACGGTTCTAGATTCCAAGACACTTGCAAGATGTATCAGCCAACCAGGGATATGGGGATAATTATTGGATATTTGGCAATATTAAGGAACTAGTCATTTTGGGGTCGGTGTGAACAGGGATCCCGAAACAGCAAATGGGGCATTAATGGAAAATCTGATAAAACGCAAATAAAATCTGTGGTTTAATTAATAGTAATGTACCATCGAAATGGATTGCACTAATGTCAGATAATAACATTAGCGGAAATTGGATGAGGGACATACAGCGACTCCCTATCATCTTTGCAACTTTTCTGTTAAGTCTAAAATTACCCGAGGGGCGCCTGGGTGGCTCAGTCGGTTAAGGGTCCGACTTCGGCTCAGGTCGTGATCTCGCGGTCCGTGAGTTCGAGCCCCGCGTCGGGCTCTGGGCTGACGGCTCAGAGCCTGGAGCCCGCTTCGGATTCCGCGGTCTCCCCTCTCCTGCCCCTCCCCTGCTCACGCTCTGTCTCTGTCTCAAAAATAAATAAAAACATTAAAAAAATTTTTAAAGGAATCCTGCAAACTGCAGACAGTAGGTGTAGAGAAACCAGACTTGCCAATGTTGGTAATTATTAAAATTAGGAAAGGTCATTTTTAGAATTCTCTCCAATTCGGCCTAAGTTTGAAATTTTTCATGATAAAAAGGTTTTCTTGAAAAGGAAAGATTGGACCTACGTCCTCTTAAAAGATGTTCCTCAGGATAGACTGTTGTAAGCCCAGAGGGAGAGGCAGCGTCGTCTCACCTGAAGGAAACCTCCAGTAGCCAGGCCACATGTCCTGAACTGCAGACCATCCCCCACCCCCACTGCAGTCCATGAGGATACCCAGGCCTTGGCGCAGCTCCCATGGAATGATGGGATGACGTGGGTCTCTGACCTCCGGGGCTGCTAAGTTCTTCCCCCAACCCAGCCTAACTCGACCACCTCTGTGTGACATCGTAGAATCTGCCTCAAGCCATGTCGCATGATCAACAGGGACCACAAAAAAATCCCAACGTGCCCCACGCGTTAATTTGGACAATAAAGTCCGTAAGAACATCTCCTGGGGACAGCGGCAAAGAGTGTCTCTTACAAGAGCCATGGGAAACTACCTTTCTTCTTCCGTGGGGCACGAACAGGGAAGCAGGTAGCCCCAGTTACAATGGCAGCCATCCTAAGACCTTGGATCCTTGAGAAATTAAAGTGCTGCTGGATCAACCCCATCCTGAAGCCCACACCACCCCTGCACTTCCGGTCACAAAAGCTCATTACCTTCCCTTCCTGCCTCAGTTTTCTACGACCTGCAGCCCAGCACCCACCCTGGTCTGATCACATCAAGCGTTCTTCACGGAGGCCCGTGCCTCTCAGTTTATGCAAACCTGTACAGACTTGCCAGCAAGGTGGGCCAGAAGGGCAACCGTGCGTCTGAAATCGTCACACTCGGAATCCCAGTTTCGTTCAGATGATGCAAGTGTTTAGAAGCAAGAAGAATAGGTCTAAACAGATTCAGAAGCCTCTTCACCACCCCTCGCCCGTTAACCAACCAGTCACTCGTCAAAACCCCTCTAACCCATCCCTTCCTGTCCATGCCGTAACCGCTCCGTCCAGGCCTCCGTCGCAGCTTGCCTGCCGTGTGGCAGTGTCCCCCTCACCGATCCCCCGGCCTCTAGTATCTCTTGTCTTCAATCATCCCTCACACCGTCCCCCGAAGGCTCTTCCTCACGCACACACCCCGTCCGAAAAAACTCCCTGGCTCGAAATTCTCCACGGACTCTCTTTCCTTATCCTGTTATCATGTTTGAAGTGCCCAGCTCAGTGGCACTGAGTGCATTCGTGTCATTCACACCACCAGATCCCCGCCCAGGGTCTCCAGGATTGTTTTTCACCTCCCCAAACTGAAACTCCGTCCCCATTAAACACTGACTCCCCAGTCCTCCTCCCCCAGCCCCTGGCTCCCATCACCTCCTTTCTGTCTCTGTGGATGTAAATCGAATCGTGCAGTATCTGTCTTTTGGTGACCGGCCCCTTTCACCTGGCCCAAAGGCCTCAAAGTTCACCTACGTCGTGGCATGTGTCCGAATTTTCTTCCTTTTTTTTTTTTTAAATGTTAATGCATTTTTGAGAGAGAGAGAGAGAGAGAGAATGTGTGTGAGCGGGGGAGGGGTAAAGAGAGAGGCCAGGGGGACAGATGATCCGAAGCAGGCTCCGCCCAGACCACAGAGCCCGATACCGGGCTCAAATTCACAACCCTCAAGATCACGACCTGAGCCGAAGTCGGACGCTTAACCGACTAAGCCAGCCGGGCGCCCCAGAATTTTCTTCCTTTTGAAGGTTGAATAATACTCCATTTTATATACATATAAAGCATTTTCTTTAACCATCCACCCTCTGACAAACACCTAGGCTGTGTGGTGTGCAAATATCTCTCCCAGACCCTGCATTCAATTCTTTTTTTTAATTTTTTTAACATTTATTTATTATTGAGAGACAGACACAGAGCATGAGTAGGGGAGGGGCAGAGAGAGAGGGAAACACAGAATCCGAAACAGGCTCCAGGCTCTGAGCTGTCAGCCCAGAGCCCGACGCGGGGCTCGAACTCACAAACTGCGAGATCATGACCTGAGCCAAGGTCGGTCGCTTAACCGACTGAGACCCCAGGCGCCCCTCAATGACCATCACTTGCTTCTACATTAAACCCCTCTCCTCTGTTGCTGGAGGCTGCCCTCCGCCCACTGGGTAAACTCAAAAGCCTTGATTTGACTTCTAACAGATGTCTGTTTTGCCACATCCTCCTTGCACCACAAACTCTAGCCCAGAGGTCCTGGGTGCCTACTAGAATCCCCGGGAAAAGGGAGGCTTTTAAAATTGCTACCCTCAGGGACAGTACCGCGCACTTGGTCTCGGGTGTGGCCCTGGCTTCGGCGGCAGGTGGGCAGGCCGCTCGGAGAAGCACAGGCGGGTATCCATACTCAGTTACTTTCCGTTCCTCCAACACCGAAGTCATCCACACTTCTAGGCCTCTGGGTACCAAGTTCCTTCCATCCTGGAAACCATTTCCTTCCCGAGCGTTTGACACACCAACCCACATCAAGAATCACACACTTCAGGGGCGCCCGGGGGGCTCAGTCGGTTAAGCGGCCGACTTTGGCTCAGGTCGTGATCTCCCGGTTCGTGAGTTCGAGCCCCGCGTCGGGCTCGGTGCTGACAGCTCGGAGCCTGGAGCGTGCTTGGGATTCCGTGTCTCCCTCTCTCTCTCTGCCCCTTCCCCGCTCGCTGTCTCTCTTTCAAAAATAAATAGACACTTAAAAAAATTAAAGAATCACACACGGCATAAATTCTTTTCTAATACTTCTCAGGAGAATCAACCAGTCCCTCCCGGAGTCCCGATCTAACAAGGGCTTCCTTCCCCCCATCTAGAACATAAGCCCTCTGAGAAGAAGGATCACATCTTATCTTTGCTCGCCCGATCTAGAACCAGCTGCTGGCAACCTGGAGCCCGGAGCCCTTGGCCAAGAGTCATCTCCTTAGCATACCAACGACCCTCTTATCACTCAGAGATTCCAAGAGTTTTAGGAGCTGTATGCTGCGAGCTGAGGCAAAGCCCAAATATGTTTTTATTATCCCACAAGCTGATGGCCTCATTCCAGTGCCTGAAACAGCCATTCCTGAAACCTGACCTTATTTCAGCCCCTGGATGCAGCCATTCCTGAAACAGACTTTTTAAATTACTTGAGTCAACACACACACACACACACACACACACACACACACACACGCCCCCTCACACAAAACCCTTTTTGCTTTCAACCTGACTCAATGTGCATCGTGTTTCTATCTCTCACAACCAAACGAATGCTGTCTGATCTCCCCATCCGTCCGGAATGCCACACACACACACGCACACACACACACGCCCCTCAGACCGACGAAACATTTATCAGCCTGGCAAACTCGGGCTCGTCACTCACATCTCGGCCCAGTGCTTCCTCCAGTGGGAGGGCTCCCCTGATTCCGCAGAGCAAACCCAGGAGCTCCCGGTGCCCGCTGCCTCCCTGCGGCATCCCCCCGCCACCTTGGTGACCGCTGATCTGTGTCCGCCGCACCGGACCATTCTTCCCGAGGAGGGGGCGCTACGGCCTTCGCACGTCTGTGTGCCCGGCACCGGCCCCGGCAGCCTCCCCTGCAATCGGCTGTTAGGGTCGAATGAACGAGTAAGTGAACGATTGAATAGTAAAGTGTCACCTTCCTCTGACAATGCATTTATTTTTTTTAAGGCATGAGAAAAACCAAGAGTCTCTGCCGCGGATGGATGGCACCGATGCGTGCATTCTCTCCTCCGATGAAATAGCAGGCAAGGTGTGTGGGAAGGGAACAGAGGGACCTCGGAGACAGGCAGATAAACGAGTGGGTGGCTCCTGCCAGCACCGGCCTTTCTTTCAGCCTCTGCCGTGTGGCCAGCCCCTGCCTCCAGTGCCCCCCCCTGCCAGGCTAAACTCCTCTGGAGCCCCGGAAACAAGGAGAAACCCTTTGTCCGAGGAGGGGGCAGGGGAAACAGGACGGGGAGAGGGAGGAAGACGGGTCCGGCTCCTTCCAGCTGGCTCCAGCTACCACTCCGGGAGCGGGCCAAACACATCTAATTTAGTCCTTTCTTCCCTTCCCAGACGCTGGTAATGGACCCACACAGAACACTGTCAGCATTCAACCCCCCTCCTCCTTACAGAAAGGGAAAGATGAGAAGGCAGGCAGAAAGAGGGATGCAGAAGGAAGGAAGGGAAAGCGGCAAGGAGGAATCATCCCAGCAATCCTGACAAATATGGAGCTTGCCGTGTGTCAGGCCCTTGGCTGAAAGCTCGACGTGCAGTAACTCAATTCACCCTCCTCGAAATGCATGAGGTAGGTCGTAGCGTTATCCCCATTGTGCAGATGAAAAGGGGGAGGGGAAATATGGCGAAAGACAAAGCAGCGATTTTTTTTTAAGTTTATTTATTTGTGTTAAGAAATCTCTACACCCAACGTGGGGTTTCGAACTCACGACCCCGAGATCAAGAGTCACAGCCTGCCCTGACGGAGCCAGCCAGGTACCCTGACAAAATAGGGATTTTGAAAAACCGTTTTGTGGGGCGCCTGGGTGGCTCAGTTGGCTGAGTGGCCGACTTTGGCTCAGGTCATGATCTCGCGGTCTGGGGGTTCGAGCCCCACATCGGGCTCTGTGCTGACAGCTCAGAGCCTGGAGCCTGCTTGGGATCCTGTGTCTCCCTCTCTCTCTCTGCCCCTTCCCCCCCCCTTTCAAAAGTAAATAAACATTAAAAATTCTTTTTCAAAGGAAGGCACTCATGGATCCCAAGCCCTGAAACATAGATCAGCACACTGTAGGTACTCATTAAACAACATGGACTGAAAGTTCAGAAGAAATCCTAGCCCCCATCATAAAGACATCAATCTCATCCCCTACTTAGTGGGACAGACACATTGCAAAGCAATATGGATGTAGGATGTTAATTTTGCTGACTACACAAAGGGGCCCATCACCACCATTAATGAGATCATCTTGGGCGGGGAGGAGGGGCGGGTAAATTCAGTTTTAAAACATTTTTAAAACACTGAGTTTTTAAAATAAAAATGCATTGACTGCACAGCAAAACATATTTTGGGGTGGAAAGACAGCACGTCCCATCCTCCTGTTGCCCTTAGTTCAAGGCCACCACATCCAGATTGTTAACAATTTTGGACCAAGTGACTGGGGCTGAGGGTGGGGGTGGCCTTTTTGTTAACCTTGGCCTTCAAGGCTCAACCGGCTCCGGAAATTCTACAATGAAAAGGCTTCGGGGCATCAACAGGATCGGCATTCGGTCTGGAGGCGTGACTTTGGAGTCACGCTTGCGGAACAAAACTACTGCTTCTGTTCGGTTTAATCGCTATCAAATGCTGTGTAACAAATTACCCCAAAACTTCACAGCCTAGAACAAACAACTGAGGACTTCGTCGTTTCTGGCAGGGCTTAGCGGCTGCCTCTGCCTTACGTTGTGTCGTGAGATGTTATCACCCAGGGCTGTGGCCTCATCTGGGGACTCAGCTGAGGAAGGGCCTCTAAGCTCACTCACGTGGTTGTTGGTAGGATTCAGCTTCGCTCAGGCTGTTGGCTGAAAGCCAGTCTCTGTTCCTTGGTAGCTGACGTCATCAAAACCGGCAAGAGAACCCCAAGGCAGAGCAAGACAGAAGCCGTGGGCCTTTTGTAACCCAATTGGGAAGGGGATCCCATCACTTTGCTGTATTTTCTTTTTTTTTTTTTTTTTTTTTTAATTTTTTTTTTTTTTCAACGTTTATTTATTTTGGGACAGAGAGAGACAGAGCATGAACGGGGGAGGGGCAGAGAGAGAGGGAGACACAGAATCGGAAACAGGCTCCAGGCTCTGAGCCATCAGCCCAGAGCCTGACGCGGGGCTCGAACTCCCGGACCGCGAGATCGTGACCTGGCTGAAGTCGGACGCTTAACCGACTGCGCCACCCAGGCGCCCCTGTATTTTCTTGTTAGAAGCGAATCGAGGGCACCTGGGTGGCTCAGTTCGGTTCAGCATCCGACTTCAGCTCAGGTCACGATCCCAGTCTGTGAGTTCGAGCCCACGTCGGCTCTGTGCTGACAGCTCGGAGCCCGGAGTCTGCTTCAGATTCTGTCTCTGTCTCTCTCTCTCTCTCTGCTCCTCCCCCGCTTGCTCTCTCTCTCTCTCTCTCTCAAAAAAAAAAAAAAAAAAAGATTTAGGGGCTCAGTTAGTTAAGCATCCAACTTCAGCTCAGGTCATGATCTCACAGTTCATGAGTTCGAGCCCCACATCCGGCTTACTGCTGTCAGCACAGAGCCTGCTTGGGATCCTCTGTCCCCCTCTCTCTGCCCCTCTCCCATGCTCTCTCTCTGAGACAAACATAATGAGAAAAAAATAAAATATTTCAAAAAGTAGCAAGATTTCCCGGAGATGTCTTATTCACACAACTAGAACAATGACAACGGTCTATGACAAGAATAAGAACGCCACGGGGTTTCTGTTTACTGGAAATTCAGGAAGAGAGGCAAACCCTACCCACGGTGAGAGAAAATTGGGGTTGAGTCTGAGCAGGAGCTCCAAGGAGCCTTGGGAGGAGACGGGCTGTTGTACATCTGGAGGGGAGCAACGTTCCCAGAGTTGTGTAGCTTCGCAACAATTCGTGGCTCTGTGAACTTGAAGCAGATGCGTGTTACACATCTTGCCCAATGCATCTTAGGATTCCATTTTTAAGACTTTTTTTTAAATTTTTTCATGTTTTATTTATTTTTGAGAGCGAGCGAGAGAGAGAGAGAGAGAGACTGAGTGTGAGTGGGGGAGGGGCAGAGAGAGAGAGAGACCCAGAATCCGAAGCAGGGTCCGGGCTCCGAGCGGTTCAGCCCAGAGCCCGACGCGGGCTCGAACTCACAAACCGCGAGATCATGACATGAGCCGAAGTCAGACGCTTAACCGACGGGCCACCCAGGCTCCCCAATTTTTTAAAAACTTTTAAATACATATAGTTATTTATTTATGATGTATTTATTTTTATTTATTTATAAAAAAGCATGACGAGCTAGCTGCTGTTGGAAACAGAAAGCCCCAGGTGGAGACGTGGCCCCAGGTGCCGGAGCCCCCAAGGAGGCAGGAGTTAAGCCTTTCTTTGCCAGCTCCCCTTCGCCATGACAACAGGAGGCCAGAGCACTCAGAGACACTGGCCTCAGCACTTTTAATCTGAGAGCTTTGGAAAAAGGCTCTGAGTCGGGGGAGGAAGAGGAGACTGCAGAACTGGTTGGCAAGCTGCTGGGGTGGTAGAAAAAAAAAAAATGCTTCCAAGGCAAAAAGGATTAAGAACCAGCTCTTCTGGGTTCTGGATGCATCGCCTGGCAGGCTGTGGAGACATTCCCCCCCCCATCCCTGCCTCCTCTAGAGAAAAGAGGAGGCGTGATGTTAAAACTTCACCAACCTCCCCCCGACCAAAAAAAAAAAAAAAAAAAAAAAAGAAGAAAGAAAGAAAAGAAAAGAAAAAAGAAAGAAAAATAGAACTCACTTTTAAAATATTTTTTGAAAGCCTTCTAAAAAATATTTAGCCAGAAAGCGTTCCCAAGAAAATTGGGTACAAAATACTAGGTCAGTCTAACTGAAGAAATGCAGGCGTATTTTTGGGCTCCGTGACTGTCTGGTCGGCAGTCTTGGGTGGGGCAGGTATCTTAGGGTCCAGATGCTTAATCCCTAGATGTGTCATCTAAACAGAAGAAAAAAATTTTTTTCTGTGTGCTTCACTTTTAAGCGCCGTCATACTAAGATTTCAGAGCTGGGAACTGGCTTTTGCTCCCCGGCATGAACCACAAAAGGAACTTTTAAGTGAACCCAGGCAAAAAGATGTGATCGTGAACGCGTATCCGCAGGTGAATTAGGCACTTCGTGAATAAGGGTTGTCAACTTCTGATCCTCGAGCAATCGCCTGTGCGGAAAAGGGACTGCTGTGTCCACCAACATCCCGGCAGGCGGAGGGACTACATTTCCCAGCTGCCCTGGCCATTCCGTGTGGTCATGTGACCAGTGACATGCCGGCAGAAGTTTTAGGTGCCGATTCTGGACCTTGAGGAAAGGGACAAGGGACACGTCTTCCCATTTGGCCGTAACCCTTGGTGAGCCCAGGGCATGATGACACCCGGAGAACGGTATCTTGGTCCGAGTTCCCCCAAAGGAGACCCGGAGGACAAGGATGTGAAATGACCCCAGAAACCCCAGTGGGGAATGGGGAAGTGAGACGGAGTAGGGGAGGCAGCCAGTTACCACCAGGCACACCTCGGATCCCATCCTGCTGGAGAGTTTCTGGAAGGCAGCATGGAACACACACACACACCCCTCCGAGCCCTCCTTCCCAAGGGGGGGGGCGGGAATTTGGCGCACGTACCCACCACGCCTCCAGGGGGAGGGGGTGGTCTCCCCAACACTTCAGGCTCGCCTTGCTTGTACCCACAGCGAACTCTGGCTGCCAGGCAGGGCTCGGAGGCAGACAGAGGCAGGTGCTGTCCATGGAAACCGGGCGGGCGGCTCCAGAAATGGTAGGTGCCAGAGGCGCTGCGTGGGGAACGGAACTGCGTCTGCAGCGGCGGCAAAAGCCACACGACCTGCATAATCGCCTGGCGCAGAGCCACCCCACGGCCGTAACAGGCGAGACCGTAACAGGCGAAAGAAAGAGACGCCTGCCCTCTTTCAGACCTTGAATTTGCATTGGGCCTCTTGTTATAGCTGCCTAGCCTCACCCCGGTGAAGAGATCCGCCTTCTTTCCATTGAACTTGGGGGCCACAGTTGCAGGGATAATAGCACCTGTGGTCTTCACCCAGTATCTCGGCGGAGAGTCACAAAAGCGCTACGCCAGATGCTACCGGTGTCCCACCCCACCATATCCCTCAACGAGTGTGGAAGGTGGAGGCCAGCCAGAAGTGTCCTGGGAAGCAATTAACGTCCTCAACTGCTGACAACCCAGCCCCCTTGCCGCTCGGCGGGGGGACTCTGAAAAGCATGCTCTCTGCTGCCTCCCAGAGGCCTATGATGGAACTGAGCCCCAGTTACCCACTGTGGTACCTGCCTTGCTAACATTCCCTTAACCACCTGCCTGCCTGCCTTGGCCTCACGCCTCCTTTCCCTCCTGGTGTTTCCTGGGCCACCTCCCAAATAACTATTTGCACTTGAATTCTTTTTTTTTTTTAATGCTTATTTATTTTTGGGAGAGTCCGAGCGGGGGAGACTCAGAGAGAGAGGGGAACAGAGGATCTGAAGCAGACTCGGTGCTGACAGCAAAGAGCCCGATGTGGGGCTCGAACTCATGAAGCATGAGATCATGACCTGAGCCGAAATCAAGTGTCAGAGGTCCAACCGACTGAGCCACCCAGGGGCCCCCGCACTCGAATTCTTGTCCCAGGATCTGCCTCAGAGAGCCCAAACTAAGACCCCGACTATTATTACCTCCAACTTAAAGACCAGGAGACAGAAAATTCATCCCAGGTTCACAGCGAGGAGTCTGGTGTCTGAGCCCCAAAGACGTGTCTGCTGAGTGTATGATCCTGCCTTGTCCATCAGGCTGCACGCTTTCAGGAGAAAGTCCTCACCTCAAAAGCATTATGGGGAAAATCAGTCTCACCACCTTTTTTCCCCCAAACCCTATTACCCTCCAGGCTTTAAGTTTCAATCCGACAAACATTTATAGAGCACCCACAGTATGCCGTGCACACGCTAGGGCCACGTAGATTACAGATCCGTGGGCTCCCCTCTCAAATAGCGCCGGGTCTAACTGGGGAGCTGATATTTAAAGGAAGAAACGCCAAACCGACCAGGAGTTCCGATCGCGGCTGCTGTTGGCCCTCTGGGTTGTTCAAACTGTGAGATGCTTCCATTCCGGTTGATAAACAGCCACTATCGTTGGTCTCCCCGAGGGCTGCCCATCTGCTGTCCAGGGAGTTGGCCTCCTCCAAGCCACCCTGGACCTCCCCCTGAGCCAGCATTTCCAGGGGTATTTGGGCACCTAGACGAGTCCCAGGGCCATACTCCAGGGTTACAGTCCTCGTGCACTCTGACAAGACACCTGACCCGGATCTGATCACTGGGGTGGTGAGTCCTCCGAGGGCGGACCAAACCAGGTGTCATCGGCTTTACCTGAGCTGGACGGGTAAGGCCTGCACTGAGTTGTTTTCGTTTTGGCGAATGCAGAAAACAACAGCCTATAAGGGGTATGGGATTCTAAATGGCCTGAAATTAGATAGCGTTGATGGCTGGACAACCTTATGCATATTATACAAATCACTGTACATTTTAAAGGGGTGAGTTTTCTGATATGTGCATTGTATCTCAAGAAAGCTCTTATTTGAAAGGCAGAGGGAGGGAGAGAGGGGAGGGAGGGAAGGAAGGAGGGAAGAAAGGAAGGAAGGAGAGAAGGAAGGAAAGAAGGAAGGAAGAAAGGAAGGAGGGAGGGAAGGAAGGAGGGAGGGAAGGAAGGAGGGAGGGAAGGAAGGAGGGAGGGAAGGAAGGAAGGGGGGAGGGAGGGAAGGAACAAAGGAAGGAAGGAGGGAAGGAAGGAGGGAAAGGAGGAAGGAGGAAGGAAGGAAGGAAGGAAGGAGGAGGGAGGGAGGGAGGGAAGGCGGGAGGGAGGAAGAAAGGAAGACAAAACTAGGGCCTAAATCCTTTTCCTAACACCCCTGGCACTGGGCCTGGAACAAAGGAGGGGAGAGTTAAGCACTCACTCTGGGCACAGAACATAACAGTTGCCCCGCCGGGTACTCGTGAGCTGGGGCCACAAAACACCACACGCACGCGGAGCGGCTTCAGCACCAGAAAAGTATGGTCCCCGGTTCTAGAGGCTGGAAGCCCGAGATCACGGCGTTGGCGGGGCCCGGCTCCCTCTGCGAACCCTAAAGAAGGCTCCATCCCAGGCCTCCCTCCTCCCTGCTGGTAGCTCTCTGGTCGGTGGCAACATAATTCAATCTTGACACAGCGTTCTCCCCGAGCGCATGTGTCTGTGTCCAAATGTCCCCTTTTCCTAAGGACGCCGGTTGTACTGGGCCAGGGCCCGCCCTCCTCCAGCCTCCTCTCATCTTAACGGATCACATCAGCAATGACCCTGCTCCAAACAAGGTCACACCCTGAGGAACTGGGAGTTAGGGCTTCAACGCAGGAATTTCCAGGGGTGACATAATTCACCCCGTAACACACGCCAAGCCCTACTGGAGCCTGAGGCCAAAGGAATGGTCAGAAATACTGATCTTGCCCCTATGTTCAATTTTGATATTTTGCTCATCACCGCTGTTTGTGTTGATTTTTATTTAAAAAAAAACAGACATTGCGTTAGGGGCAGCTGGGTGGCCCAGTCGGTTAAGCGTCCAACTCTAGACTCTGGTTCAGGTCATGATCTCACGGTTTGTGAGTTTGAGCCTCACGGCAGGCTCCGTGCTGGCGGTGTGGAGCCTGCTTGGGATTCTCTCTCTCTCTCTCTCTCTCTCTCTCCCTCTCTCTCTCTGCCCCTCCCCAGCTCGCTGTCTCTAAGTAAATAAACTTAAAAAAAAATACTGCGTTAAAATATTTACCTTGATGAGTTTTGGGGGGGCCCCTTACATTTTGCACCCAAAGCTAACGCTGCACTAGCCTCACCCCAGTCCGTGTCTGGCATTTTCCGCAAGTTCAAGTTTTCTGCCAGTGGTTCCCCAACCACACCTGCAAATTCCCTGTCTGCCCTCCAATGGGACTCGCTCAGGCCTAGGAGGTTAAGGGAGCTGGGCTCTTCCTTCCTTCCTTCCTTCCTTCCTTCCTTCCTTCCTTCCTTCCTTCCTCCCTCCCTCCCTCCCTCCCTCCCTCCCTCCCTCCCTCCCTTCTTTTTTTCTTTTTTAATGTGTATTTATTTTGAGAGAGAGAACATGCACGCAGGAGCAGAGGGAAAGGCAGAGAGAGAGAGAGGGAGACAGAATCCCAAGCAGGAGCCGCACTGTCAGCACAGAGCCGGACACGGGGCTCGAACCCACGAACCGTGAGATCAGGACCTGAGCCGAAATCAAGAGTCAGCCGCTCAACCGACTGAGCCCCCCAGGCACCCCAGGTTCTTTCTTATCTGCCCCTCCCGCCTTCCTGGGCTTCACTTCCCCCTTAACCTGAGGCTGTCTTGCTGTCCACCCCGGAAGACAGACAGACAGACATCTTCTCGTCACGAGGGCAAAGCCGACAGCAGGGAGCTCAGCGCTCTCTCTGTCATCTCTCAGGTGGACCCCTCGGCGAGGCCAGCCGTGTCTTGTTTCTCTACTGCCTGGGTCCCTCCGGTTGGTGAAAAAGCCATTCCGGAGCAAGCCTTTCTGCTTGGCCAGTAACCTTGACAATGCGCGGCCTCGGTGACATTTACTTCGACCCTTTCGAGACACACAGAAGTGATCCTCCTGGCCCCACCTGTGTGGATGCAAACCTGCCGAAGGCCTCGTTGTTCTAAGATTTGACTAGAATGGTTCAGCACGGGGCGCCCGGGTGGCTCGGTCGGCTGGACGACCGACTTCGGCTCAGGTGGTGATCTCGCGGTCCGTGAGTTCGAGCCCCGGGTCGGGCTCTGTGCTGACAGCTCGGAGCCTGGAGCCCGCTTCCGATTCTGCGTCTCCCCCTCGCTCTGCCCCTCCCCTGCTCATGCCCAGTGTCTCTCTGCCTCTCAATCATAAATCAATGTTAAAAAAAAAAATTTTAGAAGGGGGGGAGGGCTGCTGGAGAGGAGGAGGGGGCGGGGACACCCTCCGGAGCGGCAGGCAGGATCCAACAAGGTTATTTCGGAAAGAGCTATTTTAATTCATTCATATATTACCCACTCTTATGCACAAAGAACGCATCTCAAATTACGGGCAAGGTTCAAACTTGATACATCTCCTAATAGCGACAAGAACACGAATAACAACAAATAGGAAATACGTTCCCAGCAGCCACGGCACTCCAGGCACTTTCGCACCTTAGGACGCACACAGGACCACCGTCCCATTTTACAGACGAGGAAACCAAGGTCCAGAGCGGTGAAGGGACTTGCCCAAGGCCACACAGCCGGTAAGCAACAGAACTCACACCCACCCCGTTTGGGCCACACCGTCCGGTCTCTGAGCTGCTCTGTTCCAGCTGCCCCTGTGACTAACATCACCATAATAAGAGCACAGATTATTCGAATCGTGGTAATAGGAATCATCGCGGACCTGCAACACTAACCACTATCAGTGTGATCGTAATAGTGACCCAACCCTGCATCATTTGGAGAGTGAAAGGCATGGAACTCCCAACAGAAATGTAAATCCTAGAATATCCAACCTGTATCATCCAACCTGGTTTTATTCTCTGAGAGGAGGCTCCTGGCACCTCTTTGCGGGGCTCGGGCGTCTATCCCCAGGCTCCTGTGAGTTGGGCTGCTGGGTTCCCAGCCCAGTTCCCAGCCCCCCGGGGATCAGTTCTATGGCAGTTCTATGGCGTTCTTCCTGTTCCAGGGCCCTGCACCCCCTGCCACTGGCATCAGGCAGGGGCTGAACCCACATCCTTAGTCTGGACTCCCCCCTGCCCTTTGCTGCTTCCCCCATTTTCCGTAGACCACTGGTTCTCAAACTGGAAAGCACCCCCACCCTCACCCCCAGAGGTTCTGGCTTAATTTGTAAGGCGTGAAGCCCGGCCATCAGGATTTTTCAGAACCTCCCCAGTTTGAGAAGGCCTGCCTTGGCGGTCTCTCCCGAGAACACCCCCTCGATAAATCCCTTGCCCAAGACTCCCCATCCCATTTCAGGGAACCTGACGCAAGACAGGTGTTTTAGGCAGAATGTGCCCTCCCAGCAGCGACGACCTGTCACTGGGGCGGGTGCGGAGAATTCCTCTTCCGTGCCCGGGGGGGGGCCCAACCCACAGGCAGGACGGCAGCCTGGTCTTGCGGACGGAGCAGGAAAGCCAGGGGTGGCTGGAGGGGGCGTGAGAGAAAGTTTGTGCACATGGGAGAGAGGGACAGAGGGAGACAGAGACAGAGAGATCCAGAGGGAGGGGGACACTGACGGAGAAGAGAGGGATCCAGATAGACAGGGACAGAGAAACAGGAGACGACAGAAAGACAGAAACAGACAGAGAGAGAGAGAGAAGATGAATTCATAGAGATGGAGAAGGAGGAAGCCCCTTCTATGTTCAGCCCTGCCCGCTATGTTGGCAAAGACCACGACGAGGGTGTCTCTGACCCCCCCCCCATTCGAGGCGCCCCGAGACCTGCCTTGGGACCCCTGCCCACCGGCAGTGGGGAGGGGACCTCCAGGAGGGCTCCCAGAGCTACCTGCTGATGCGGCCGAGGTAGCGCCTCCTTGGGGCTCTGCGGTACTCACTAGCTCTGCTTCGTTAAATTTAGCTTCGGCTCCTCGGCTCTGAGTAAAGTGCCTCTTCGCGAAGGAACGGAAGAGGGACTAAACCTGTTTACAGTGTCCGAAACCCACTCACGGCAATATTTTGCAACCTTCGCAATAATGACTCGGATTCCCATCTCAGAGGTCTCTCGGGCGCTCAGGTGGGCGCGGGGACCTCCGAGGCCACCTGGCATGGGGGCTGGGGGGCCCTCACGCTGGAGTCGTGGGGTCCAACCCCGGCTCTTGCAGCCGACCTGCCGGGAGCCCGCGGGGTGGCTCGTCCGTGCCTCTGTCGACGGGATCGGTGATTTCCGCCCCCTCGGATTTCTGGAACCGATGAGAGGAAATGCTGGGGGCTGAGCTCGGTGGCTGGCAGATATTGGAGGCCGACAGCTGGTTGTTTCCGATGGAACGAGAGCCGGAGTCTGGATGCCAGCGTTCGAATGCCACTCGTGCCCTGTGTGACCCAGGGTAAGTGGCCTACCCTCTCTGTGCCTGTTTCCCCGTGTGTAAAACGGGGATGATGAGCGTGCCTAGCTCATGAGGCTGTCGTCAGGTTACTTAAGTTAATCCCCGGAAAGCATTTTGCAAATCGGTACAACCCCAGAAGGCACCATCACATACACAGTCTGGGTAAGCGGTGACCCTAGCGTTATGCAAAGCAGTAATGCCTTTATCCGCTGGGCTGCTTGTCGTGAGAGCTATCCTGGGTACTTTACGTCTATCACGCACCTCACCCTCCTAAGAACCCTATGAACAGGTATTAAGATCCCCATTTCACAGATGAGGAAACTGAGGCTCAGAGAGGTTGAGACACTGACGCATAATCACACAGCCGGGAGATGACGGGGTCGGGATGCAGGCCTCGGTTCGTCTCGGGCAGTGGCCAGAGACTCAGGCTTGGCCAGAGCCAAGCCACCCAGTTGGTGAATCTGGGCAGATGATGGTCAACCTCAATCTCGTCATTAGCGATTGGTTCGTAGATGGGCGGCCTGGGCCAATGTGGATCCAATATGACCCAGGGAGAAGTTTACCAGGCTCTTCTGGTGGTACAGAGAGCTTCGCAGGAAGTCAGTGTTTCCCTCTTCCTAAACGTGAATGGGGCATTTGTCAATTGCGGTGACAACCATGCTTCCCAGACCCGTTCGCGTGACCCGCTTCCAGACTATGCTTCCTTTATACTATCCCACCATCATCTTACTGTTAACTAGCAAGTCTCTGCCTAAAATTCCAAGCAGAAGTCTCTGTTCAAAAAGTCTGCCTTCCTGGGGCGCCTGGGTGGCTCAGTCAGGTAAGCGTCTGACTCTTGATTTCAGCCCAGGTCGTGGTCTCACAGTTCATGACACTGACATCGTGGAGCCTGCTTGGGATTCTCTCTCTCTCTCTCTCTCTCTCTCTCTGCCCCTTCCCTGCTTACATACTCTCACTCTCTTGCGCTCTCTCTCTCAAAATAATTAATAAACTTTTTTTTTTTAAGTGTACATTCCTGGGAGAAAGCCGTGAGGTCACTCGTTTAATCAGCCCGTGTTTATCCAGCAACCCACTCTCTGCTTTGCACCACACAAGGCAGTAGGAGGGATTCAAACGCGGTCCCATAAAAGTTCTCATTCGTTTATTCTTCTGTGTGTCCGTTCATTCAAAAATACTTGCGGAATGCCTACTGATTCTCCGGAAGTTTTAGATGCCGGGATACCACAAACAGCCCAAAGTCTTGCCCACGGAGGGCTGAGGTCCTGGGACGCAGGTGGAAAGAAACAAACCATAGGCACCAGAGCAGAGGATTAGGTGGTTAAACAGCGACGTCGGGACTGTAAATGTTATGAAAGTTTCAAGGAGCCTTCGCCGAAGCTATTTTTAACGAATCGATAGTATTTGGAAAGGAATTAGAAGCGAAGGGAAGAGCGTGCTCCCACATAGCAGAGGGGAAACCAGCCTGCCGGGACCTGCGGAAGTCACAAAGGCTAGGATCGCGGTCGGGAGGGCCTCCCTGCGGCTGCCGCGACAGACGCGCCCAAAGCCCCAGGGGTTTAAAAGAACGGACGTTTATTTCTTGCTCCGGCTGCGTGTTCAACACGGGAGCAGGAGGCAGGGCTTTCGTTCACATTTTCTCACCCAGAGCAAGTCACGTGGCCATCCTCCGGGTGCAGGAAGCAGAGAACCGGAAAGGTCAGCTGACCTCGCGCGGTACCTGCTTGCTGAGCGGTGACGATCGCTGCCCAACGCCCGGCTCGGTGCCCGGAACAACAGTGGGAACAGAGTAAACGTCCGATGAGAACCCAGATGGGAAGGCTTGGTGGCATCTCGAAGAATGGAAGCGATGAGTGGGGGGGAGGCGGCAACAGTCCGAGAAAGTGACGGCGAGGCTGGTCCGTGTAGACTGACGGGGACCGGAACTCGGTGTCAGAGGCGGGGTTCCGGGATGCCCCCACCAATGCTGGACGAGCCAGGCAGTTCGAAGCAAGCACGGAAAGGGCGCGGTGACACCGCTGAGTCCCAGGGTGCAAAGAAAGAGAGGAGTCAAAACGTGACTCCCACGTGTGTCCTGACACTCGGTGAGTCGGGAACACATGTGTCCCCAGCCGCCGCCCGCCACTGCACACGACGGGGGCATCTAGCCTTCAGCCACCGCTCACCTGAACTCCCTGCCTTCTTCCCTCTCTCTGCCTACCTGCTCTCTCTCTCTTGGATCTCGTCACTCTTGTTCTGTTCTGGAATGATCTCCTGCTTGTCTTTGGGTCTTGCCTCTTGAGCCCCTTAGAAAGCTGTGGCTAATCCCTCTGTTTATACCTCTCCTAAAGCATTTGCCTCGTCGAACCAGTATACGGTTAGGTCTTTGGCGTCACTGAGGGCACCGACCGGGAAGCCTCTATCCTCCACATCTCAGACATACGACACAGGAGCTGAGCCCCCCCCGCCCCCCCGCCCCAACCCCGGCGACATCATTTCTCACCACTCTCCCCCGCTCACTCGCCTTGCTCCAGCCACACCGGCTGCCTTTGCTGGTCCTCAAACACACCAGGCATGTGCCTGCCCCAGGACCTTTGCATTTGCTCTTCTCCCTACCTGGAACTTCCTTCTCCAAGAACTTTGCATGGAAGCCTCATCCCCCTCATGCAGGACTCGACTCAAACGTCAGCTCACCAGACGGGCCATCCCGGACCACCTTTTCTAAGACACTCCAGTCAAGGTCACACAGGACTCCCTCACCCGGGATTATGCGATTGCCCTCCTCATTCTACAGATGTGTCCACTGAGGCACGTGAGGTTGGGTCAGTGATTGATACATAAGGCAATGGAGTCTGCACGTGGTGCCAGAAGTGGGGTGCTGTTGGACGCAGGATCGTTACAAAGCTGGTAAGAAGGTGGGGCAGGATTAGAACACGGGCACTCTCGGCTCCCAAGGCCACAGGCTTAAACGCTCTGGCCTGTCTCACAATTCTTCCAGAATCTACCCCCTTCTCCCCACTCTGTTCTGCCCTCTAACTTCTTTTTTCTTTTTGAGAGAGTGGGGAGGGAGAGAGTACGTGTGCTCATGAGCAGGGGAGGGGCAAAGGGAAAGAGACACACAGAGAGAGAGAGAGAGAGAGAGAGAGAGAGAGAGAGAGAGAGAATCTTAAGCAGGCTCCACGCTCAGCATGAATGCTGACATGGGGCTCGATCCCCCGACCCTGGGATCATGACCTGAGCTGAAATCAAGAGTCGAACACTCAACCGACTGAGCCACTCAGGCGCCCCTGACCTCCAACTTCTCACGGCCTCCCGGGTAACTCCACTTTGACCCTCCCCAGACTCGAAACCTCAGGGTTCCCTCTGAACACATCTCTTCTTCCGTTCACCAGACCAAGGAGGACTTAACTTGTTTTTCATTCAGGGAGTCCGTGACTTTGGCTGGGGTGGGGGTGGGGGGGGAAGGCACATCCTAAGGTTCACTACCTCTAGCTAAAATTATGAATGGAGGCAAAAAAAAAAAATGCAGTAGCATTAACAGTGTTAGAGCAGCACCTGTGACTCTGTCATCAACGGAAACCACATTTTTATGTCCCATGACAATTACTGCAGCGATCTTGAAGTATCATTGACTCTCATCACTACCTTGAGATTGTTACGCTTGTCACTAGAGCTTGGTTCTTACGTGTTATTAAAGAAGCATATTTGTAAGAATAGGACAAACCCGTTGCTTACGATAGGCTGGCTACAGGAGCGCCTGAGTGGTTCATTTGGTTAAGCGGCCAGCCCTTCAGTTCAGCTCAGGTCATGATCTCACAGTTCGTGGGTTCGAGCCCCGTGCCGGGCTCTGCCCTAAAGGCGCGGAGCCCGCTTGGGGCTCTCGGTCTCCCTCTCTCTCTGCCCCTCCTGCAGAAAAAATTTTTTTAATTAAAAAAAAAAATTTTTTTTGCTACATTTATTTATTTTTAAGAGACGGAGAGAGACAGAGCACAAGCGGGGGAGGGGCAGAGAGAGAGGGAGGCACGGAATCCCTGAAGCAGGTTCCGGGCTCCGAACTGTCAGCACAGAACCCGACGCGGGGCTCGAACTCACGGACCGCAAGATCATGACCTGAGCCGGAGTCGGACGCCTGACCGACTGAGCCACCCAGGCGCCCCAGCATAAATAAGCTTTTTTTTAAAAGACATTTTGGTTACTAACTTTCATTACAACTGGTCTTTGCATTTGATTTTACACATTCTAAAAACACGATTCTGAAAAGGGGTCCCCGTGCTTGATCGGACTGCAAAGGGCTCCTCGCGGGTGGGGCTTTGCTGGCCCTCCTCCAGGGCATGCTTCTCCCCATCTTCTGCACCAGGAAACCCTCCCCCCATCTCCGTGATCCACCCCACCCCGACTCCCCAGACTCTCTCTCTCACCTGTGCGCCCCCACAGCTTTGCTCGTGTCTCTCTTCCAACATAGCCCTCTCTGTTACAGGAAGTTGTGGTCTCCAGCCTCAGAAGAAACATTCTTTAAAGTCAACACCCTCCTTGTCTCTTAGGAAATCCCGATCTCATTCAGGAAGTTATACCAGCTGTGCCCAAAGGCAGGGGGAGGAAGGTGCCTTTGAGGGCAGCAAACGGGAGGGTCGTGGAGGTTGGGGGATGCCCCAAGTACAGCCTGACCGTTCCCCAAGAGGAGAAGGATGCCCGGGGCATCAGGGGTGACTGGACCCTTGAAAAAGGGCCCAGGCCTCCCAAAGATTCCTGGGTCCCAGATGTGTCTCAGAAGCAGGTGAGTCTCCTCCTGCAAGGAGGGGACCTTGCAGGCTGGGACAAGGGAGGCTCTCAAAGGTAAGCAGGGTGGACTGATGGCTCAGAGGTTTCCTACCGATTCTAGATCCCCACCTGCATTCGAGACACCCATACGGGCAAGCGGGTCATAACGCACTGGGCAAAATTTAAAGTATTTAACAACCAGGGGCACCTGAGTGGCTCAGTCGGTCAAGCATCCGACTTCGGCTCAGGTCATGATCTCACCCTTCGTGAGCTCGACCCCCGCTGCAGGCTCCCCGCTGAGCCTGCGCGGGATTCTCTCTCTCCCCCTCTCTCTCTGCCCTTCACTCACTCATGCCCCCTCTCTCTCAAAAATAAAGTAAATAAAATACAATAAAATATTTCACAGGAGGCGTGGGAGGACCCGGGGCGGGGGGGGGGGGCAGGGAGGATTCCAGGCAACAGCTGTTTACTAACTGGTATGGAAATATTTTAATATTTTAACAATAAGCTGTACCAATGTGTCCCAGCTGAATATCTGAATACACAGAGAAGAGATCACTGAAGCCTGAAGAGTAAGAATCCAAACGGTGAATCATATGAGAATCATTCCGTGTTGGCTCAGGAATGGATTAGACATTGTTATTTTTTTAACCCTCTAGTGTATTTTAAATTCCTGAATTGTGTGCAAGCCTGGGGACCTCCTCTGAGTATATGTAAGTGACAGGAGAAGTGATGGCCTATGTGTTAGTTTTCAAGCGTGACTACGTGTTATAATCACCTGGAAACCGGGGCGCCTGGGTGGCTTAGTCGGTTAAGCATCCAACTCAATGTCGGCTCAGGTCACGATCCCACGGTCGTGAGATCGAGCCCCACTTCGGGCTCCGTACTGGGTAGGGAGCCTGCTTGGGATTCTCTCCCCCTCTCCTGCTGCCCCTACCCCCCTCGCACTCTCAAAAATAATATAAAATAAAATATGTATTAAAAACACACACACACACACACACACACACACACAGGAGCGCCTGGGTGGCTCAGTCAATTGAGCGTCCGATTCTTGATTTCAGCTCAGGTCACGATCTCACAGTTGGTGGGTTCGAGCCCCGCTTCTCGCTGACCGTGCAGAGTCTGCGTGGGATTCTCTCTTCGTCCCTCTCTCTCGGCCCCTCCCCTGCTTGCGCTCGCTCTCTCCCTCTCCCTCCGCATGGAACAGCCACATTCCGAGGCAGGAACTGAAGAGTTCCACGGCGTTCCAGAGGGCTCCCCAACAGGCCCCATCCACGGGTTCCATGCCAGTTGGTAGAGAATTTCAGTCTTTACACGTGTCTGCTGAAAAACCCGACACATTCACGTTTAGTCTTGGGCGCGTCCCCATTTTTTGAGGCATTTTTTGGCAGCTGTCAACATGTAAATGACAGCTTTGAAAGAAGGTCCCAGCCAGTCTCTGACCCTGGAGGGAAAGGCCAGATCTGGGGGAAACGGACCCCGAAGAGCCTGAAGGTTATTTCTGAGCTGTGTGCCTTCGGGAAAACTTCTCAACCACGCTGGGCTCTAGTCCCCTGATTCAAAAAGGAGGAAAGGGTAATTTAAAATATTCGCGAAGGGGGCGCCCGGGTGGCTCAGTCGGTTGGACGGCCGACTTCGGCTCAGGTCACGATCTCGCGGTCCGTGAGTTCGAGCCCCGCGTCGGGCTCTGTGCTGACAGCTCGGAGCCTGGAGCCTGTTTCAGATTCTGTGTCTCCCTCTCTCTGACCCTCCCCCATTCATGCTCTGTCTCTCCCTGTCTCAAAAATAAATAAAACATTAAAAAAAATTTTTTTTTAATTTTTTTTTTTTTTCAACGTTTATTTATTTTTGGGACAGAGAGAGACAGAGCATGAACGGGGGAGGGGCAGAGAGAGAGGGAAACACAGAATCGGAAACAGGCTCCAGGCTCTGAGCCATCAGCCCAGAGCCCGACGCGGGGCTCGAACTCACGGACCGCGAGATCGTGACCTGGCTGAAGTCGGACGCTTAACCGACTGCGCCACCCAGGCGCCCCAAAAAATTTTTTTTTTAAATAAAATAAAATATTCGCGAAGGTTTTCCTAAAGATTAAACGAAAGTATCAGAATGCCTATTACAATGGTGGCCAGGGCATGTGCTTAATAAATGTTAGTAAGTAACAAAAATAAGACGACCCTCCAATTCAAGGCTTAAGCTACCAGCGGTGGCTTTTGACATCACCATCTGTCCAGAAATCACCATACGAATGACCTTCTCTTTGTCTCCGCTGAGACAAGCTACATGTCAGGTTAGATACGGCTATAAATAAAGTTTTATTGGTACCTAGTCATCCATTCACACATTTTCAATGGCGGCTTTCGCATCACAAAAGCAAAGCTGAGTCACTTCTACAGAGACTATATGACCACATGACCCCCCCCCCCCCCCGGAGCTGGACACATTCACTATCTGGCCCTTTATATTAGTCTGCGCCCCAGATTCAGAGGTCAGATTTTCATCTCTCGGCCACAGACTCATTCCGGTCTCCTATCCCGCTTGCATGAACTTTTGCTGACCACCTCCTATGCACTTCGCCCTGGTGCCACGTAATCAGACAAGGCAGGTGAGGCCGCTGGCGGGGTCACCGGCCCGAGGTCACACAGCACGTTCAGAACCAGAGTGGCAAATCCAGGCACAGTGGCTCCAGAGTCACCAGGCTGTGAAGGCTTCCTATTCAGAATCCCCGGACCTAAGATGCGGACCAGAGAAGCCCCATGGCCCACACTTCTAGGCCATTCCCAGGCCACCGGAGGGGAAAGACAGGCTGGCTTTTCCCTCCAAGACCTGGCTGGCTGCGCCCCGCCGCGTCAATGCTCTCTCCCCGACTCTCTGCACCAGGAACTTCTGTAACCATTCCTGGAGCCCAGAGAGGCTGTGCTACTTTCCCAGGGTCACCCAGCTCTGAAGGGAGGGGCTAAGGTTTGAAAGCAGCTCCTTTTTGCCCCCAAATCAATCCTCTCTGCAACACTTGGGGCCCTCCAGCAGAACTTAAAACAGGCAAGGACAGCCTTCTCGGGTGGCAAAGGAACAGATTTGCTTTACGAGGTGGCATTTTGGGGAGATGGTGGCATTGTTTTTGTTTTTTATTTTTTTTTAATGTTTTTTTTTTTAATTTTTGAGAGAGAGACAGCGTGAGAGGGGGCGGGGAGAGAGGGAGACACAGAATCGGAAGCAGGCTCCAGGTTCCGAGCTGTCGGCGCAGAGCCCGATGTGGGGCTCGAACTCACGGACCGCGAGATCATGACCTGAGCCGAAGTCGGATGCTCAACCGACTGAGCCGCCCAGGCGCCCCAACGTGGCACTGTTTTTTTAACTCGAGTCACCGACCTGACTCGAGGCGCTGGGCTCACCCAGGGGTTATAAGACCTGCCCCCACCACCACCACCAAGGGGCTGTGACAAGTAGAAAATGTTAGAAGGTGAGAAATTACTGCATTTTATTTTATCCCAATTTGGCCTCTCTGAGCCGATTCTAGCGACAGATTTGGAGGACGGGTTATGTGTGCCACACTCACCTTCAAGGTTTTATAGATTTCATTCTGAACCTGTCTCAGACTCTCAACACAACCACATTTAGCAGATATCAGGTGTCTTCTCCCCACAAAGCGCTGTGCTGGGCAATGCGAAAGATTCAAGGATCAATACGAAAAGGATGTTCCTTCACGGAGTTTAGTACCTAAAAGGCGCGGAAAAGCTAAGTGGTCACACCTCATTCATTCATGCACGCATTCAGTCTACTCTGTGCCGGCATTTCCAAGCTCACGATCTTGCAAGAAGAGGAACTAAGAGCTTGGGCTCGGTACCTGGATAGATCTGGGCTCCAAGGCAGGTTCTGCCCTGTAGTCTTCATTATTTTCCTTTCTGTGCCTCCGTAGCCTCCTCTGTGAAATGGGTGCCGGGGTGAGGACCCCGTGAATTCAGACCCTAAGCTCCTAGGCCCACGGTGATGGTGGGATAAATGGGGACTGGTCTCTGTGTAGCCCCTGGAGGATGGGGGCAGTCACTTGTCTGCCTCTTCCTCCAGGCAGACCCCCCTGAGTACATCATGCAGGACTTGGAACCAGAGGAGGCCCTGGACAGAGACCTGAAGTCAAAATGAGGTTCACTGGCTCTAACGAACTCGCAGGTCTCCAAGCCAGAGACCCAGAAAGGTCATCAACATAGATGTTCGATTCACTCAACAAACACTGGGACCAATTCCCTCAACAAACATTGGCACCTTCTATGCACCAGGGACACTGCAGTGGACAAGGAGGACAAAAACCCTTGCCTTCATGGTCCCAGCAGTCCAGTTTAGAAGGAAACACACAATTGCAGGTAATGAACAGAGTGATGTGATCCACAGTGACAGGGCAGGAGTCTCTGCACAGGGAGCATAAGGAGCGGACATCTGTCCTGAGACTGGATTGCAAGAAGGAGCCAGCTATGGCCAGGGCATCCCAGACAGCGGCAACAGCAAGTGCAAAGGCCCTGAGGTGCAAACACAACTTGAAAACGCCAGGCATGGAAGGTAGGCCAGGGAGACTTGACCGAAGTGAGAGCAGTTATGGTGGAAACGCAGGCGGAGACGGAGCGGATGACCCCCCCCCCGCCCCGCCGGGAGGAAACAGTGCAGACAGCCTGGAGAGTGCAGGTGCACAGAAGCATCAAGAGAATCTTGGGGTGTCTCAAAGGTAGACTTTGGCAGCAAGAAGAAAAGATGGGAATGAGCGGTGGGCTCAGGGGACATTTGTTCACAAGCTGCTTGGGTTCCAAAAACTAGCATGGAAAACCTGATAGATCATAAGGGATGGGATGGGGGGGAGGGGGCCCCGGGGGGGGACACCGTGGTAGGGGGTGCTCCCCAGGCCCTCTATGGCTGGCCACGGCCAAAGCTGTAACTGCTTCAGAGGACAAAAGGAGGGTCTTTCTGCACCAAAAACCAGCCAGCTTGCACTGAAAAAGAAACTCCCTGGGACCAGACCTATATATTTTTTTAAATATCAAGTAGGCTAGAATTGTCCAACTGCCTCCCTTAAAAAAGAAGGGAGAAAAAAGTGCTCTGATTTCCAAGCAGGTCTTTAAAGGTCAGGTTTTGGTTTAATTGTGATGTCTAAACAACTTCTATTCTTTTTTTTTCTTTCTTTTTCTTTCCTTTTCTTTTTTTTTTTTTTTTTAACTGTGTAAACTGAGGCCTCTAGGCGCAAAACAGTCAACACTCCCTAGGACTATAGCAAACCAGCATCAAGGCTCACTAGGTGCCTGCATTGTTTTAAAGACCTGCCATGTAATAACGCATTAAATTTCATCTTTGCAAGAATTCCAGAAATGGGTGTTATTACGTCGATTTTACAGACTGGGAAACTGACACGCAGAGAGAAGAATGCCCCTCCCCCCAGAGTCACAGAGTCATTGAGGGGCAGGGCTGAGATGTGAACCCCCGCCCTCTGGCTCCCAGTCCAGGAATTTAACCACAACCCCAGCCCAAGGCCTGATGGGCCTCAGACTTGACCCCAGGACCCACCTGAAGCCCTCAGCCCTCTGGGAGCCCTTCAAACCCTGAGATCCCCTCATTCATCTTTATAAGCCCTTTGTGCCTAAAAAAAAAGAAAGTGCCATATACGTAGTGATGGAGGATTATATGGCAAAAATTGGACTCTCGCTTTGGGGCCGCCTTCCATTTCTCAGAACCCCGAGAGGGAAGGATGAGCCCCGTTGGTGAGTCCCCCCAGGAGGGTGAGCAGATCGCTTCCTGCCTTGGCTGCCAACGTCCGCCGGGCTCGGGAGCCACAGCGCCACCTGGTGGCTGGTCGTAGCAGCCGCAGGCGAATGGGCATCCCATCGGCGACGCCAGGACCAAAGCGGGCAAACTCCTCTAAACGGCCTATTTTCAGCTTTGCAGGCCAGTCTGTTACAGGCCGGACTCCACCACTGTGGTGCAAAAGTAGCCACAGACAAGAGGCACACAAAACGACCGGGGTGCGTTCCAGTAAAACTTTACGCACACTGAATTTTGAATTTCATACAACTTCACGTATCAAGAAATATTACCCTTCCTTTGATTTTTTTCAACTACTTAAATGTAAAAACCTTTCTTAGCCCATGGGCCATACCACAACAGGTGTCTGGCCAGATTTGGCCCCCTTACTGTAGCTTGCTGATTCCTGTTCCGGAAGCTAGGGTCCCAGCAAAGAACAAACCAGGCAAAACTTTCTGCCCTCGGGGAGCTTATGGAGAGAATATAAATAATCAGCAAGATAAAAAGCCAAATGTATAATACATATGAGTTGGTCATCAGCACTAACCAGAAAAATAAAGTAGGGCAGAAGAAATCGAAATGTATAAAGGTTAAATTTTAAAGAAGGGGGGACACCTGGGTGGCTCATTCAGTTAAGCGTCCGACTTTGGCTCAGGTCACGATCCCACGGTTCACAGGTTCGAGCCCTGCATCGGGCTCTGCGCTGACAGCTCAGAGCCTGGAGCCTGCTTCCGATTCTGTGTCTCCCTCTCTCTCTGTCCCTCCCCTGCTCATGCTCTGTGTCTCTCACTCTCAAAAATAAACATTTAAAAACACTTTTAATAAATAAATAAATAAATAGGGGTGGTGAGGAAGGGCTTGCTGAGGAGGTGGCCTTTAAGTAAAAGCCATTAGGCGGTAAGGAAGGAGCCATATGGGTGTCTGGGGGGAAAGCATTCCAATCAGAGGGAAGAGCCAGTGCAAAGGTCCTGACACAGAACTGCCCTGATACGTTTGAGAAACAGTGAGGAGGCCCACGTAGCTGGAGCAGGGTGAGCAAGGGGGAGAATGGGAAGAGGTGGAAGCAGGCAAGTGACAGATCACACAGGACCTTGTAGGCCTTAGGGAGGACTTGGTTTTGACGCAAATGGGGTATGAACCACAGAAAACCGAGATCCACCTCAACCACTATTGAGGTCATATGTGGTTTAAAACTTTTTTTAACGTTTGTTTATTTTTTAAACAGAGAGAGAGAGAGAGAGAGAGAGAGAGAGAGAGAGAGAGAGAGAAAGCCAGTGGGGGAGGGGCAGCGAGAGAGGGAGACACAGAACCCAAAACTGGCTCCAGGCTCTGAGCGATAAAGCACAGAGCCCAGCACGGGGCTCAAACTCAGGAACCGCGGGTGTGGTTTAAACAAAACATGTCTCTTTGGGGTCCAGTGGCATTAGTCATTTTACCAACAGTCCCACATAACCCTAAATAATCCTAATTTGTCCGCTGAAAACCATGGAACTGTTCTATGGGGTATCGAAGACGAAGGGAACAGGGGTAGGGAAGGGGCTGAGAATAAACGAGAAAATCGGTTCGCTAGAAGGACCCGTGTTGCCTTCTTCCTCACCCGGCGCGTCCCTCCTCTGAGCTCAGGCTCGGGGACCAGAACGACTCAGGCTGCCCACCCCAGCCAGTGACCTGCAGGATGGCCGGGCCTGAGCTCCCACATCCTGGAAACAGCCAGTTCCGGCCTGGGAGTCAAGGCCACGCCACCCTGTCCCAGCTCAGCCCCCAGATGCCTCGGTAACCCTGGGGGCCTGCCCGCCCGTCTGCATGAGGAGCAGACCAACGGCAATAGTAAGAACAACACGGCCGGCTCGCTGAGTGCACGTGACGAGACGTGCGGCACAGAGATGCTGGAAAATGATATTCTGCACTATCTATTAGTAAGTGTTAGTCATGGTCCTTACGGCGGTGTGGCTGGCTCTCCTCTCGCCGCCCTCCATTCTCGTGCGCAAGCCCTCTGCTCTCTGGCAATGACGGCGACTGTGGGGATGACTTAGAACCTGGCTGCTTAGATCGCCCTCCGTGGACCCAAGGACCCACCCCATAAGTGAGCCTGTTAGAAAGAAATGCAGGGGTGCCTGGGTGGCTCAATCGGTCAAGTGTCCGACTCTTGATTTCAGCTCGGGTCACGATCTCACAGTCATGAGGTCAAGCCCTGCATCGGGCTTCATGCTAACGACCCAGAGTCTGCTTGGGACGCCCCAGGAGCCCTGCCGGATGAGAGCGTGCATCTCACAAAGCCCCGCAGGGGTCTGCCAGCCCGGGATGAGAATTGACCCTCCCCGCCCCAGTCCTTCCCCACCCTCCACACTCTTCCTGCCGGTTTCCTGTTGGTTTTCCTGCTGGGTGGAGAGCTGACTGTCGACCGATGTGTCCGAAGGCCCCGCAGGGAGCTGAGCACGGAGAGGGTGGCCTAAGTATTGGTAAAAGAAAGAGGTCCTGGGGGAGGCAGAGGGAGGGGACATGTTGGGGTGGGGGAGAGCAGAGGGGAGGGAAGAGGGACCCCCTCACTCAACTCGGGGTGCAAGACTCTCCAGAGCGGGTTGGGGCTCCCCAGGGAGTACATCCGCGGCAGTTTGAAACCAAATGCTCCAACTTCCAGCCCTATGATTATTTCATCTAAAACAAGGAAAAGCTGGAGCACCTGGGCAGCTCAGTCGGTTGAGCGTCTGACTCTTGATTTGGGCTCAGGTCACCATCTCAGGGTCGTGGGATCGAACCCCGTGTCGGACTCCACGCTGGGCGCGGAGCCTGCTTAAGAATCTCCCTCGATAGATAGATTAGATGATAGATAGATAGATAGATAGATAGATAGATAGACAGATAGATAGCAACCCTCACTCTTTCTCACCCGGTGCGTTCATTCAACTGATATTTCCTGTGTAACCTACTCGGACCCCTGCGCAAATGGGTTGACAGATTCAGACAAAGGCTGGCAACGTGGGCACGTGGC
This sequence comes from Lynx canadensis, assembly GCF_007474595.2. Lineage (NCBI taxonomy): Eukaryota > Metazoa > Chordata > Mammalia > Carnivora > Felidae > Lynx > Lynx canadensis. Next base: position 9,382,058 of record NC_044304.2, read on the forward strand.
CTCAAAAGGCCGCTGCCCGGAAAGCAAGGGTTGAAGAAAACAGCAACCGGAGCAGGCAGGAGCAGCGAGAAACGGCCAAGCTGGGGCTCTGTCCGTTCCTGGCACCAGGATTCCGTCGGTCACAGGAAGAAGAAGAAACCCTAGTGATCTCATTCAATCCCTAGCAGAAGGTGGCCGAAAACACGTTCGAGATTCTCAGGAAGACATTTAGAGACATGGAGTCACATTCACGATGCTTAGTTTCACCTCGGTGGATACTTTTCCTGCGTGGGATTCCTACAGATGGGCAAAGCCACCACGGTCAGCAGCATGTGCAGAAATAAGGTTCCCGGGGCGCCCGGGTGGCTCAGTCGGTTGAGCGTCTGACTTCGTGATCAGGTCATGATCTCACAATTCGTGGGTTCGAGCCCCGCACCGGGCTCTGTGCTGACAGCTCGGAGCCTGGAGCCTGCTTCCGATTCGGAGTCTCCCTCTCTCTCTATTCCTCCCCCCACTCAAGCTCTGTCTCTGTCTCTCTCAAAAATAAATAAACGTTAAAAATTTTTTTTTTTTTAAAAGGAATAAGCTTCCCAAACAGACAGTTCAGAATGGTGGATATTCTGTAGAACGAGCGATCTGGTTTCTTCTGTGAGCCACTGGGATGGTATAAAGGGCGGACAGGGAGAGAACGCTATTATAGACGAAGTGAGACTTAGAGAATCCCCACGTGACCCAGCAGCACACCCAGGAGAGTTGAAAGCAGGGTCCAGAAGATATATTTATAAACCCGTGTTCACGGTAGCGTTATTCACAATCACCAAAAGGCGGAAGCAGGGTCCGTCAACAGATGAACGGATATGCACGATGTGGTACGGCCACACACTGGAATAGTATTCAGCCCTAAAAAGGAAGGGAACTCCAACACAGGCTATACCATGGATTAACCTTGAGGACTATGCTAATAACAAAAGAACAAATACCTAGGATTTCACTTATGTGAGTAGCCAATTTTTTTTTTTTTAATGTTTACTTATTTTTGAGAGAGAAAGAGACAGCGCGAGTGGGGTTGGGGCAGAGAGACAGGGAGACACAGAATCCGAAGCAGGCTCCAGGCTCTGAGCTGTCAGCACAGAGCCCGACGCGGGCCTCAAACTCATGGACCACGAGATCATGACCCGAGCTGAAGTCAGACGCTTAACCGACTGAGCCACCCAGGCGCCCCAAATGCGACCACAAATATGTTTTTCAAAAGACAGAATGATCAAATACAACACGCCCGCCTTCCTGATTCAAACAAATCAACTGGGAAAAAGACAAGCAGAGACATTTGACTGTGGAGTGGAAATTAGGTGATATTTTAAGAAATCACTGGGGCGCCTGGGTGGCTCAGTGGGTTAAGCGTCTGTCTTCTACTCAGGTCATGATCTTGCGGTTCGTGAGTTCAAGCCCCTCATCAGGTTCTTTGCTTACAGTGTGGAGTCAGCTTGGGATCCTATGTCTCTTCTTTCTGCCCCTCCTGATGCGCTCTCTCTCTCTCTCTTAAGAGTAAACAAATGTTAAAAAAAGAAGAGGCATCAAAAACCATTAAAACACCTAGGAATAAATCTAACCAAAGAGATGAGAAATCGATACACTGGAAACTATAGGAAGCTTATGAAAGAAATTGAAGAAGACCCCAAAAATGGAAAAATATTCCATGCTCCTGGATAGGAAGAACAAAAATTGTTAAAATGTCGATACTACCCAAAGCAATCGACATATTTAATGCAATCCCTATCAAAATAACACCAGCATTCTTCACAGAGCTAGAACAAACAATCCTAAAATCTGTATGGAACCAGAAAAGACCCCGAATAGCCAAAGCCATCTTGAAAAAGAAAACCAAAGCAGGAGGCATCATAATCCTGGACTTCGAGCTGTATTACAAACCTGCAATCATCAAGACAGTATGGTACTGGCACAAGAACAGACACTCTGATCAATGGAACAGAATAGAAAACCCAGAAATGGACCCACAAACGTATGGCCAACTCGTCTTTGACAAAGCAGGAAAGAATATCCAAAGGAATAAAGACAGCCTCTTCAGTGAGTGGTACTGGGAAAACTGGACATCCACATGCAGAAATATGAACCTGGACCACTTTCTTACACTATACACAAAAATAAACTCAAAATGGGTGAAAGACCTAAATGTAAGACAGGAAGCCATCAAAATCCTCGAGGAGAAAGCGGGCAAAAACCTCTTTGACCTCGGCTGCAGCAACTTCTTACTCAACAGGTCTCCGGAGGCAAGGGAAACAAAAGCAAAAATGAACTATGAGGACCTCATCAAGATAAAAAGCTTCTGCACAGTGAAGCAAACAGCCAGCAAAACTAAAAGGCAACTGACTGAATGGGGGAAGATATTTGCAAACAACGTATCGGATAAAGGGTTAGTATCCAAAATCTATAAAGAACTTACCGAACTCAACACCCAAAACACAATCCAATAAAGAAATGGGCAAAACACATGAATAGACACTTCTCCAAAGAAGACATCCAGGTGGCCACTGACACATGAAAAAATGCTCAGCATCACTCCTCATCAGGGAAATACGCATCAAAACCACAATGAGATACCACCTCACACCCGTCAGAATGGCTACCATTAACAACTCAGGCAACAACAGATGCTGGCGAGATGCGGAGAGAGAGGATCTCTTTTGCCCTGCTGGCGGGAATGCAAACTGGTGCGGCCACTCTGGAAAACAGTGTGGAGATTCCTCAAAAAATTAAAAACAGAACTACCCTATGATCCACCAACTGCATTGCTAGGTATTTATCCAAAGGATACAGGTGTGCTGTTTCGACGGGGAACATTCACCCCAATGTTTATAGCAGCACTAGCAACAATAGCCGAAGCATGGGAAATGCCCAAGCGTCCATCAACTGGTGAATGGATAAAGAAGATGTGTTATATACATTCGATGGAATATTACTCGACAAGGAAAAAGAATGCAATCTTGCCATTTGCAACGACGTGGATGGAACTAGAGGGTATTATGATAAGTGAAATTAGTCAGAGAAAGACAAAACTCACATGACTTCACTCATATGAGGACTTTAAGAGACAAAACGGATGAACGGAAGGGAAGGGAAGCAAAAACAATATAAAAACAGGGAGGGGGACAAAACAGAAGAGACTCATAAATAGGGAGAACAAACCGAGGGTTGCTGGAGGGGGTGTGGGGGGGAGGGGCTAAACGGGGAAGGGGCATTACGGAATCTACTCCTGAAATCGCTGTTGTACTATATGCTAACTAATTTGGGTGTAAATTAAAAAAATAAATAAATGTTTTAAAAAAGAAGAAATATGCGTGAATGCATGGATGGATGGATGGACGGACAGAAGGACAGGTTTGGTGAGTGGCTAGATCGGTGGATCCGGAGGAGAAAATCAGAAGGAACGCGGCTGTAGGCGAATCAAGTTTCATCACATTGCCCCAACGTGCCACCAGATGTCAGCCTAACCTCAGGAAACTGCCTCAGAGGCCAAATTAGCACCACCTTTTGAGGATACAGTGTTCATTGCACCCCTCACGAGCGCACCCTGCAGCCAGCTGGCATTTCGAATCCAGGTCTCCCTCCCAGCAGACCGAACATCCAGGGAAGCCTGGGGGACAGCCCTGTGGGGTGCCGGAGACCGTGTTTGTAACTTCCCAGGGGTCAGACGGGGAGCATGGAGTGGGTGGGAGGGGCATTTCTGGGTGCCCAGGAGTGCTTAGCGTCCAGGCCAGCCTCAGCTCCGGTCGCCCTGAAATCTGCGCTCGGAATCCCACCTTCCTGATGTCCGTCCAGGAATCCACCCCAGTTTTTAAGCCTTTGCCAAAGAAGCACTTGAGAAAAGAAAAAAAAGCGCCAGCTCTCCTTCTGTACCCGGGACTGAACCGTTCACGCACTGCTTTCCAGCCTCAGCCTAGGAAGAGCGACTTGAAGGAGAGGATGCGAGCCCAGGGAGGCCTCTCGCCCAAGATCACAGGAGCAGAGCCGGCTCAGAGCCCCACCACTTCCTCGCCAAGGCGACTCCCAGGAGAAGGCCCACATTCAGGGTCACTGGCAGAGGGAAAGGGGGCCCAGGACCAGCGCCCCGGAGCCAGCACATCCCCACACACACACACCCTCCCCCCCCCCCCCCAGCGCCTCTCTCTGCCTTCAGCACAAACTTCACCTCCAGCCGCCAAACCCTCGGGTTTAGTTCCAGGGCTTCAAGTAGAAATGCGATCCCCGCCCCCGCCGTCCCCCCCCCCTCCCCAAAAAGAAACCCAGCATTTCTCAACCAGGTTCAGGAATGCCTCCCACCGGAAAGACTGGCCAACCCATCCCAGGGGACACCCACAGACCCGGACGCCCTGCCAAGCCTACCAACTCCCCCCTTCGCTGGGGCACCCTGGGCTGCGCGGGGGTTCACGTGGAGGGGGGGGGAAGAGGGGGGGCCCCCCGTCCCAGGCAGGGGACGGGGCTTCAGCAGCCAGCCTCGCCCTAGGAGCGCGCTCCCGCCCCGGAAGCCACCCCCGGGGGCGCGCCCGCCCCCCACCCGCCGTCCCAGCCCGGACTCACTCCCATTCCTTCCTCCGGGCCTGCGGCGTGCTGTGGACTTTGTGCGCCTGGTGGGCCAAGATGACATCTCGGTGGTCCACCACGCCGCCGCGCCGCTTCAGAGGGGGCCCGGGGCAGGGGCCGCTCGTCCGGGGGCCCCGTGCGTCCTGCGGGGCGCCGGCCGTGCCATCCGCCGCCGGGGGCCCCCGGCCGCCGTCGTGCAGGGCGTCATAACTGCGCGGGGAGAACATGGGATCCGGGACCCGGGAGGCCTTCCACATCCATGGGCCTCGCTCAGAACTCGCAGGGTCTTCGGCCTCCAGCACAGGGCGCAGCTAGAGGGGAGAGCAGAGAGAGCGGGCGGACGGTGAGCGCGGCGCGCAACGAGCAGGGACGGGAGGGAAAGGAGCCTGGGGACAGCCGCTGGCGCTACCCCCGGGGCCGGGGGTGGGCATTTCCTTGGCAACTCGGGCCGGGAAGCGGGTTCTCGGGAGCTGCCCGGCAACCGACGAGGCCCTGATGGCGGGACGCACCGCGGAAGGTGGGACTCTGGGTGGCTCAGCGCCTCGGGGCTCCTCACTGCAAAATGGGTCATCGAGAGCCTGCTCCCTCCCGCCCCTGGGTGTCGTGAGCCCCACAGAGTCACTGGGAAAAATCAAAGGGCGAGGTCAAGGGTCGGCTTTAAAAACCCACGTGGGGCGTGTCCATCTGTCCAGTGAGCCTGCCTGCTCTTGGCCACCTGGCTGGGTTTTTTATTAATGTTTCAATATATAAATGGGGGGGGGGGACACAATTGAGTCCATAATAAAGGGTGACAGGAAGTGTTGGATGGGCTGGGGTTTTTTTTTATTAAATGGGGGGGGGGGATCAGAGACAGTCTCCCTGAGGGAATGACATCTGAGCAGAGGCCCTAAGGAGGTGATGCAGGAGTCATGTGGGTAACTCAGGGAAGAGTGTTCTAGGCAGAAAGAGCGTGTGCAAAGGTCCTGAGGTAGGGCTGTATATGACGTGCTCAAGGAACAACGAGGAGGCCCCAGCAGCTGTGAGTGCTTGAGGACGGAGTAGAGGAGATAAGGGTGGAGAGGTGATGGGACAGAGCTTGTGGGACCTTTTGCACCGTGGGGAGGACTCTATTTGGTTTCTCCTGGAAGGAGATAATCCACGGCTTTTGGAACGCCCTGGAACACTCCACCCAAGCAATTCTTCAATCTCAAACCTATTTCTCCCACCTGAAAAGTGGCCTATCAGCGTCCGTCCAAGAAAAGCAGACCCACTGGAAGGCTAGCATGAGTGAAACAGAGTTATGAGGCTGAATCTCACGCATGAATGTTGATACGCCACCTCAACACCCAGAGATGTAAGGAGAGAGGTGCAGAGGAGGAGGCCACCTCTGGATTGCCGAACAACAACAATAACGTATGTGGGAATGGAAGCTCATCTTCCCCAACCCACGCCCCCCCCCAACTATTTCCTGTTTCCTCTCCCCCTGCTGGAAGCATCCAAAGACTGAGAGCTCTCCTAGCCTGTCCTGAGCCGATCAGCTCAATAGCAGTTTAACGTCAACAGTTACCCTCTGTTTTCTTTCCAAATCGTATACCCGATGGGGTTTAATAGATCTCTCCTTCACAATGCCTTTAAGCTTCCATTTACTCTCAGGAAATCTTACGCTAAGTCATCTACAGTCGTGCGTTTAGAAAGCCTTTGGTTTTCCACATGCCTTCCCCTTGCGCTGAAAAAAAAAAAAAAATCTGTGATTTCTTCATGAGCATGTACCCGGGGAAGGCATTTTCCTTCCCATTTTACAGAAATACAACTGAGGACGGAAGGTGGATTCAAGTGCCTTGCCACCAGGTTCCATTTCTACCTGCAGAAGTCACCCCTCTCCCCCCGAAAAAAATATTATTACTGCCTCAGGATTTAAAAAAAGAATCCAGCTTACAGGTTGGGGGTGCTGTAAGGATCCACCACTTAGCTAAAACCCCAGAGACCAGGCACAGCAGAAGCACCTTGATGGAGAAAGTTCTGCGCATCTACAGAAGATGCATTTGCACCTGGGAAGGTGGGAGGAGGAACAGGAAAGACAAAACCGAAGGCACACATCCCGGGTGACATCTTCTGGGACATCCCCCCGCTTGTCCTGCAACCCCAAAACAAGACGCTCCATACCCCCACACCACCCTACAGCGCATGCTCCCGGTCTCCCCATTTCCTTGCAGGCTTCCCCATTTACCATGTAGTCACCCCCCTACCCCCCCGGTTCCTGAGCTGCCTCCACTCCCTGGGTCAAAAGCATCACCGGGTCCCAGCCGCTGGCCTCCAAAAATATATCCTGGAACTGATCAGTTTTCTGGCCACTGCCTGCCCCCTCCCCCAACAACGCTCACTTGGACTTGGGCAGCTGCCTCGCCCGGGTCAGCGGGCTTCCCAAGTCCCACCCTGTACTCGGCTGGGCAGTCAGTGGGTCCTTCTGACAGTCTTCGGTCAGCACTTCTACTGTTACAGGAATAAAAGCCACACCCGACAGGGCTGTCCCGTCTCCCTGACTCATCCCCTTCACTTCTCCCCTCTGCCTTCCCAGCTCCAGAGTCACGGGCCTCCTCGCCATTCCTGGTCTCTGCCGAGCTCATTCCACCTTTGCACCTGCTGTCCCCCTCATGTCCGATGGGCTGACTCCCTTTCATCATTCAGGGCTAGGGTCAGATGCAGGCACCCCCCCCCCATCGCATCCTCCAGTGTGGTCTTCCTCATGGGGCTGGTCAGTCTCTGGGACTGGGACCTATGCGTAGCCTTGGATAACATCTGCCGCCCCCAAAGGATGTCAGCACCACGGAGGCAAGGATCACGACCTGTCTTGTTGGCGTCGGGTCCCTGCCACCTTAAATATTTCTTGCCTGGATGAACGAAGGGTCTTAGGAAAGGGTCTCCCCAGCAAGACATCATGAAGCGCCTTGCGACTGCCTGGGGTCCAGGGCTCCACCTACGGAGGGAAGGGACGAAGTATGGTGGGAAAGATGCCGGGTCCTATCCCAGCACACGACCGACTCGCTGTGTGGTCCCCAGCAGTTTGCTCAACCTGCTTCCTCCTACACAACGTGGAGGTGATGGTGAGTGCCATGGAGAGCCACAGGGGTCGGTGAGCTAACCCGTGGGAAGACAGCATCCTGAGCACGGCGCCGGCCCACGGCAAGTGCTTGGTCAGCACCGGCTCCCTCGTGTTGATATCGCGACAGGCAGGCGGAGCCTGGTGGCAGAGGGGACAGCTGCCCGAGCGACACCATCCAGCGTGCTCTGCGGTGCCCTCGCGAGCGGTTCCGGCGGGGCCCCAGCTGTTCCGTGTGTACACACGAGAAACAAACACATCCCCGGCCAACGGGCACTTGCCGGCCGGGTGTCTGTCCCTGGCACCTGCTGGGCCCCCTGGCCAGGTGTGCTGTTCCCCCTCTCTGTTTGCCCAACCACTGCCCAGAGGAAATGGCAAAGCATATGGGGTTTGCTTCCCCCTGGAAGCAGTGAACAGACAGACAACGGGGGAGAAAAGCAAACAGAAGAAAATAAGGCATGAAGCCCGAGGCCACAGAAAGCCCTGTCGTTAATGTCACAGGAACAGAGTTTTACAAAGCACCAGGCATGCTCGTATCCACCACAGCCCCGAATCCCAACTGAAGAGCCACCTGAGAGGGGGGACTGACCCCCTACTGCCATGCCTGGACCAGCCTGAGTTTCCATGGCAACCGGATGGTGCCCGGAGATGCCGCGATTCATAGAGGCTGGTACTGGTGCTCGGGGGAGGGAGGAAGGAGGGAGGGGACCGCAGG